>NW_026967498.1:0-313000 GCF_028390025.1 Pseudophryne corroboree
GTTGAATGTGCAATATTCCCTGAAAAAAAGTACGCACATCCTGTAGGTTAGCAAGCTTTCTCTGAAACCATACAGTTAATGCTGATACTTGAACTGTCAAGGAAGCCACCTTTAAACCCTTATCCATTCCTATTTGAAGGAAATCCCAAATCCTGGATACTGTAATGGATCTTGGCTCCATACCTCTTTTGCTACACCAATGAACATAGGCTTGCCATATTCGATGATAAATACAAGCTGAAGAAGGCTTTTTTGCTCTAAGCATGGTTTGAATGACCTGTTGTGAAAATCCTCTTGACTTTAGGATAGAGGTTTCAACAGCCACGCTGTCAAAGACAGTCAATCCAGATGGCTGTGATAACAAGGACCCTGCCTCAGTAGATCTGGACGTTGAGGGAGCAGAATTGGAGCTTCCATGGACATCGCCCCGGGATCCTTTGTTCTTGACCCGTATGCCGGAGCTTTGTTGTTCAGACAGGACGCCATGAGATCTATCTCTGGCAGACCCCATTTATTTACTAGAGTCTGAAATACTTCCGGCTGTAGTGCCCATTCGGTTTCCTGAATGGTGTGTTAACTGAGAAAGTCCGCTTCCCAGTTCAGTACTCCTGGAACAAACACTGCAGACAATGCCGGAAAATGGAGTTCTGCCCACCTTAGTATGTGAGTTACTTCCTCCAACGATTTTTTGTTGTGAGTTCCTCCCTGATGGTTGAGGTACGCTACTGCTGTTGCATTGTCTGAGCAGATCTGGACTAGTCTTCCTCTCAGAATGTCCTTTGCCTGAACTAGAGCCATATATATGTCCCTTATTTCCAACAGATTTATTGGCAGGCATCTTTCCTCTGTGGTCCATTTTCCCTGGAACCAAAGCCTTTCGGACACTGCTCTCCAGCCCTGAAGACTGGCATCCGTTATGAAGATTTGCCAATCTGATATCCAAAAGGGTCTCCCCTTGTCTAGATGGTCCGTGTGTAGCCACCAGGCTAGTGACCTATTTACGTTTACTGGAAGCTTTATCATCTGACTTTTTATTGTCTGATATCTTCCATTCCATCTGGTCAGAATCAGCTGCTGCAGAGGTCTTGAGTGGAATTGTGCATATTCCACCATGTCGAATGTTGACACCATCAGACCCATCACTCGCATTGCTGCATGGACTGATATAGTCTGACTGCAGCAACTCCTGAGTCATTACTTGCACCTTCGATATCTTTTTCCAAGGTAAGATTATTCTTTGTAGACTTGAATCCAATACAGCCCCCAAGTGAACCATCCATTGTGATGGAATCAGAGACGACTTTGCCCAATTTATGAGCCATCCTTGTCTCTGTAGACAAGTTATTGTCTGTTGGAGATGGCTCAAAAGCAATTCCTGGGATTGTGCCAGGATTAGAAGATCATTGAGGTATGGAAAAATTCTTATCCCCTGCTTGCGGAGATAAGCTGCCATGACCACCATAATCTTGGTAAATACTCTGGGGGCTGCTGCTAGCCAAAAGGGCAAAGCCTGGAACTGAAAATGTTGCTGGAGGATGGCAAACCTGAGGTAACATTGATGGGACCGTGTTATGGGCACATGTAGGAAAGCATCCTGTATATCCAGAAATACCATGTAATCCCCTGGTTCCATGGCCAAAACTATGGAGCGTAACCTTGGGACCCAAATGTATTTGTTTAACATTTTGAGAATAAGAATTGGTCGGAATGATCCATTTGGTTTCTGAATCAAAAACAGGTTTGAGTAAAAACCCCATCCCCATTGTGTCGGGGGGAGGGGGGGGTGTACTGGGATAATTACCCCAGACTGAAGCAATTTCTGAACTGCTTCTTGCAGGACACTGGTGTTATGAGCCACGGCTGTGGCTCATTCCTGTTTTGCATTTTTTTTAGGTATTTCATGTTATACTTCTGTTTATGTTCCCCGTGGGTGTCATGGGGTGCTCGGAGCTCACCCTTACGGAGGGGATACTGTTATGAACCACAGGTAGTGGTTCATTTCTATTTTATGTTTATTAAGTTGTCTTGCATGCCAGGATTTCCTGTTGCTCTGTTTTAGTATGCTCTTGTCTGCTGCCGCTGGTTAGTCTGTGTAATTGCAGCTTGTTCCATGTGTTCAGCCTCACCTGGCTGCTAATTGCATCTTGTCAGTTGGAATCATGCAATAGGCCAGCTGCTCTGGATTATTAATTAGGCCTCTCTGTTATATGCTGGCTGATTGCAGTTCACAGACGCTGGTGATATTTCTGGGTTTTCAGTCTGCTTGAGTTCTGAGCTTGGTTCCTGCTAGTTCCTGAGCTTCCTGTTTGCCTGTGTCTGCTACAGAGAGTTTCCAGTTCTGCTCAATCCGGTTGTTCCTGTCCTCAGAGATCCTGTACTTGGAAGTTTGCCATCTATTCCTGGAGTCTGACCGAGCACCTTTAACATCCTGTGGTGTTCGTGAGTCGCGGCTCAGCCGTGTGTTGCGGCTTGTCCGCTTACTGTTTATTATTTAGTTAATTTGTGTTCTGGAGCTTTTGCGGAGGATTCCGCTCCCACAGATCCACTCTGGTATCCAGCGGTGCTGGATAGGAGTAACGGATCAGTGGATCTTTGGTTGTCCTTTTCCCTGGCGGCTAGTCCGCACATACCTTTGGTTAAAGTTAGTTAGCTTGTAACCCCTGGCCTGGTTGCTTAGTCAGAGGGCCCCTTGTTATCACCCTGTCTCGGATTTCCCTTTGTCTCCCATTAAGACCTGCGGGGGCATCGGGGTTGGGCAGACATAATCCGCCCTTCGAACGCGGCTGCCATGGGCTCAAGCAACCATAGTCTCACAAGGGATTTCTGATAACACGGGCGAGACAACGGAGTTAGGGCGCCAGGGGTTACTAGGCTCTCCTGCTCCCACAACCAGCATATATTCCCAGTACTCAGACCTCTGTCATAAGATCTCTTCTGGTCTGGAGTACGGAAATCATAACATTATCACCAGCCATACCACAAAAAAGAAATAAAACTTTTTTTTTCTTTTTTGGCCCAGTCCAGTGTCTAGTCTAGAATCCAGTCCTGTCTAGAATTCAGTGTGCAGAATCCAATCCGGTGTTTAGAATCCAGTCCTGTATAGAATTCAGTGTGCAGATTCCAGTCCGGTGTTTAGAATCCAGTCCTGTCTAGAATTCAGTGTGCAGATTCCAGTCCGGTGTTTAGAATCCAGTCCGGTGTTTAGAATCCAGTCCGGTGTTTTAAAAAAAAAAAAAAAAGTCTTGATTTGTTTAGCAAAATTTAGTCTTGCCTTGTCTTGCCTTGTCTTGCCTTGTCTTGTCTTAAATCCTCTGATGTCTACTATGCAAGCCCTGCAGGCATCTCTCGAAGCCCTGAACTCTGTATTCAGTGCTTTGAGACCAGAGCAACTACAAGTTTCGCAGCAATCCCTAAAGCAACTGCAAAACCTTCTGACTAAAATCTTGCTCATTTTGCCAGAAGTCGTTGAGAGTACATCTATCTCTAAAGAGACTCTTGTTCACAGTATGGTGACAAGAGAATCCTCTGGTTTAATTGAAGAGAAAAGGTTTAAAAGTTTTCTGCGGCCCAGGCTCTCAGAAGAGGAGCGTCTGCGTCGCAGAAACTTAAACTTATGCCTATATTGTGGGGGTTTAGGCCATTATCTGCAGACCTGTGAGTTGCGCAAGCCAAAGTGTGGTGACGAGTCTTGCCCTCTGGCCAAGTTGAGTCATGATACAAGACCTACTCCTGTCTCTACTGTGGCAGAGGTACTTGTCACACAACCCACACAAAAAAGCTCTCTGTCCTATAATTGGGGTCCTTGGGCAAGGGAGCCCCATTATAGATTCAGGAATCAAAAGAGAATGTTTCTCTCCTCTCTTGAGGTTCCTGTGGAAGCGGAGTTGCAAGTCCCTGGAGGGGTGCCCAATGCCCAGGTTCCTGGAGTAGTGCCCGATGCCCAGGTTTCTAGAGTGGTGCCCGATGCCCAGGTTCCTGGAGTAGTGCCCAATGCCCAGGTTTCTAGAGTGGTGCCCGATGCCCAGGTTCCTGGAGTGGTGCCCGATGCCCAGGTTCCTGGAGTGGTGCCCGATGCCCAGGTTCCTGGAGTGGTGCCCGATGCCCAGGTTCCTGGAGTGGTGCCCGATGCCCAGGTTCCTGGAGTGGTGCCCGATGCCCAGGGTGCTGGAGCGGTACCCGATGCCCAGAGTGCTGGAGCGGTACCCGATGCCCAGAGTGCTGGAGCGGTACCCGATGCCCAGAGTGCTGGAGCGGTACCCGATGCCCTAGCTTATAGAGGGACATCAAATATTATAGTTCAGGTGTCCATACCGGAAGGGGTCTCAGAAGCTGTTACCCAAGGTAGGGATTTGAAAAGCGCAATCCCAGAAAGGGTATCTAAAACCATAGTTCTTGAAGGGAACTCGAGAAGCAAAACCCCAGAAGGGATCTTTGAAGTAATATCCCCAAGTGGGGTCTCGAGAGACGCAGCCCCAAAGAAGGGTCTAGAAGTCGCTTCCCCAGGAAAGAACTTAAGAAGCATAGCATTAGTGGAGGATCTGAACGTTATGGCTTCAGCAAAAGTCCCGGAAGTCATAGTCCCGGGAGAACTTTCGATAATTATCGACTCAGAGAGGGAGGCCGATGGCCCGATCCCAGTCAGGGAGGCCAATGGCCCGGTCCCAGTAAAAGAATCCGAGGTGCTGACCCCAGCGGGGTTCCCGGAGGCCACTGCCCCAGCGGGGTTCCCGGAGGCCACTGCCCCAGCGGGGTTCCCGGAGGCCACTGCCCCAGCGGGGTTCCCGGAGGCCACTGCCCCGGGTGGGGTTCAGAAAGTCACTGCCCCGGGTGGGGTTCAGAAAGTCACTGCCCCGGGTGGGGTTCAGAAAGTCACTGCCCCGGGTGGGGTTCAGAAAGTCACTGCCCCGGGTGGGGTTCAGAAAGTCACTGCCCCGGGTGGGGTTCAGAAAGTCACTGCCCCGTGTGGGGTTCAGAAAGTCACTGCCCCGGGTGGGGTTCAGAAAGTCACTGCCCCGGGTGGGGTTCAGAGATTCTCAGCCTCAAGTAAGGGCAATAGTGACCAGGTCCTAGCAAAGCACTTCAGTCAGTCAGATGGAAAAGGAAACAAATCCTGACTCTGATATCTCAACATCCATAATCTTTGATGGGGACTTAGCCCAATTTCTGGCGCTTTACAAACACTATTACATTATTATGTTGTCTAGACCATTTCTGGGCATCACTCCAGAGAACCTTGTGCTCTATCTTATTTATTCTTTTAAAGGAGAGCCTTTTGAGTGGGCGACCAGCCTAATGAAAGCTGAAGATCCCATTCTTCAGGATCCCCCAGCATTCAGTGATGCAATTATTAAAAGATATGGTTCCAAAGAAATTGGTTCAGGTTCCTCTAAGTCACCCGTCTTGTCTGCTGAGATTCCACCAAATACTGTAAACTCGGCACAAGAGTCCCAGCCCGTTGTTTTGACTGCAGGATGTGCTTTTCTGACTTCTTCTTCTAATAATAGTACTTTTCCAGAAAGTTCAGCTCCCAAGGGTAAGAAACCTGTCTCTGATTTGAACGCAGCCTTGTTGGGTGGTACCATCAGTTCAGACAATGTTTGGGGAATTACCTTGGTCAGACCTAAAGAGCTTTGTAAAAAGAAGAAGAAGAAAAAGAAATAATTTTTGACTCTTGCCTTGATAAAAAAAATAATATTTTTTTCCCCCTTATCTTGTGTCCAGTGGCCACCGTCAGGGGGAGGGCACTGTTACAAGCTGTGGTTGCAGCTTGTTTCTGTTTTCGTGTCTGTCTGACCAATCTGTCAGGTTTTTTTTTGTATCCCTTGTTCTGGATAGTCTGAATTTTGGGGTCTTTTGACCCCTCCTCAAGGGGGGGGGTAATGTTATGAGCCACGGCTGTGGCTCATTCCTGTTTTGCATTTTTGTTAGGTATTTCATGTTATACTTCTGTTTATGTTCCCCGTGGGTGTCATGGGGTGCTCGGAGCTCACCCTTAAGGAGGGGATACTGTTATGAACCACAGGTAGTGGTTCATTTCTATTTTATGTTTATTAAGTTGTCTTGCATGCCAGGATTTCCTGTTGCTCTGTTTTAGTATGCTCTTGTCTGCTGCCGCTGGTTAGTCTGTGTAATTGCAGCTTGTTCCATGTGTTCAGCCTCACCTGGCTGCTAATTGCATCTTGTCAGTTGGAATCATGCAATAGGCCAGCTGCTCTGGATTATTAATTAGGCCTCTCTGTTATATGCTGGCTGATTGCAGTTCACAGACGCTGGTGATATTTCTGGGTTTTCAGTCTGCTTGAGTTCTGAGCTTGGTTCCTGCTAGTTCCTGAGCTTCCTGTTTGCCTGTGTCTGCTACAGAGAGTTTCCAGTTCTGCTCAATCCGGTTGTTCCTGTCCTCAGAGATCCTGTACTTGGAAGTTTGCCATCTATTCCTGGAGTCTGACCGAGCACCTTTAACATCCTGTGGTGTTCGTGAGTCGCGGCTCAGCCGTGTGTTGCGGCTTGTCCGCTTACTGTTTATTATTTAGTTAATTTGTGTTCTGGAGCTTTTGCGGAGGATTCCGCTCCCACAGATCCACTCTGGTATCCAGCGGTGCTGGATAGGAGTAACGGATCAGTGGATCTTTGGTTGTCCTTTTCCCTGGCGGCTAGTCCGCACATACCTTTGGTTAAAGTTAGTTAGCTTGTAACCCGTGGCCTGGTTGCTTAGTCAGAGGGCCCCTTGTTATCACCCTGTCTCGGATTTCCCTTTGTCTCCCATTAAGACCTGCGGGGGCATCGGGGTTGGGCAGACATAATCCGCCCTTCGAACGCGGCTGCCATGGGCTCAAGCAACCATAGTCTCGCAAGGGATTTCTGATAACACGGGCGAGACAACGGAGTTAGGGCGCCAGGGGTTACTAGGCTCTCCTGCTCCCACAACCAGCATATATTCCCAGTACTCAGACCTCTGTCATAAGATCTCTTCTGGTCTGGAGTACGGAAATCATAACAACTGGCCTTCGACTTTATATGAGACGGTCTGGTGCAAAAAAACCTTTGAGGAGGCTGCTTCTTTAAAGGGAAACCATAACCCAGAGATACTGCTTCTTGCACCTAGGCATCTGTTGTCAACGGCTTCCATATGTGTGCAAAGTGAAGGAGTCAGCCCCCAACCCTGGAGTCCCCCAGGTGGAGGCCCGCACCCTCAGGCTGATGGCTTCTGTTCTGGCTTGGAAGCTGGCCATCTGGTGGCCATTGCTTCTTGCCCCTAGCAGATTTATTGTACTGGGGTTGCTTAGATTCATCATTTCCCTTTGCTTTACCTTGCCATCGAAATGGCTGAAATTTTTAACCCCCAGGCTTAGGGTTATAACTGGCCGGAAACCTGACCTTCTTGGATTCGGCTTCTGATTTCAGAACATCTGTCAATTCCTTTCCATATAGAATATTACCAACTAAAGGCAAAGCTTCCAGAACCTTCTTGGATTCTGCATCTGCTTTCCAGGTACATAGCCAAATTGCTCTGCGAGCGGCTACCATTAAGGCTGATGCTTTAGAAGCAATCGTACCCATATCAATTGCTGCTTCTTCCAATTATAGTGCAGATTGTTTTATATGGCCTAGATGAGACTCCTGTTCCCTGATAGGTGCCGAAAAGCCACTTTCTAGTTACTACGCCCATTCTACCATCGCTTTTGCCATCCAGGTTGAAGCCATAGCTGGCCTTACAACAGCCCGACAGAGAAAAGATGTTTTTCAAGAAACCATGCACTCTTCTATCTGTGACATAGTACCATAGTATCTGAGGTTGAAAAAAGACAATTGTCCATCGAGTTCAACCTATTTGTGGTGTCCTCTGCATGATGATTTGACTAAATAGTAACTATAATGCATGACTATGCACCATACCCCTGGATATCCTTATCCATTAGGAATTTATCTAACCCATTCTTAAAGGTGTTGACAGATTCCGCCATTACCACTCCCTCGGGCAGGGAATTCCAAACACGTATTGTCCTTACCGTGAAAAAGCCTTTACGCCGTATTGTGCGGAATCTCCTCTCCTCTAACATGAGCGAGTGTCCACGAGTCCTCTGTGTTGATCTAACCAAAAACAGGTCCCGCGCAAGCTCTGTGTATTGTCCCCTTATATATTTGTAGATGTTGATCATATCCCCTCTTAGTCTCCGCTTTTCCAATGTAAACATGCCTAGTCTTTCAAGCCTTTCCTTGTATTCCATCGTCTCCATGCCCTTAATTAGTTTGGTCGCCCTCCTTTGTACCTTTTCAAGCTCCAGGATATCCTTTTGTAGTACGGTGCCCAGAACTGTACACAGTATTCAAGGTGTGGCCTCACTAGTGATTTATATAATGGGAGTATAATACTCTCGTCCCTAGCATCAATACCCCGTGTTATGCATGCTAATATCTTATTAGCCTTCTTTGCTGCAGTCCTACTTTGGGTACTACTGCTTAGCTTGCTATCTATGAGGACACCTAAGTCCTTTTCCAGTACAGAATCCCCTAGTTTTACCCCTTTTAGTAGGTAGGTGTAATTTTTGTTCTTGTTACCACAGTGCATTACCTTACACTTGTCTGTGTTGAAGCGCATTCTCCATTTGGCTGCCCATGCTTCTAATTTAACTAAGTCGTTCTGAAGAGACTCGGCATCCTCCTCTGTATTTATAGCCTTACACAATTTCGTATCATCTGCAAAAATTGACACCATGCTCTCTAGACCATCTGTTAGGTCGTTAATGAAAATATTGAACAATAGCGGTCCTAATACTGAGCCTTGCGGCACACCACTTAGCACTTCAGTCCAAGTTGAAAAATATCCATTAACCACAACGCGCTGCTTCCTATTATCTAACCAGTTTTTGACCCAAGTGCATATTGTGCTTCCTAGCCCTGATTCTTGTAGCTTGTATATAAGTCTCATGTGTGGTACAGTATCAAACGCTTTGGCAAAGTCTAAAAAGATTACATCCACGTCTTTACCCTGATCTAGGTTTGCGCTTACTGTTTCATAAAAGCCAAGTAAGTTGGTTTGACAGGATCTGTCCTTCATAAACCCATGTTGATTCCTTTTAATGACCTTATTGGTTTCAAGGACCTTCTGAATACTATCTCTTAGAATACCTTCCAATACTTTCCCCACTATAGATGTAAGACTAACTGGTCTATAATTACCTGGTTCAGCTTTACTTCCCTTTTTGAATACAGGCACTACTTCCGCTATACGCCAGTCTTTGGGAACCATACCTGATATAACTGAATCCTCGAAGATCAGAGATAGCGGTTTTGCCAGTTCAGAGTGAAGCTCCATTAGAACCCTTGGATGAATACCATCGGGCACTGGTGATTTATTAATCTTTAAATGTTTTAATCGGTGACAGACTACTTCCTCGCTTAAATAAGTACCTATCAGTGTGATATTGTCCTTATTGAGATTGTGTGTCAGTCCCTGAATTGGGTCCACTCTAGTGAATACTGTTGAAAAAAACTCATTTAGTGTGTCCGCTATGTCATTATCATTTTTGCTTAAGACTCCCAACGTGTCCTTCAAAGGGCCTATACTCTCCTTTTTTAATCTCTTGCTATTGATGTATTTAAAGAATTTTTGGGGATTTGCTTTGCTTTCCTTTGCTACTAGTTTTTCAGTTTCTACTTTAGCCGCTCTTATTTCCTTTTTGCAATTTTTGTTACATTCCTTATAGTGCTGAAACGACTCTGCTTCCCCGTCAGATTTGTATTTTTTAAATGCTCGCCTTTTCTTGCCCATAAGTTCCTTAATCTTTTTGTTAAGCCACATCGGTTTATGATTTTTATTCCCTTTTTTGCTACTCATAGGAATATATTTGAGTGTATTTTTAGCTAGCAGGAATTTTAGTACCTCCCATTTCTCCGTAGTATTTTTTCCTAAAAACAAACCTTCCCATTCAATATCCCTGAAAAATACCCTCATCATTTCAAAATTTGCTTTGCTAAAATTTAAAGTCCTAGTTGAGCCAGTATAGGGCTGTTTGTAGAAACTGATATTGAATGTGACCATATTATGGTCGCTGTTTCCTATGGGTTCCCCTACTATAATACCCGATACCAAATCCTGATTGTTTGTTAATACCAGGTCTAAGATTGCATTGTACCTAGTTGGTTCCTCAATTAGTTGGACTAGGTAGTTATCATTTAGTGTGTTTAAAAACATACTGCCCCTAGCAGTATCACATGAATCGTTTTTCCAGTTTATCTCTGGATAGTTAAAATCTCCCATCACTACTATGTCTCCTACTCCTGCTGCTTTTTCAATTTGCTTTAGTAACAATTCATCATCAGATGCGTTGATACCAGGCGGCCTATAGCATACACCCAATACTAAACTTTTTTGTTCCTTTTTCCCCGCATGCAATTTCTACCCATAGTGTCTCAACAGTGTCTACAGTACCCTCCTGAGTATCTTCCCATATATTAGGTTTTAAAAACGGCTTTACGTACAGACACACCCCTCCACCCTTTTTATTTAGTCTGTCTCTCCTAAACAGTGTATAGCCCTCTAGATTGACTGTCCAATCATGAGATTCATCCCACCAAGTTTCAGTAATGCCTATAATATCATACTGTTTGCTTGCTGCAAGTATTTCTAGTTCACCCTTTTTACCAGTAATGCTTCTGGCGTTTACATACATACATACAACTAAGATAAGTATTTTCCCTTGCATTTAGTGAAGTAGATGGCAAAGGTAAAATACATTTTCACACAAGTCGCACATGTGTATCTACTTTAGGAGGAACTTCTCTTTTTGAACAGTCCGCAGTCGGAAAAGGATAATAAGAATCCCCTCTTTTCAGAATTCTATACTTCTTATTGGGTGTAGCCCAAGGCTCTTCCATAATTTCTGTCAATTCCTCTGACCCTGGAAACTCAATCTTAACTGTTTTTGGACGTTTAAACACAGGTGCTTTAGATTTTGATATTGCCTTAGCTGATTCTGCCAGAGACAGAATAGCCTTCATGGCTTCAATAAGCTCAGCTATATCCTCTGAGCTGAAACCCTCCGACTGTTCGTCATATGGAGTATTTGAATACACTGGATCCTCATCTGTTGTATCATCTTGTGTAGTCTGTTACATAGATGTATCTACCCTGGTTTTAACAGCCTTCTGACTTGTTGCAGCTGCTGGAACTAAACCACAAGAAGGGAGCTGCATGTATGGGTTAATAGTGTATCCTATTCCCGGGGGTGGAACTGCAGGTGCTAATCTGTCAGCTATACTAGACAAGGTTTGTGCGAACACACCCCACGGTGGATCTACTGGTTGCTGAACCAGAACCTGTCTTTTACTTTGCTGATATGCAAAACAGTTTGCACATATCCCCTCATAAGTTAGATACTGGGTTAACATCACCACTTTACAAGATAAACATGTTAAATGTGTAGGAGTCCCGGATAAAGTATTCTCGTCACTTTTGCCGCTCACAGACATGGTAAATAATCTGTATTATACAATATACTACACACTCTGTGACTGAAACCACTTTATATAAATATAGAAGTGATATCAATCTGACCCCAACCCAAGCACCAGCATTGAGGTTCAGAAAATACCGACAAACCTATAAAAGTCAGCAATCACACTAGCAGTCAGTCACATGTTATATATTAGACATTGTCATATAAGTATATAATCAACCACAAATACTTTCCCAGTATGTAGGAGTACAACTACCGTAATCTCTTTGTAAACAGTTATTTCAAAACGTTTTTCAGACATATTATGCAGAAAACAACAGTACTGTACAGGCCTCATATGCACTATGTACCAAAATTACCTATTCATACTAACACAGTAGATAGAATTTTAGTACTGTATAACCCTTGCTCAGTAGAGTGGGATACAGGGAGACTCACCCCACTTCCAGGATCGATCAATACGCTTAACAGACGCTGAGTGGATCCAGACGCTGCAGGTGTACACTGCCGCTCTGGTAACTGATAAAGGACACAGACGCTCATTGAACCACTAGTGTATGCAGACGCTCCTGTCTATGACCCAGTCTCGGCAGTAACACTAGTGTACACAACCGCAGCGGCCTAAGCTGCGACCGAGTTTTCTCGTGGTAGCGTCTGAGCCGGAAGTGAGGTCATCAGTTCATGGACGGGAGATGTACGGAAACTGGTCATGAACTGGGGGAGGGGCGACCAGGAGAGCGTCTGACTTCCCCCTGCTTACATCAAACCTAGGGATTGTGGCCTCAACCTAGTCCTGGCGCCTATGATCCCTAAAGCCTAGCGTTGGAGCACCCATGGTGGTGGTGCATCAACCACTGTTTGTAGCCTTCTCCAATACAGTGCAGCTGTGTCCGAATTCCTCTAGTAAGTGGAACCGATGCCTTACCTTCTCCCCATGCTCCGGCCACAGCTTGGTAACGTCTGCTGGACCTGCTAGAACATCCGACATAGATGCCCGCCGAGACAGCACTGTACCCATAGGTAAGCGTTGTTGCGACTCAGTGGAGAGTTGTTGTAGCGACTCTTTCCAGCATGCGTTTAAGACGCTGTTAAGATCACTCAAAACATAGTAAGACTATAAAAAATAAAATAATAAAGCTTAGGGCTGCCTTAACAGCAGCCCTGTGACCATGGTCCGGCTCCTGCCACACCAAACAAAAAACTGATTTGACTGAGTCGGTGGGCGGGATTATATGGATGAGCCCAATGCATCCTGGGAGGCCAGAAAACTCATGACTATTTGGTGCCAATCCGCTGTTGCTCAGGCATATCCCAATGTTAATCAATGTTGTATCTGCACACACACTCTTTTTTTTTTTTTTTTGTCAAATGAAAATATGAAACATAAGTTCCTTGTCAGACCCCTATTATGTTACCGGTAATTACCATTTACTTCGGGGGTGCAACCAACTACAGCTATACTAGATACATGAAAGAAAAAGAGGAAAAGGGCTGTATTGTCGGTGCACAAAAAGAAGATCCAATCTGGTTATCGCATCCACTTATATTGTTTAAAATTTAACTTTTATTATTATATATTTAAGAATTGTGCAAAATGATTACACACAAACTAGAAGTATAGGCGAAACATAGAGGTTAAAATATGACATAAACAAAACATAAAGGTGCAATGGAATATAATAAAGGTGATCAAAAGATTAAAAAATGTGTCGTGTGTTTACTCTAACGTCTACGTATTATATTGATAATTGATTATATCATTATTACTGTATTTGTCTAGTTAGTGAATGATATCTCAAGAGGACATTTTGGGAATGTGAATAAGACAATTGGAAATTATGTATTATCACTTATACAACACTCTGTTCTAATGGTTAAGTGTATATATTAATATTATCAAGCGGAGGGAAACACCTTCTTCATTAGGAATTTATGACACCTTGAAGTAGTTCCAGATCATATAGGTATAATCACGTGACAACCTGTTCCAATATTCAGATATTAGTATCGTATAATCCTGGATTTCAGTGTTCGATATACATATTATCTTTATACACAAAAGAAAAGCCACCCTCTATACTGGGGACTGATAATCCCTTGAGGTTATTTAGATTCAATTCCTGTGCGTTAGGATGCAGTAAAATGGATTTCAGATGGTATGTTGTTGAGTGTTTGACATACTGTTACCGTAAACTCTCATTAATTAATACAATTATGATGTTATGATACCAAGGTGTATGCTCTATTTTTATCCCTAGAGGGCAAACGCCTTACTTTATTTGGGACTGGTAACACCTTAAGGCTACTCAAAGTTAGATCAGATATCCTGCAGTAGTCATCATGATATTTTATCAAATAGAGTATGGGAAACACGCTGTCATATCTTTGATCTGTTATAACGTTGAGGTGTATACTCTATTTATATCCCTAGAAGGAAGGCACCTTCATTATAAAGGACTGGTAACACCTCCCCAATACTCTATATGTTCACAGTATTTTTGTCGTTACATGGGAAAGCACCTCCACTGTTACACGGCACTGATAAGTGGTTGTATATATTGAGCCGATAAATCGTATGTCACCACCCAGTATTTCACCAGATTACCATATAGTAAGTTTATTATGGTTTATACAAATCACATGACTGTGGTATATTTCTTCTGAAATAATTAGGATGTTAAGATTAAAGCAAAAGGAAGGAATTATCTTAGTATCTAGCTAAACTATGTCTTAAGTGTTTTCATATTTTTATTGCAAGATGTGATCTGAACTTTTTATTCCGGTTGCCATTATTAGCTTGTATCACAGGTGTCTCATAACATTTCTAAATTTGTCTTATATAAGTGCAATATTTCCTTTCCACTGTATATATTAGCCTCTTGTGACGTATCTCATTACACACGCTCTATTAACTGATGCAGTATTACTACTAGCCTCACTGAGACATTGACTAAAGCAACATTTGGTTGATCGTCACCTGTCAGCTACTTAGCACTAGTGCTGTTTGAGGAAACACTATCCCTGCATTCAGTATAAATGTGTCCTGAATGCTTCTGTGTGCTTGTTACAAAGTATAGATTGAAACATTTGTTGCAACTGACACTGCTAAATAGTATCATTGAGATTTGTACATCCCTAAGCTATTTCATGTTTAGAAGTGTCATGAATGTTCCTGTGTGTTCGTTACAAAGTATAGACTGGAACATTTATTGTAATTAGCACTGTTAAATAGTTTCACTATTGTCTTTCAGACCCCTAGGTTCTTTCATGTGAAAATACAATGTGTGATTTCTCAGCTCCACATGCTTATTTATATGATATTAGAGAACCTGTTCTGGCTAGTGCAGTGCTGCTTATTATCTTACAGAACCATTTATCTCTGAGGTGAGTCAAAAATTTGCTGCAGCTAATATTGGTCTCTGTTATTACACACTAATGCTATTGAACGATACTGCCATTCTATATAAATCAAAACTAACTAGACATTTTTCTAACTATCACACATAGACATTAGGACTCGCGGACACACGCTGCCCACACGCGTGTTCCACCGTTACTCTGACAGCTTCGTCAGGGCTGAACCAGAGCGCTTCTCCTGGTATGATTTTTAAACTCTTTTAGTGATCCAATCAGCTATACTCAGCTAGTCACATGCGGCCACTAGCCAGTGTCTGTGCCGTTCCAGGTGTCACATGATCTATAGAGCCAATAGCAGGACATTTTGGCTGTCATGACAACGGCTGCTGATGTCGTTATACTCCGTAACTCTGCCAGTAGTCAGTGCCCTGAGACCTGTATTTATTAATTGTCTCACCTTCATTCGACACTTTGTATCATCCTTGTGACCCTGTCTATTCGTGTCTCTAATATTATTAGCCCACGCATGGACCATCATTCCAACGGAGCATAATTATAATGCTTAGTTGTTAGCCCATTCACTTTAGAATTAAAGTTATACATATCTAATCCTTGTGCTTTCCCTGTACTCTGTATAAAGCAAACTGGATATGACTGTGCTTATTATTACGGGTAAAAACCCGATTTTACATCTTTTTTTGTAGTAAGCATGTGATATGTTACTGAGAACCATTAGAGTTTAAACTTGATTAAGTCACCATATCTGATTTCCACCAATTGATCAATGTATCTGTATTACATATATACATGACTATAAAGACTCGTTAGTAATTTATCATATCAATCCATTATAAAATTGTGAGCATCCATCACCAAGATTTTGTTCAGTAAGTTAGTTAAACATATAAATTAAATGATATATGAAATAATCATGTATTTGTCTACTGCCATAATTATCACCAGACGAATACAGTTATGGGCCAATCATGTGAATAAAGTGAATACTGGCTTTTTATCCGGCTATGTATATTATATTAGGATTGGGAGGCAATAATAATACATTACATGGTTGTCAAACGATTCTTTATATAAGTATTTAAAAATGGATATGATGCACACATATATTATTGATCTTGTGATGGCATGAAGGTAATATGAAGTGAGCTGAGTGACTGTGGATATTTGGTGATTGGTGCTGGAATGGTATAATACTCAGATCATAAATGATTGATCTGTTGAATAATTAAGTGCCTACGACTGTTAAGTGAGTGAGTGTGAACAGAATTTAATATATATATGAGGAGGAAAAATAAAAATTTACTAAACATGCTGTAAGACCCCCAATGTGCAGAGTTATGTGTCATAAAAACGTGAATGACCTACTAATATGAGAAAAGGGAGAGAGAAAGGAAAGGGGGGGGGGGGGGAGAATGAAAAACCAGAGAATTTAAAAGGGGAGGAAGAAAAAAAGGTTAAATGTTGATTGATATCTGTCATATCATGTAGTAATAAGGATTCAGATGTTTTTATACTCCGATGGATTCGTTGTTCTGAATAATGCGTTAATATAAATTTCATAATTTATGGACGCCAGATTGGTGATCCAACAGGTAAATCAATTATCAAATAGAGGTAGTTAAATGGTAGATATCATCTTTAATTTCAATTGTACTTAGACTAGATAAGATGTATAACTGTTAGATTCATTCATCCCATTGGGATATAGAGTGTCAAGGAGAAAGATTATTTTGGTTGCAAATTGAAGTAGTTGTTGATCTAAATCTCCGCCACGTATCCCCAATTGTATATGTCTAAGGCCGAAAGCTCTTAGGCCCATTGGGTCACTATTATGATGATTCAGAAAGTGTCTCGCGACAGGTTGAAGGGTTTTGAAATTGGAAGCATCTTTTCTGGCATTACGTATACTTCCAATGTGTTCCAAGATCCTGACTTTCAAAGGCCTGATGGTTTTCCCTACATATTTCCTATGACATGGGCATTCAAGATGGTAAACGGTTCCTACGGTAGTACAAGTAATTTTGGGAGAAATTGACCACTTTTTACCAAACTTATCATAGAAGTGGTCAGTGGAGACCATGTGAGCACAGGCTTTGCAATTACCACAGGGCATTGACCCTGTTGATTTCGTTCTGTTATCTGGGAGTTTAGTCAGATGACTGTGTACCAGTCTATCTTTTATACTTTTAGATCTCCTCCAACTTGCTTGTGGTCTCGATGGTAGTATTCTTGACAGGTCCGAGTCAGTTTGAAGTATGGACCAATGTTTCTGTAGGCTGTTTAAAATCCCCTTCCACTGGGCATTAAAAGTGCCCACAAATCTTATCGGTTCTTCTCGAGTAGATTTGGGCTTAGGTTTTAGCAGGGTGTCTCGTTCATAAGAGCTCACTTCCCTCATTGTTCGATTCAGGAGTCTCTTACTATACCCCCTTACTTGGAGACGTTCATTAAGTTCATTCTGCCTGACGTGAAAAATCTCTTCATCAGAACAGTTTCTTTTGATTCTTAATAGCTCTCCTTTGGGTATTGCTCGAATAGTATTAGCCAAAATACCTGCTACAGTGTGTGCAAACCTGGTCAAGAACTACAGGAAACGTTTGACCTCTGTAATTGCCAACCGATGTTATATTACAAAGTGTCGAGTTAAACTTTTTGATTGTCCAAATATTTATTTTCCACAAGAATAAACAAATAAATAGTGTAACAATCATACAATGTGTTTTTCCGATTCTGTCTCTCACAGGTGAAGTCTATGATGGAAATTACAGACCTCTCATCTTTTTAAGTGGGTCAACTTGCACAATCGGTGGCTGTCCAAATACTTTTTTGCCCCACTGTATGTTCAAGATTATTCCATACATGAGATTATAATGCGGTACTCCTTATGAAAGTGAATGATCTTTTTTTAGTAGATTAGAGGTGGTGTAACTCACTTACACAATGTAATGTGCTATAACCCTTATAATGGTTTCTTTATATTTTAACCCCACAATAAGATATGCAGGTGATCTTAGGAACAGCATACCTCACTTACATAGTGAGGAACAGTATAACACACATCAAGGTATCGTTTTCATAAGATACGTCTCAAGCGTACCATTACTCACAATGAATACAGCATAACTCCACATATAAAGGTCTCTGCGTCAAATAGACTTGTACGGTGATGCAATAAAGGTACAATTTATTTCACAAATGGTTTAAAATGGTTGAAAAAATAAACATACAAGCCTTAGTGGGGATGGGGGCTGTGCGAGATCCCAGCAAGGAAGAATATATGATTTTGTTGAGCTGAGGTCCGGTAACGAAGCTCCAAATCCCAAATATATAGAAATAAAATAGGTCTTACCTTACATGGGAGACACAAATCCACCTCACCTGTGTAAAGACCTTCTTTGGGCAACGCGTTTCGAGTCTTTTGTGCCTTTTCAAGGCATGCCTTGAAAGAGTCACCTCAGACTTGAAACGCATACAGAAAGAGTCCCCACTCCCATAATGTCATCCACTATTCACATGAGCTGTCAAAATTGGACATAGCCAAAATCACAAGTACATACAGATACTATTGGTGGTTCTGGGCTCCGGACAGTTCAAGGGAAATCGCACAGTCACAATGGCAGTGTGTGTACCCACCTTTATACAGCAGACGGGATATATATACACAGCAACACTGATATTATGTGGACACAAAAGTAACACTACAAGTGACACATTAACAGGAAATTGTTTCTGTCACCATAGCGACAATTATCTGATAATAAGATTGTCAGATTGTGTTTTGGCTGTGTCCCCGGAGGGGGCGCTAGTGGGTCAGTGGAGGTGGATGGGAGAAAACGAGGAGGCTGGATAACGTTTCTGCGCATGAGCGCAATGATATTTATTTAGCAGATGGTTAAACAGAATGGCAGCAGAAATAATAATAATAATAAATGCAAATGTCAATCACACAGCGTAATAGCTGAAAGTCTATGGCAACGGAATGAATGATGACTGAGAAATGATAACCGGTAAGATGATAAACAGATGAGATGATAACTTGTAAAGATGATTCTGGTATGGAAACCAGTGCAGGTTAAAACACGGAACTTGGCAGTGAAGATGTTAAATGGCAAACCTGGTAGCAGAGGCAGGAGTCCGACTAAGTCCACAGTGCAGGTGGTGAAGCACTGACAGCAAGCAAGCTGTATCACAGGTGGAGGAATGGAACACACCTGGAGTCAGTCTCTACTGCAAGGCTGAAGCACACAAGGTGGTGATGGGTGTGAAGCCTGTTGGTAAATGCAGGTATTGCTGGGACTTGAAGTTCCACGGAGCTGTGTAATAACCAGGAGTACAAGTCTTTAGGTAGAGAGCCAGGAACACGGAGGAAACAGGAACAGATCCTTTCACATGGGTCGCAGGAGTGACACAAAGTCCAGGATGCCTGCAGACTGACCCTGCAGTCTCTTATGTACCCCTTGGTTCACAGGCATTGGTGGAGTGAGGGAAAGTGGGTGCGGCCAAGCACCGGATTGGCCGCTGTATGCTGACTGTTGGAAACTGTCATGGCGGCGCCCATGCCGCGGCCTAGCGGGAACGCGGCGTGCTACACGCCTGCTGTCACAGGAGCGCTCCCAGGCCCATGATGGCGTCCGATGGCAGGGACACGGACGACAGGTGACCGCAAGGAGCCAGGACGGAGTCCGCAGCGGCGGACAGATGTCAGCTTGGTGAGTCGATTCCTGACAGTACCCCCCCCTTTAAGGGTGGACACCGAACACCCACGTGGCTTGGAAGGATGAGTGTTATGGAAGACACGGACCAACCTTGGAGCATGGACATCCAACGAATTTACCCAACTTCTCTCCTCTGGGCCATAACCGGACCAATCGACCAGGTACTGGAGACGTCCATACCGGCAACGGGAGTCCAGAATTTTGCCAATCTCGAATTCCACGCCCCGCTGAGTTCGAATTTTGGGGCCAACTGGAAGAGCACTCTGAAAACGGTTCAGGACTAGAGGTCTGAGGAGAGAAACATGAAAAGCATTAGGTATTCGAAGAGAAGGTGGTAACTTCAGTTTGTAGGCCACAGGGTTGATGACTTTTTCGACAGGAAAAGGGCCAATGAAACGTGGTGCAAATTTCATAGACGGTACTCTAAGACGGAGGTTACGGGTTGACAGCCAAACCTTGTCCCCAGGTTTCAGGTTAGGAACCGCGCGCCTTTTGCGGTCAGCAAAATACTTATACCGGCTGGAGGCCTTTTTAAGGGACAAGTGAATCTTCCTCCAAATTGAAGAAAACTGAGACAAAGCAGTAGTGGCAGCAGGGACATCCATATGAGGGAGTTCTTGAAAGTCTGGAACACGAGGATGTTGCCCATATACTGCAAAGAATGGAGTTGTCTCAGTAGCAGTATGGTATCGGAAGTTGTGGGCAAACTCGGCCCATGGGAGCAGATCGAACCAGTCATCCTGAGAAGATGAAACATACAATCTTAAAAACGTCTCTAGTTCTTGATTAACCCTCTCTGTCTGCCCATTCGTCTGAGGATGGTAAGATGACGAAAACTTCAGCTTGACCTGCATGGCAGAACAGAGAGCCCTCCAAAACCTCGCTACAAACTGTACCCCCCGGTCGGATATTATTTCTGAGGGTAGACCATGTAAGCGGAAAATCTCCCGTAGGAAGATTTGGGCAAGTTTCGGGGCAGAAGGGAGACCCTGGAGAGGAACAAAATGGGCCATCTTGGTAAATCTGTCCACTACGACCCAGATGGTATTGTATCCTTGAGAAGGAGGAAGGTCGGTGATAAAATCCATGGACAGGTGTGACCAGGGACGACTAGGAACAGATAATGGTTGTAACTGACCTGCTGAAGACTGACGAGGAGTCTTGTGCTGCACACACTTAGGACAGGATGCCACGAAATCCTTGATGTCAGCCATCATCTTTGGCCACCAGTATGTCTCAGAGAGAAACTTGAAGGTCTTCAGGACACCAGGATGACCGGTGAACTTGGATTGATGGGCCCAAGATAGCAACTTGGGACGGAGTTCTGGGGAAACAAAAGTCTTACCAGGAGGAGGAGCTGGGGAGACTTGAGATGCAGCGAATACCACTGGACTCAGGATGGAATGTGGAACTGAGTCAGGCGTTTCCTCTTCGGACTCCATAGATCGAGATAAAGCGTCAGCTTTAACATTCTGCGAACCTGGGCGGAAATGAAGCTTAAAGTTAAAACGTGAGAAAAACATAGCCCACCTGGACTGGCGAGGATTAAGGCACTGAGCTGCCTTTAAATAAAGCAGGTTTTTATGATCCGTGTAGATGTTAAACGGATGTTTGGCCCCTTCTAGGAGGTATCTCCATTCCTCGAGAGCCAGCTTGATCGCCAGTAGTTCTTGATCTCCAACGGAGTAGTTCGCTTCTGCAGGAAGGAATTTGCGAGAATAAAATCCACAAGGGTGGACTTTCCCATTGGTTCCCTTCTGGGAGAGAACAGCTCCAACTCCAACTGTAGAGGCGTCCACCTCCAACTCGAACGGTCTGTTTACATCTGGCTGAGACAGAACTGGAGCAGACATAAAGGCCAGCTTGATCTTCTGGAAGGCTGCTAAGGCTTCTTCTGACCAGTTGGAATGGTTTGCCCCTTTCCGAGTCAGGTTGGTAATAGGAGCGATGAGAGTGGAGAATCCCCGAATAAATTTCCTATAGTAGTTGGCAAATCCCAGGAACCGCTGGATAGACTTGAGAGAATTTGGAATGGACCAATTGGCAATGGCTTCCAATTTTGTCGGGTCCATCTGGAGATCCGATCCGGAAATTATATAACCCAGGAAGGGTATAGAGGGAACTTCAAAGGTGCATTTGGATAGTTTACCGTAGAGCCGGTTCTCACGAAGACGTCGGAGGACTTCACGGACTTGTAGACGATGAGATGGAAGGTCTTGGGAGAAGATGAGGATATCATCCAGGTAAACAACGAGGTACTTATACAGGACATCACGAAAGATTTCGTTCACAAAGTGTTGGAACACTGCTGGAGCATTACTCAACCCGAATGGCATTACCAGGTACTCGTAATGGCCATCTCGAGTGTTAAAAGCTGTCTTCCATTCGTCACCACTCCGGATTCTGATGAGATTGTAGGCACCGCGGAGATCTAACTTAGTGAAGATGCGGGCTCCTTTAACTCTGTCAAATAATTCGGTAATGAGTGGTAATGGATAACTATTTTTGATGGTAATGTCATTGAGACCCCGGTAGTCAATGCATGGACGCAGTCCTCCATCCTTCTTTTTGACAAAGAAGAAACCTGCACCAGCGGGTGATGATGAAGGACGGATGAATCCCTTCTGTAGATTCTCCCTGATATAATCGCTCATCGCCTCGGTTTCAGGAACGGACAACGGGTAGGTGCGCCCCCTAGGTGGCTTCTTGCCAGGAAGGAGATCGATGGGACAATCCCATTCCCTATGGGGCGGTAGGACATCTGCGGCCTTCTCACTGAAGACATCCGAGAAATCTTGATAAGCCGCAGGAAGACTTGACTGTGTCTTTACTTCGGTAGACTTTATGGGACACACTTGGGCTAAACAGGACTGATGGCAATGTGAACCCCATGAGATAAGCTGCAACGTTGACCAGTCAAACTGTGGATTATGTAGCTGGAGCCAGGGCATGCCCAAGACGATCTCCTGGGTGGCTTGAGGAATGACTAAGAACTTAATCAGTTCAGAGTGTAGGAATCCAACTCCCAAGACCACTGGTGCATTTTGATGAGAAATATTCCCCTTGGAGATTCGACTACCATCCACGGCGGTAATATAAACTGGACAGGAAAGTTCACATATAGGTAAGCAAAATTTATTTACCGCAGCTTGGGTGATGAAGTTTCCTGCAGCTCCACAGTCCACTAATGCAGATGCGGACTGGAGCCCAACTGAAGTCTCTAACGTCACAGGAAGGATAAGGTCTTGATTAGAAGGAGCTTGTCTAGAAGATCCCAACTTGACTCCTCCTTTACAAGTCAGGATCTGGCGTTTCCCGAACGCACTGTGCAGGAGTTAATCTGGTGGCCCGCAGCCGCACAATACAGACAAAGTCTCTCTCGCATTCTTCTTGCCCGCTCTTCAGGAGTTAGGCGGGACCTATTTATTTGCATAGGCTCGTCAGAAGAGGGAGACTGGAACTGTACGGAAGGCATCATCCTTGATCTGCGTGGCTCACTCCGAGCGCGTTCATTATTGCGTTCGCGGATGCGAGAGTCCAACTTGATGCACAAGGAGATTAATTCAGACAATTGTACAGGAAGATCACGGGTCGCCAGTTCGTCTTTGATCCGGTCAGAGAGTCCATGCCAAAAAGCTGCTACCAGGGCCTGATTGTTCCACTGAATCTCTGCAGCCAACGTCTGGAACTGAATGACATACTGTCCCATACTCCGGGTACCTTGACGAAGTTGGATCAGGTCAGCAGAAGCTGATGTTGCACGACCAGGCTCGTCAAAGATCCGTCTGAAGGTTGACACGAATTCCGTGTAGTTGTTAATCAGAGGGTCAGCACGTTCCCACAGAGGAGACACCCAGCTCAGAGCAGATCCAGAAAGTAAGGAGATGATGTAGGCAACCTTGGATCTTGGCGTGGGGAAATTATGTGACAACAACTCAAACTGGATTTCACATTGGTTGAGAAACCCGCGACATAACTTTGGACTGCCATCATACTTGCTTGGCACGGGCAGGTGCAGACGTGACACTGGAACTGATGCAGCCGGCATAGAGGAACTCACAGCACTGGCAGGTGCTGGAGTAACAGGAACAGTAGAAGTGAGAACACTAGGCAGGGATTGCTGTAGTGTATCTATCCGGGAGGACATCCCTTGCAGGAACTGAAACATCTGCTGCTGCGCAGCCTCTTGACCATCCAGACGGGAGACCAGATTTTGCAAGGCCTCTGACCCCACACTCCGTCCACCATCCGAGTCCATCGATCCTGGACTTACTGTCAGATTGTGTTTTGGCTGTGTCCCCGGAGGGGGCGCTAGTGGGTCAGTGGAGGTGGATGGGAGAAAACGAGGAGGCTGGATAACGTTTCTGCGCATGAGCGCAATGATATTTATTTAGCAGATGGTTAAACAGAATGGCAGCAGAAATAATAATAATAATAAATGCAAATGTCAATCACACAGCGTAATAGCTGAAAGTCTATGGCAACGGAATGAATGATGACTGAGAAATGATAACCGGTAAGATGATAAACAGATGAGATGATAACTTGTAAAGATGATTCTGGTATGGAAACCAGTGCAGGTTAAAACACGGAACTTGGCAGTGAAGATGTTAAATGGCAAACCTGGTAGCAGAGGCAGGAGTCCGACTAAGTCCACAGTGCAGGTGGTGAAGCACTGACAGCAAGCAAGCTGTATCACAGGTGGAGGAATGGAACACACCTGGAGTCAGTCTCTACTGCAAGGCTGAAGCACACAAGGTGGTGATGGGTGTGAAGCCTGTTGGTAAATGCAGGTATTGCTGGGACTTGAAGTTCCACGGAGCTGTGTAATAACCAGGAGTACAAGTCTTTAGGTAGAGAGCCAGGAACACGGAGGAAACAGGAACAGATCCTTTCACATGGGTCGCAGGAGTGACACAAAGTCCAGGATGCCTGCAGACTGATCCTGCAGTCTCTTATGTACCCCTTGGTTCACAGGCATTGGTGGAGTGAGGGAAAGTGGGTGCGGCCAAGCACCGGATTGGCCGCTGTATGCTGACTGTTGGAAACTGTCATGGCGGCGCCCATGCCGCGGCCTAGCGGGAACGCGGCGTGCTACACGCCTGCTGTCACAGGAGCGCTCCCAGGCCCATGATGGCGTCCGATGGCAGGGACACGGACGACAGGTGACCGCAAGGAGCCAGGACGGAGTCCGCAGCGGCGGACAGATGTCAGCTTGGTGAGTCGATTCCTGACAAAGATGATACACAGACACATAAAAAGACTCAACGGAAATCTTTTGTTTTTAAACTTTATTTCATATCTTTAATACACAGATTTTTCTCTATATTTTAAACTTAAAAAATACTTTACTCTGCACAACATGGACAAAATATCCTTTAAAGCACAGAAACAATTCCAGTTACATTATAGTATTGCAGGTAAGTAAAACAGATACATATCAGGAGAGCCAAAACCCTATGGGGGTCATTCAGACCCAGCCGCATTAGCGGCCTACAGCCGTTTGCTGGTGTTGGCAAAATGCACATGTGCAGCGGCCGTGCGGACACGCACATTGCGGCCGCATACCTGAGGGTCGAATGCCGGCGGGCCAGGACCATTTTCCGGAGGGCTGCGTTCATCTCTGAATAATCCCCTATAAGCTTCCAGCGTGCACCTCAAATTTCATCTTTTCCATGTTACTACAAATGATATGAGATCGGTAGCAGCACTACTTTCAGGATTATTACAGAACACACATAAAGGCTGACAGAGCAAATAACAGTAACACATACAAGGGATTCATTAGAAATAAGGAAGCATAATCATCATTAAGTCTAATTATCAACTGGTTCTGTGCGGGACCCATACACCTCTTTACTGCCTCCAGCAGCCCCCGGTACTGCACTGTGACCATCCGCCCTGTCTCCCCCACTACTGCCACTGCCCTGTCTCCCCCCACTACTACCACCACCCTGTCTCCCCTCTTGCTCGCCACCATGTGTCCCCCCTTTTTTACCTCAGCACTGCTTGGGGACAATATTACCCACAGACAGTGCCTCCCGCAGCCCCCGCTACAGCACTACTGCCACCCACCCTGTATCCTCCCCTGACACCTCAGAACTGCTTGGGGATTCTTGGTACTGCGGGTAACAGTCCTTCATCTGCAGGTAGAAGTAAGAAAGCTGGGCAGTAAGGAGGCAGAAGCTGCTTCTGGTACCTGTGACCCTGGTCATGTAAGGCTGGGAGAGTCAGTAAGATTATGTAATAGAGTCACCATCTTACAGGCAGCCGGTGAAGGGAGCAGAGAATGGGTGTTATATGGCAGGAACGGGCTGGTTAGGTAACAGACTGACTGCTGCATTCTGTACAAGCTACAACCGGTGCAATTCTTTTGGTGGGAGACCCAGGTAGAGGACATTGCAGTAGTCTATGTGTGATGATACAAGTGCATGTATGACTGTAGGTAGATCTTCTGAGGGAAATAAGTACTGGAGTCTGGCTATGTTCCTCAGATGAGGGTCTGATTGTGGCTGATACCTGAGTCTAAGTGTCACTCTACCATCCAGGACACCAATATTCCGCACAGGATCTGCATTCTGTATCTCTGAACCACCAAGCGCAAGTCTGGTTGGTTTGCAAAGCTGAGCTGTAGCCCTGCCCTTTGTTGGTGAGCTTCTACCATATAGACCTCTTTCACCAGGACTGAGTCACAGCTAAATGGCATCACCCACACCTGGAGCTCAGCTAGACAACCATGTAGGATTGGTACTGGGTTCTCAGTACCCGAAACAAAAGACAGGTCATCTGCATAGCAGTGGTAGATGAGGGCATGACATCTGATTATTTCACCCTGCAGTAACATGTATATTGCAAAAAGCATAGGAGATAGAAGAACGTTGAAGAACAATGCATGGCAATAAGGATACTCCAGAAGATTAAAATGGTTTCCCACCTGAGTGATGTCTAGTGTGCTGATTTATTTCTCAAAGTATGGAAATGACTTTGCTGATATATAATAAGTTGTGATTTCTGTGTAAAACATTTTACACACTCAGAACAAGAAAATGGCCTCTCACCTGTGTGACCTCTCATGTTTAATAAGATCTGATTTGTGTGCAAAACATTTCCCAAACTCAGAACATGGAAATGGTTTCTCACCTGTGTGACTTCTCTGATGTGTAAAAAGATCTAAATTTCATGTAAAACATTTCCCACACTCTGAGCAAGAAAATGGCTTCTCACCTGTGTGACATTATTATTATTATTATCCTTTATTTATATGGCGCCACAAGGGTTCCACAGCACCTAATTACAGAGTACATAAACAAATAATCAAACAGGAAAACAGCAACTTACAGTTGATGACAGTATAGGACAAATACAGAGTAAATAAACATAGTTACATCAGCAGACTACTGGATTTGATGCAGTTGAAGATTCTTAAAGAAAGAATAAGCACATGAGGGAAGAGGGCCCTGCTCGTGAGAGCTTACATTCGAGCTTACATTCTAAAGGGGAGGGGTAGACAGACATGGGTGACACAGATGGGGTACATAGAGAGCGTGAAACATAGGGTGAGGATGAGATTTGGCTGGGTTTGGTGAAGTGGATCTTGAGAGCCTGTTTAAAGTTTTGTAGAGAGGTGGAGAGTGTGAGGGGGAGAGGTAGGGAATCCCAGAGAAGTGGTGCAGCACGTGAAAAATCTTGGAGGTAGGAAGTAATCCGTAGGCAGGAGAGTTGGCGTGCATTAGAAGAGCGAAGAGGACGGGTGGAAGTGTAAAGGGAGATAAAGTCAGAGATGTAGATAAACTTTTGATCGGGGTCATTTGGGTAGTTTCTGTTGTCATTATGATTTAAAAAGCGTAAACACAGTTGTTTGACAATAAATGGCTTTACCCAACCACATGAGTGAAAGAAAAGTTTGTGAGCTATTCATATTCGCTGACAAATGGCCAGAAAATCACAAATTCTGCTAGGGTATGTAAACTTATGAGCACAACTGTATAACAAGATCTAATTTCCATGTAAAACATTTCCCACACTCTGAGCAAGAAAATGGCCTCTCACCTGTGTGACTTCTCTCATGCTTAATAAGATCTGATTTGTGTGAAAAACATTTCCCACAATCAGAACATGGAAATGGTTTCTCACCTGTGACTTTGCTGATGTGTAACAAGTTGTAATTTCCAGGTAAAACATTTCCCACACTCATAGCAAGAAAATGGCTTCTCACCTGTGTGACGTCTCTTATGTTTAATAAGATCTGATTTCTGTGCAAAACATTTCCCACACTCAGAACATGGAAATGGATTCTCACCTGTGTGACTTCTTTGATGTATAACAAGATGTGATTTCTGGATAAAACATTTCCCACACTCAGAGCAAGAAAATGGCTTCTCACCTGTGTGACTTCTGTTATGTCTAACAAGATGTGATTTGTGTGCAAAACATTTCCCACACTCAGAACATGAAAATGGCTTCTCACCTGTGTGACTTCGCTGATGTATAACAAGATCTGATTTGCGTGCAAAACATTTCCCACACTCAGAACATGGAAATGGCTCCTCACCTGTGTGACTTCGCTGATGTATAACAAGATCTGATTTGTGCGCAAAACATTTCCCACACTCAGAACATGGAAATGGCTTTTCACCTGTGTGATATCTCTGATGTTTAATAAGATCTGATTTGTGTGCAAAACACTTCCCACACTCAGAACATGGAAATGGCTTCTCACCTGTGTGACTTCTCTGATGTGCAACAAGATCTGATTTGTATACAAAACATTTCCCACACTCAGAACATAGAAATGGCCTCTCACTTGCCTTACCTGTCTGTGGGTAAATAGGCTTTGTGTTCTGTGTAAAACATCTGGCACCTATAGAACAGGGAAACTCTATATCTACTGTCAGAACTGTACCAGATACACCAATATCAGAGTGATCAGAAGAACATTTCCCAGGATCAGAGGGATCAGCTGATAGACCTGGATGTATAATTGGGGTAATGGGGTTATCTCCTGGAGATTCTTGTCTACTGTCATTTTCTTTTATGTCACAATCCGGGGATAACATTAGATGTCCTTCTGAGATATTCCTGCTTGTGTGTCCATCTGCTGGAAATAAAATACATTATGGAAATGTGACATTTTCTGTAACAATATTAATCTTGTAAACAATAGGAGAAGACGACTCTCTGGGACACTTAATTGTAAATGTGTGTGTATAATAAAACATAACTTTTAATGAAGGCTTTATAATATTGTGTCTCAGACTATCATTGTGTCCACCCTCCTGAGAACACTCACAATAACAAATGTAATATTATAATAAGACTTAGATATCTCTCTCTCTTGTACTGGTAACTAACCATGAAGTATAAATGGAGATGTAGTCACTCGCCAACTCCTATGTCAGCACCAATGTAAAACAATGGATGGGGAACATATCGTATGAATTGGAGATTCTAGATGAACAATAACATCAGTCATATGAGCTGATGGATCAGAGAAATGTCTCCTAACGTTACTCCTGGAAGCATTGGTAAGGCAGCATTCCTTTATGTGTGTGCTCATACGCTGGTAAGCCTGTACACGTGTTACTCACCCTTATATAAGGTATATTGCTACAGCAGAGTAGGTGTGGAACAAGGTACTTTACATGCCATACATCATATGATACACTGTAATCATCATCATCTGCTAGGTTATAATCTACTTTATTATTTTACGTCCTAGGGGATGCTGGGGATAAATTTAGTACCATGGGGTATAGACGGGTCCTTTGGGAGCAACTGGCACTTTAAGAGTTTAATAGTGTCGGCTGGCTCCATGCCCCTCCTACCAGACTCAGTTTAGAAAATGTGCCCAGAGGAGCCGGTCACTGCTAGGGGAGCTTCTAGGAGTTTTCTTAGTTTTTTATTTCTAGAGTTAATTAGGTTACAGGAAGGCTGCTGGCAACAGCCTCCCTGCTTCGTGGGACTTAGGGGGGGGGGAGGAGGGACCAACTTCCTGAAGAGTTAATGGTTCTCTACTCCACTGACAGGACACTGAGCTCCTGATTATTATTTTCTAGAGTTAGTTAGGTTACAGGAAGGCTGCTGGCAACAGACTCCCTGCTTTGTGGGACTTGCGGAGATGATGCTCATCCTTCGCAAACAGGGAGTGA
Organism: Pseudophryne corroboree; assembly: GCF_028390025.1. Lineage (NCBI taxonomy): Eukaryota > Metazoa > Chordata > Amphibia > Anura > Myobatrachidae > Pseudophryne > Pseudophryne corroboree. The sequence continues at coordinate 29,695 of NW_026967498.1, forward strand.
ACATAATTCCGTATCTGGATGATCTGCTGATCTTCCAAGGAGAAGCTGGTGCAGAGTACTGCGCTCTCAACTCAACTTCTCTGGGATCATGGGTGGATCCTGAACCTTCCAAAGTCACATTTGGAACAGACAAGGAGACTGCCCTTCCTGGGGATGATACTCGACACGGAAGTGCAGAGGGTGTTTCTACCGGTGGAGAAAGCGTTGGAGATCAAATCAATGGTCCAGGATGTCTTGAAACCTCCCCGGGTATTGGTTCATCAGTGCATTCGACCTTCTGTGGAAGATGGTAGCCTCCTACAATATGGAAGATTCAATGCACGGTTCTTCCAGCTGGATCTCCTGGACAAGTGGTCGGGATTGCATCTTCACATGCACCAACGGATATGCCTGTCGCCGAAAGCAAGAATTTCACTCCTCTGGTGGCTGCAAACTTCTCACCTGCTCAAGGGCCGCAGGTTCGGGATTCAGAGTTGAATTCTTCTAACCATGGATGCAAGCCTCAGAGGTTGGGGAGTAACGTCTAAGCATTACCATCGGATTTGGAAAAAGTATGTGTCTTGGTGTGAATCCAAGAAGTTTCCTACGGTGGAGTTTCAACTGGCATATTTTCTCCTTTTTCTGCAAGCAGGTGTGGATGTTGGCCTACGCTTGGGCTCCATCAAGATCCAGATTTCGGCATTGTCTATTTCCTTCCAGAAACAATTGGCTGCTATCCCTGGGGTTCAGACTTTCTTGAAAGGAGTTCTGCACATCCAAACACCCTTTGTGCCTCCTATGGCACCTTGGGATCTTAATGTGGTGATGCAGTTCCTGCAATCGGATTGGTTCGAACATTTACATGAGGTGGACGTAAAGTTTCTTACTTGGAAGGCGGTCACGTTGTTGGCCTTGGTTTTGCTGCCAGACGTTTGTCAGAATTTGGGGGCATTGTCGCACAAGAGCCGCTACTTGATTTTCCACGAGGATAGAGCTGAGCTCAGAACGTGTCAGCAATTTCTCCCTAAGGTTGTGTCGGCTTTTCATATCAAGCAACCTATTGTGGTGCCAGTGGCTACTGACACCTCAATTACCTCAAAGTCCTTGGATGTCGTGCAGGTTTTGAAAATCTATGTGAAGAGAACTACTCGTCACAGGAAGTCGGACGCACTATTTGTACTTTATGATCCCAACAAGATTGGGTGTCCTGCTTCTAAGCAGACAATTTCATGCTGGATCAGGCTTACTATCCAGCATGCTTATTCCACGGCAGGATTTCCAATTCCAAAATCTGTTAAAGGCCCACTCTACCCGTAAAGTGGGTTCTTCCTGGGCAGCTGCCCAGGGTGTCTCGGCTATTCAGCTTTGCCGAGCAGCTACTTGGTCAGGGTCGAACATGTTTGCTAAGTTTTACAAGTTCTATACTTTGGCCTATGAGGACCTCAAGTTTGGTCAATCGGTTCGGCAGGAACCTCAGCACTCTCCCTCCTGTACTGGGAGCTTTGGTATATCCCCATGGTACTAAATGGACACCAGCATCCTCTAGGACGCAAGAGAAAATAGGATTTTAATTACCTACCAGTAAATCCTTTTCTCGTAGTCCGTAGAGGATGCTGGTTGCCCGCCCTGTGCTTCGTATTACTGCATTGTTACTTGGTTCAGTATTGTTGGTTCAGCTGTTGCTGAATTGTTCCAAGTTGGTTAGTTTGGCTTTCCTTTTTGTTATGTGTGAGCTGGTGTGAATCTCACCACTATCTGTGTATTTTCTTCTCTCAAAGTATGTCCGTCTCCTCGGGCAAAGTTTCTAGAATGAGTCTGGAAGGAGAGGCATAGAGGGAAACCAGTCCACACTATTAAACTCTTAAAGTGCCAGTGGCAACCAAAGGACCCATCTATACCCCATGGTACTAAATGGACCCCAGCATCCTCTACAGACTACGAGAAAAGGATTTTCGGTAGGTAATTAAAATCCTATTTTTACAACCCTATCATCAGTGTCTTACCTCTATATTCTCAATAGTAATAAGGATGATGTGTGTACGGTAAGTATGATATAGAGAAGTACATATCAGAATCTATACAGCTGCCGCCATACTTCTGCTTCTCATACGTGTGCTACTGGCAGCAGTGAACATCTGAGTGAAAGTGCAGGGAAGACAGCAGAGTCTGATGAGATAGAGCAGGGGTGGGGAACCTCAGGCCCGAGGGACGTATAAGGCCCACAGAGCCACTTGATCCGGCCAGGCCAGGCTCACCTAGCCGGGCGCCCGCTGAGATTTTGTTACTAGTGGGTGCCTGGCTTCTTACCCTCAGTAGCAGCCGGAGGTAGGAACTCACTCCTGAGCTCCGGCTTCCGGCTCTGGCAGTGTGCGTGTGCTGCTGTGTGGTGTTATGGAAGAGATGTCATGACTTCTCTCCCATAGTTCTGAGGAGCAAGCGGCCAGGTGGATGGCAACGGTCCCGAAGCAGGAGCGGGGCTGGTGAGTATTGGGTTTTTTCTTTTAATGTGTGTGCGTAAGCGTCGCTACTAGGGGGCATATCTAATGGGGCATAACAACTGACTGGTGGCATATCTAATGGGGCATAACAACTGACTGGTGGCATATCTAATGGGGCATAACTACTGACTGGTGGCATATCTAATGGGACATAACAAGTGATGGGGAATACTTACTGGGGGCATATCTACTGGGGCATAACGACTGGGGGTATATCTACTGGGGGCATAACTACTGACTGGGGGCAAAACTACTGACTGGGGGCATATCTACTGGGGGCAGGCTCATTTTTAAGTTGATAATTTTTGTATGGCCCCTGAAGGATTTTATAAATATCCAAATGGCCCTGGGTAGAAAAAAGGTTCCCCACTACTGAGATAGAGATTGGATCTGCCTTTGCAGGGATGTACCACCCCTGTTAGTATATAAAATAATAAATAAGAGGAGCGTGGTCCATCCAGATGTGCTTTCTGGAGCTCTCCTCACTAAGTGGCTTCTTATCTACCCTACCTGATAGCTCTCAGCCACTGCTGGGACCAAGACCCAATTTATTAAGTCCCCCACTCCTACTGCCCTAAAGCCACTCCCTCCGGGCACCATTCACCTCCGCAGCCTAGTGATAACTATGAAGCCATGGGCTGTATTCTGGGGCTATGTGCGCCCAGTCTTTCCTGCACGCTCCAGACACCTGACTTGAAGGCGCTTTTGGCTCAGGTGGGAGGACTTGCTCTCCAGATAACACCGGTGCGCAGCTCCCGCTACTGATGGGAACAGAACGGGCTGCCCACAGTCACCGGAGCCCGGCGGTGATATTGGGAGGTGAGATGGCTGCCATTTTGGATCCTGGTGCCCGGCCATTGCATGCTTTGCCTTCTGCCCTCAATAAGGTTTAATATAAATAAGTGTCCTGACGGCTGGACCGGGGTCACAACCCTAAATTGCAGCATTTGCCTGGAGGTGAAACTACCTTCTATTTATATGGTACCACTATCATCTACTTCCTCTCAGTCTACATGCAGAGCCCAGTAGCAAGTATCGTCTGAGTACAGCTCATTACTCTCTGATTACAACCTCACAGTATATTATTTTGTGGATTTATCCACTGAATATATTTTGCCATTTGTGTCTCTGTGCGGAGTACTTCACGTCTGTGGTCACGCTGACCTCTAGTAGAATATCTCGGTCATTACTGTGTTATTTGAGTTGCATTACATCATGTTTACTTGAAATTTTGGCTCGGATACCCCCGTCACCCCGACTAAGAATGTAATTTTGAACGGAGTCATCGTGATATAACCTCCTGACAGCGTACTACTGCTCCTTTTATTTATAGATCATTAGTATTTTCCTATCTCTGAGAGGTCAGTCTCTTTGTAGCCGGCTTATCATGCCTCCAAAAAAGGTTAAAAGGTACCAAATAGGCCCGGCCTGTCCATCTCTTTGGTACCTCGAATTCAGGTGGTCCTACTGAGACCGCTACATCATCATCTGCTACTTCTTGTCAGATGTACAGCCCAGCTGTAATGGCTGAAGACGTCTTAAGACACTCTAGATGGTCCTGTTACTCTACGCTCTATACATTCTATGTTATCTGCATTAAAGGACTGAAATAATCTCAGAATTTAACTCTAATATTCAAGCTTTGAGGTCCAGTATCAGTGAGATTGGCACTCGTACAGACTAAGATGAAAGAAATTGTTGCATCTCACAAAGATCTGATTTCAGCACATGACACCCTTCAGGAAGACATGGGGGTATATTTACTAAGGTCCCGATTTTGACCGAGATGCCGTTTTTTCTTCAAAGTGTCATCTCGGGAATTTACTAAGCAAAAATCTCGGCAGTGATGAGGGCATTCGTATTTTTTTGGAAGTCCAATTTTAAAAATATGAATGAATACACCATTGGTCAAATACACCTGCAAATTGGTAGAACTCTGTAATTTACTAAAAAGTGCAAATCACAAAATAACCAAACACTGCCGTGAAAAAATACAAATCGCAATAAAGTGCTAAAATAAAACAGACCTGCTTTTTTTTACCGTGATTGGATAGGCATGCACGGATCCATGAGATCCGTGCATGTTTATCAGTGGGAAGGGGTGGGAAAGTGTTAATTTTCTGGAAAAAAAAAATGCGTGGGGTCCCCCCTCCTAAGCCAAACCAGCCTCGGGCTCTTTGAGCCGGTCCTGGTTGAAAAAATATGGGGGAAAAAGTGACAGGGGTTCCCCCATATTTAATCAACCAGCACCGGGCTCTGCGCCTGGTCCTGGTTCCAAAAATACGGGGACAAAAAGCGTAGGGGTCCACTAGCTGGACAGATAATGCCACAGCGGGGGTCACTTTTACCCTTTCACCTGCGGCCGTGGAATTAAATGCCCAACTAGTCACCCCTGGCCGGGGTACCCTGGAGGAGTGGGAACCCTTTCAATCAAGAGCCCCCCCCCCCTCCAGCCACCCAAGGGCCAGGGGTGAAGCCCGAGGCTGCCCCCCCCCCCATCCAAGAGCTGCGGATGGGGGGCTGATAGCCTTTGTTAAATGTGTTGAATATTGTTTTTAGTAGCAGTACTACAAGGCCCAGCAAGCCTCCCCACAAGCTGGTACTTGGAGAACCACAAGTACCAGCATGCGACGGAAAACCGGGCCCGCTGGTACCTGTAGTACTACTACTAAAAAAATACCCCAATAAAGACATAAGACACACACCTTGACAGTAGAACTTTAATACATACATCCACACCACCATATACACATACTTACCTATGTACCCACGCAGGTCGGTCCTCTTCTCCATGTAGAATCCATGGTGTACCTGTTGAAAAAATTATACTCACATAATCCAGTGTAGAGGGCTCCTCGTTTAATCCATTTGTAATCCTGGTACTTGGCAAAATAACAAACCGAACACCCGACCTCGCACTGAAAGGGAACTTTGTGGTCAGCGGTTGACCGAGAGTAACCTCACCGCTGACCGCAAAGTTCCCACCATTGGTTACAATGGAGCGCATAGGCGCTACATTGTAACACTGCCGGGTGCTGCCTGTCATACACTACAGGAGCACACAGCCAATCAGGAGGGTGCCACAACGTGGCGCTCCCTGATTGGCTGATGGAACCTTCTTAGACATAAGTCAGAGGGGGTTCCTGGCATTCGGGGAAAGGGGTCCCATGTTTTCAACAGGTACACCATGGATTCCAATCTCGATCCCTCACCAGACTCTTGCTACCCTCCAATCTTCACTATGTAAATTTATTTGGAATCATAAAAAACCCAGAATACGGTGAGATATTCTAGCTAAACATTCTCGGAATGGCGGTCTAAGACTCCCCATCCTCCGGCGATATTACGATGCAACTAGGTTGAGCCAAATGATCACCTGGCATGCTCCACAACACACTAAACGGTGGGTTGATTTGGAAAGTGATCTCCTGGGAATCCCGTCGGTCTCATATTTACCTTGGCTTTCAAGCAAGCAACGCCCACCACCTCACCACCCTTCACCCACAATAGATTTGACACTTAGCCATTGGCAGAATTTGAACAAAAAAGTAAAACTATCCACCCATCCCTCCCCTTTGACCCCCATCTGGTATAACTCAGCATTTCCCCCGGGGCTCTCCCACCAAATGGCCCGCCCTTGGCTTTCTGCAGGCATCACCAGAATTCACCACTTCACAGGGACACACGCCATTAGATCATTTTCTGATTTACAAAACACATAGTTTTCCCAACTCTCTGTTTTACCAATATCTTCAAATCCGTCACTTTTTTTCTTCTCTTCGTCTACCATTTCTCTGACGTCCTAGTGGATGCTGGGAACTCCGTAAGGACCATGGGGAATAGCGGGCTCCGAAGGAGGCTGGGCACTCTAGAAAGATCTTAGACTACCTGGTGTGCACTGGCTCCTCCCACTATGACCCTCCTCCAAGCCTCAGTTAGATTTCGTGCCCGGCCAAGGTTGGATGCACACTAGGGGCTCTCCTCTTAGAAAGTAATAGTCTTAGATTTTGTTATTTTCAGTGAGACCTGCTGGCAACAGGCTCACTGCAGCGAGGGACTAAGGGGAGAAGAAGCGAACTCGCCTGCTTGCAGCCGGATTGGGCTTCTTAGGCTACTGGACACCATTAGCTCCAGAGGGACCGACCGCAGGCCTAGCCTTGATGTTCGGTCCCGGAGCCGCGCCGCCGTCCCCCTTACAGAGCCAGAAGCAAGAAGATGGTCCGGAAAATCGGCGGCATGAAGACTCAGTCTTCACCAAGGTAGCGCACAGCACTGCAGCTGTGCGCCATTACTCCTCTCACACTTCACACTGCGGTCACTGAGGGTGCAGGGCGCTGGGGGGGCGCCCTGAGGCAGCAATATAAACACCTTGGCTGGCTAAAATACCTCAATATATAGCCCCTGGGGCTATATATGAGGTAAATACCCCTGCCAGAATTCCATAAAAATCGGGAGAATAGGCCGCGAAAAAGGGGCGGAGCCTATCTCATCAGCACACTGGCGCCATTTTTCCCTCACAGCTCCGCTGGAAGGAAGCTCCCTGGCTCTTCCCTGCAATCTACAGCACAGTAAGAGGGAAAAAGAGAGGGGGGGGGGGGCATCAAATTTGGCAGTATATACATTATAGTGTATTAAAAAGCAGCTATTAGGGACATAACTCAGTTAGTCCCTGTATATATATAGCGCTCTGGTGTGTGCTGGCATACTCTTACTCTGTCCCCCCAAAATGGCTTTGTGGGTCCTGTCCTCTGTTTGAGCATTCCCTGTGTGTGTGGAGTGTGTCGGTACGGCTGTGTCGACATGTTTGAGGAGGATAATGATGTGGAGGCGGAGCAGATGCCTTTAGCAGGGATGTCACCCCCTGGATGGTTTTATGGCAGGAAATGAGTGCACGTATAGACTCCTTGCATAAAAAATTTGACGACATGCCGACTGTGGGACAGCCGAGTCTTCAGCTCTTGCCTGTCCAGTTGTCTCAAAAGTCATCAGGGGCTCTGAAACGCCCGCTATCTCAGATGGCACAAGTAGATGTCGACACGGATACTGACACCAGTGTCGACGACGATGAGTCAAATTTAATGCCCGTTAAGGCCATTCACTGCATGATTGAGGCAATGAAAGAGGTGTTAAATATTTCTGATTTACATCCCGGTACCACAAAGAAGGGTATTATGTTTGGGGAGAAAAAACTACCCGTAGTTTTTCCCCTGTCAGATTAATTAAATGAAGTGTGTGAAGAAGCGTGGGCTTCCCCTGATGAGAAATTGGTAATTCCTAAGAAGCTACTAATGGCGTTCCCTTTCCCGCCAGAGGATAGGTTACGTTGGGAAACACCCCGTAGGGTGGATAAAGCGCTCACACGTTTGTCTAAAAAGGTGGCACTACCCTCCCAGGATACGGCCGAACTTAAGGAACCTGCTGATAGAAAGCAGGAGGCGATCCTGAAGTCTGTATATACACACTCAGGCATTATACTTAGACTATTGTGTCAGCATGGATGTGCAGTGCTGCCGCTGCGTGGTCAGATAAACTGTCAGAAAATATTGACACACTAGACAGACACGATTCTGCTAACAATTGACCATATCAAAGACAGTCTTATACATGAGAGATGCACAGAGGGAAATCTGCCGGCTGGCATCTAAAGTAAGTGCATTGTCCATCTCTGCTAGGAGATGTTTATGGACTCGCCAGTGGACTGGAGATGTAGATTCCAAAAGGCATATGGAAGTTTTGCCTTATAAGGGGGAGGAATTATTTGGGGATGGTCTCTCCGACCTAGTTTCCACAGCAACGTCTGGGAAATCAGCATTTTTACCCCATGTCCCCTCACAGCCCAAGAAGGCGCCATTTTATCAGGTTCAGTCCTTTCGGACCCAGAAAAACAAGCGAGGAAAAGGAGGGTCTTTTCTGTCTAGAGGCAGAGGTAGGGGAAAAAGGCTGCAGCAAACAGCAGGTTCCCAGGAACAAAAGTCCTCCCCCGCTTCCTCTTCCAAGTCCGCCGCATGACGGTGGGGCTCCACAGGCGGAGCCAGGTACTGTGGGGGCCCGCCTCATGAATTTCAGCGATCAGTGGGCTCGCTCACAGGTGGATCCCTGGATCCATCAAATAGTATCTCAGGGATACAAGCTGGAATTCGAGGCGGCGCCACCCCACCGTTTCCTAAAATCCGCCTTGCCGATTGCTCCCTCAGACAGGGAGGCGGTGCTAGCAGCGATTCACAAGCTGTATTCCCAGCAGGTGATAATCAAGGTACCCCTACTTCAACAAGGCCGGGGTTACTATTCCACACTATTTGTGGTGCCGAAACCGGACGGTTCGGTGAGACCCATTTTAAATTTGAAATCCTTGAACACGTACATAAAAAAATTCAAGTTCAAGATGGAATCGCTCAGGGCGGTTATTGCAAGCCTGGACAAGGGGGATTACATGGTATCCCTGGACATCGAGGATGCTTACCTGCATGTCCCCATTTACAATCCTCACCAGGAGTACCTCAGATTTGTGGTACAGGATTGCCATTACCAATTCCAGACGCTGCCGTTTGGACTCTCCACGGCACCGAGGGTGTTTACCAAGGTAATGGAAGAAATGATGATACTCCTTCGAAAAAAAGGAGTTTTAATTATCCCATACTTGGACGATCTCCTAATAAAGGCACGATCCAAGGAACAGTTGTTAGTGGGAGTAGCACTATCTCAGGAAGTGCTGCGCCAGCACGGCTGGATTCTGAATATCCCAAAGTCACAGCTGGTCCCCGCGACACGTCTAATGTTCCTGGGAATGATTCTGGACACAGTCCAGAAAAAAGTGTTTCTCCCAGAGGAGAAAGCCAGGGAGTTGTCTTCTCTAGTCAGAGACCTCCTAAAACCAAAACAGGTATCGGTGCATCACTGCACGCGGGTCCTGGGTAAGATGGTAGCTTCTTACGAAGCAATTCCATTCGGCAGGTTCCATGCCAGGATTTTTCAGTGGGACCTGTTGGACAAGTGGTCCGGATTGCATCTTCAGATGCATCGCTTGATAACCCTGTCCCCAAGAACCAGGGTGTCTCTTCTGTGGTGGCTGCAGAGTGCTCATCTTTTGGAGGGCCGCAGATTCGGCATACAGGACTGGGTCCTGGTGACCACGGATGCCAGCCTACGAGGCTGGGGAGCAGTCACAAAGGGAAGAAACTTCCAAGGACTATGGTCAAGTCAGGAGACTGCCCTTCACATAAATATTCTGGAACTAAGGGCCGTTTACAATGCCCTAAGTCAAGCAAAATCCCTGCTCCTACACCAGCCGGTGCTGATCCAGTCAGACAACATCACGGCAGTCGCCCATGTGAATCGACAGGGCGGCACAAGAAGCAGGATGGCGATGGCAGAAGCCACAAAAATTCTCCGATGGGCGGAGAATCATGTACTAGCACTGTCAGCAGTGTTCATCCCGGGAGTGGACAACTGGGAAGCAGACTTTCTCAGCAGGCATGACCTCCACCCGGGAGAGTGGGGACTTCATCCAAAAGTCTTCCAAATGATTGTAAATCAATGGGGTCGTCCACAGGTGGACATGATGGCGTCCCGCCTAAACAAAAAACTAGAGAGGTATTGCGCCAGGTCAAGAGACCCTCAGGCGATAGCTGTGGATGCTCTAGTGACACCGTGGGTGTACCGGTCAGTTTATGAGTTCCCTCCTCTACCTCTAATACCAAAGGTATTGAGAATAATAAGAAGGCGAAGGGTAAACACAATTCTCGTGGTTCCGGATTGGCCAAGAAGAACATGGTACCCGGAACTTCAAGAGATGATCTCAGAGGACCCGTGGCCTCTACCACTAAGACAAGACCTGCTCCAGCAGGGGCCCTGTCTGTTCCAAGACTTACCGCGGCTGCGTTTGACGGCATGGCGGTTGAACGCCGGATCCTGAAGGAAAAGGGCATTCCGGAGGCAGTCATTCCTACGCTTATTAAAGCCAGGAAAGAGGTTACAGCAACTCATTATCACCGCATATGGCGGAAGTATGTTGCATGGTGTGAGGCCGTAAAGGCCCCAACAGAGGAATTTCAACTAGGTCGATTTCTGCATTTCCTGCAAGCAGGAGTGAATATGGGCCTAAAACTGGGCTCCATTAAGGTACAGATCTCGGCTCTGTCGATTTTCTTTCAAAAAGAACTAGCTTCAGTACCTGAAGTTCAGACATTTGTAAAGGGAGTGCTGCATATTCAGCCCCCGTTTGTGCCCCCGGTGGCACCTTGGGATCTCAACGTGGTGTTGAGCTTCTTAAAATCACATTGGTTTGAACCACTAAAAACCGTGGATCTGAAATATCTCACGTGGAAGGTGGTCATGTTATTGGCCTTGGCTTCGGCCAGGCGTGTATCAGAATTGGCGGCTTTGTCTTGTAAAAGCCCTTATCTGATTTTCCATATGGATAGGGCAGAATTGAGGACTCGTCCCCAGTTTCTTCCTAAGGTGGTGTCAGCGTTTCACCTGAACCAGCCGATTGTGGTGCCTGCGGCTACTAGAGAGTTGGAGGACTCCAAGTTGTTAGACTTGGTCAGGGCCCTGAAAATATATGTTTCCAGGACGGCTAGAGTCAGAAAATCTGACTCGCTGTTTATCCTATATGCACCCAACAAGCTGGGTGCTCCTGCTTCTAAGCAGACTATTGCTCGTTGGATTTCCAGTACAATTCAACTCGCGCATTCTGTGGCAGGCCTGCCACAGCCAAAATCTGTCAATGCCCATTCCACAAGGAAGGTGGGCTCATCTTGGGCGGCTGCCCGAGGGGTCTCGGCTTTACAACTTTGCAGAGCTGCTACTTGGTCAGGGGCAAACACATTTGCAAAATTCTATAAATTTGATACCCTGGCTGAGGAGGACCTGGAGTTCTCTCATTCGGTGCTGCAGAGTCATCCGCACTCTCCCGCCCGTTTGGGAGCTTTGGTATAATCCCCATGGTCCTTACGGAGTTCCCAGCATCCACTAGGACGTCAGAGAAAATAAGAATTTACTCACCGGTAATTCTATTTCTCGTAGTCCGTAGTGGATGCTGGGCACCCATCCCAAGTGCGGTTTATCTGCAATACTTGTACATAGTTATTGTTAACTAAATCGGGTTATTGTTGAGCCATCTGTTGAGAGGCTCAGTTGTTTCATACTGTTAACTGGGTATAATATCACGAGTTGTACAGTGTGATTGGTGTGACTGGTATGAGTCTTACCCGGGATTCAAAATCCTTCCTTATTGTGTACGCTCGTCCGGGCACAGTACCTAACTGAGGCTTGGAGGAGGGTCATAGTGGGAGGAGCCAGTGCACACCAGGTAGTCTAAGATCTTTCTAGAGTGCCCAGCCTTCTTCAGAGCCCGCTATTCCCCATGGTCCTTACGGAGTTCCCAGCATCCACTACGGACTACGAGAAATAGAATTACCGGTGAGTAAATTCTTATTTTCCATTGCCGTTTCCCTCCCCTCTTGAGAGATTCTGCATATATAAGTCAACTGATAGGGGCGCTATTTCTCTTCTCTACAAATCCAACCTCATCCCTGACTATCTCCCTCTTGAACTGCACGAGCTAGCATAGGAAGCGGATCTTGGGCAAAACTTTGATGAGGAGGGGTGTAGCGCAATTCGTTCCGCAATCTCACAATGCTCAGTCAGTGTAGCAATTCGCAAAAACTCATACAAAATATATACGAGATGGTACTTGGTACCTGATCGGCTACACAGAATTTATCTGGATACCTCCGACCTTTGCTGGAGGAACTGTGGCCATGTGGGCACCTTTTACCACATCTGGTGGACCTGCCCGGTAATCGCTAAGTATTGGGCGATGGTCCGCATGCTATCGTCTTAACTAATTGATTTGCCCACACCTCTCTCACCCGCTAACCTTATTCTCTGCACTCCGCTCGACGCTATTTCTAAGGATTCGAAAAGAGTGATCCTCTTCATCTCTTGCGCAGCTAAATATCAAATAGCGCGTAATTGGAAGAGCCCCGGAGCGCCCAATTGTCAGGCACTAATTAACAGAATTTGGTTCGTCGCAAACATGGAATATATTACTAGCCTCCAACGCAACACAATACAAAAATTCCACTCCACCTGGCTCCCTTGGTACCGATATCATGACCACCCCCTTCCTGGATTGTACTAAAAACGAATTCCAATCTACAACTTTTTTCCCTCCCCCTCTTTTTTTTCCCCTTCCCTTCCTCTCTTCTTCTTTCCATCTCTCATTTTCTCCACACTTAACGGACCCCCGATCCAGGGGAGGACCTCTTCTTTATCTTCTTCCTCTTTCTCCACCTCTTGATTTCTCTCTCTAGTTCTCCTCTTCCCATCAGCTTGACCTTCCTACATTTCCACATGTCTATCGCTTCTACCTCAGCTCGTAACTTTGCAAGCTCGAGCTTCTTCCCGAAGCTATGTCTCTCTTTTCTCTAAAACTGTCCTAATATTCCCACTCACAATATCCAGATGTAACATTATTGTGATATTTAGTCTTATCCCTCTACTGTCTTTTTCACTTTTTTTCTGAGAAATTTGTTATGTATGTACTAATATTGGCTTCCTAGCCACAGGTATACTGATTGTGTCACCGTTATTTCACCATTCGCTGTTCCGTATGCTTCTCCCTTTCAAATTTTTTTTACATGATTGAAAAAAAAAGTGGTGAGAGAACAAACCAGCACACAACATAAAAAGAGGATAGCAACACAAACCACAACTTGAAAATAAAGACAGCAAAAGCAGACCCAAACTACAACACATAAGAACAACGCTTGCTGGAAAATATGAAAGCACAGAGGCGGGCGCCCAGTATCCCCTATGGACTACGAGAAAAGGATTTACCGGTAGGTATTAAAATCCTATTTTCTCTAATGTCCAAGGGGATACTGTGATGATCTTAGTACCATGGGGATGTTCCAAAACTCCAAACCGGGTGGGAGAGTGCTGAGACCCCATCAAAACTGATTGACCAAACTGAAGGCCCTCAGTTTCCAAGGTGTTAAACCTTTAAAACTTTACAGCATGTTCAAACCCAACCAAGTAGCTGCCCAGCATAGCTGCAAAGCTGAGACACCCTGGGCAGCAACCTAGGAAGAACCCACTGACCGTGTGGAGTGGGCCTGAACAGACCTTGGCCGCGGCAAAGCCGACAAAGAGTGAGCCTGTTGTATTGTAAGCCTGCTCCAACACGCAATAGACTGCTTCAAAGCAGGACAACCAATCTTTGAAGCATTATAGAGAACAAAAAGTGAGTCTGATTTTCTGAGACGAGCTGGCCTCTTGACATAAATCTCCAAAGCTCGAACCACGTCCAAGGACATTGGTGTAACGGACGTGCCAGTGACAACCAGAACCACCATCGGCCAATTGATATGAAATGCTGACACCACCTTAGGCAAGAATGTCTAGCGAGTTTTAAGCACCGCTCTATCCTCATGAAACACCAGAGAAGGACTCTTACAGGATAAGGCCCCTAATTCCAAAACACGCTTCACTGAGTCCAAGGCCAACAACATGATAGCCTGCCATGTCAAATACTCCATGTCCACCTTGTGGAAAGGTTCAATGAAACCGATTGGAGAAAGGCCAGAACCAAATCGAAAACTCATGGCGCTGTGGGAGGCACAAGGGGTGGTCGAATATGAAGGACACCTGTCAAGAACATCTGGACCACTGGGAAAACAGCCAATTGTTCCCTGGAATAAAAAGACATGGCTGAGATTTTAACTTTTATGGAGCCTAAACGTAGGCCCACATCCACAACAGCTTGCAGGAAGTGCAAGAAATGTCCCAGATGAAAATCCACAGCAGAATACTGTTGACCCTCACACCAAGAGACACATTTCTTCCATATGTGATGGTAATGTTTCGATGCGTCCATCTGGCCGGCTTTCAGCATAGTTGAGATAACCTTGTCCGGAATCTCTTTACTGGCAAAAATCTTCCCAATATACTTCCATGGTAAGTCTGGATAGACGAACGGCCCTTGTGCAAGAGGATAATCCTGAATTGGCAGAGGCCAGGGGCCAATGAGTAATAAGGCTAGAATGTCTACATACCAGGCCCTGCTGGGCCAGTCTGGGGCAATCAGAATTGCCTGAACCCTGTCCCTTTAAGTCCTTTGAGAACTTTTGGAATTAGAGTAACTGGAGGGAACAAGTACACCAACCGGTAAATCCACGGTGTCGCCAAAGCGTCCACTGCTGTGGCCTGTGGATCCCTCCTCCCAGAAAAGTAATGCAGAAGCTTCTTGGTGAGCTGAGAAACCATCAAGTCGATTTGCGGTTAGCCCCAGCGATTAAATATCTGCTGAAACACCTGCGGGTAGAGACCCCATTCCCCCAGGTGCAGATCATGTCTACTGAGGAAGTCTGCTCCCCAATTGTCTACTCCCGGAATTAATATGGCGGAAATGGCCTTGGGATTCCGCTCCACCCAGAGGAGTATCTGTGACACCTCCCTTATTGCAGCTCTGCTGTTTGGACCTCCTTGTTGGTTTATGTACGCCATAGTTGGGGGTTTTCCGACCATACCTGTATGGCCTGATACTGAAGGATATAATGAGGTCAGCAGAAGGTCATTGTAAATCGCCCTGAGTTCCAAAACATTTATCGGAAGGGAAGCCTCTTGATCAGACCACCTTCACTGGAACCGAGCCCCTAGGTTCACTTCACCCTAACCATGGAGGCTTGCATCCGTTGTCAACAGAATCCAATGTTGAATTCCGAAGTGTCAACACTCCGGGAGGGAGATCAGCAACCACCATAAAAGGGAAATCCTGGAGTTTGGTGAAAGGCATATCTTCTGGCGCATGTGCAGATGTGACCCAGACCATCTGTCCAGCAGATCCAGCTGGAATGGTCATGCATGAAATTTTCTGTACCGAATTGCTTTGTAGGAGACCATCATCTTTCCCAGTAAGCGTATGCAAAGATGTACCGAGATTTTGTTCAGCTTCAAAATGGAACGTACCATTGTCTGAATTATCTTTGCCTTGTCCATAGGAAGGAACACCTTCTGAGACACCGTGTTCAGTATCATTACCAGGAACTGAAGCCTCTGCGTAGGTTCTAGGTGGGATTTCTGCAGATTGAAAACCCACCCATGATCCGTGAGTAGTTGTGTTGGAAGGCTGATCTTTTCCATCAACTGTGCTCTGAATATAGGGGGTAATTCCAAGTTGATCGCAGCAGGAATTCTGTTAGCAACTGGGCAAAACCATGTGCACTGCAGGGGAGGCAGATATAACATGTGCAGAGAGAGTTAGATTTGGGTGTGGTGTGTTCAATCTGTAATCTAATTTGCAGTGTAAAAATAAAGCAGCCAGTATTTACCCTGCACAGAAATAAAATAACCCACCCAAATCTAACTCTCTCTGCACATGTTATATCTGCCCCCACTGCAGTGCACATGGTTTTGCCCAACTGCTAAAAAATTTCCTGCTGCGATCAACTTGGAATTACCCCCAGAGCCATTATGAGGAGATCGTCCAAGAATGGAACGATGTTCACTTCCTGCTTGCGGAGTTGTAGCAACATCTCTGGCATCACCCCTGATAACACCATCAGTGCCGATGAGAGACCAAAAGGCAAGGCCTGAACCTGGTAGTGACTGTCATGCAGTGCAAACTTGAGGTAAGCCTGAAGAGGCAGCCATATTGGGATGTGAAGATACGCATCCTTAATATCCAGAGAAACCAGGAATTCCCCTTCTTCCATGTCACACTTGGCTTGAGTTGGGGATCTGACGACTGATAATTGACTGAGGGAGCAGCTATCGGCAAAGGAAGGAAACGAGGTGGCTGAATGTAGTTCTTACTCATGGATTGAAGACTTCGGCCCGAAGATGTAGAGGGGTAGGCAATGAGGACAATGACCAAGAATGATACACTGAAGACAGAGGAATTCAGTTTTAATGAGACCACAATCATACACAACGACTAGGAGAGAAGTCTGAGTGAATTTTGAAAGACGAAAGGTTAGTGATTTGTAAACGATGCTGAAGGACACTGAGTGAAGAGATGACTTGTGATTTTTAAACAATGCTGAAGAGAGGATCGCTGTGAGCACCATCAGCAAATGGAGACCCTCTACCCAGAGCCAGATTAACAATGGGGCGGATGGAGCTCCAGCTCCAGGCCTCCTCATAAAAATAGGCCCATCATCATGACAGCATGATGATCACTAGCCAGTAGCTGGCCACATGGTCGGTGGATCGCCATAAATCATAACTATTAAGATTCTATTTCTATTTTTCACACAAAATGATGCAATTTTTTATATTTATACATATTTAGGGAGACACTGGAGCTGACAGAGTAGGGGGTGTACATGCTCACATGGCTCTGGCCACACCCACATAGAACTGATCACACCTCCCCATTTCTCACAATAGGCCCTTGAATATTTTCAGCTCCAGGCCCATGTGGCCCTTAATCCGGCCCTGCCTCTACCAGATAGAGGGCCCAGTGGTTAAACCACAAGGACTGGGAGCAAAGGACTGCAATAACAGAACTGACCACCAGGCGGACACAACAGAACCAGGCTACCAGGGGTTAACCTGGGAACGCAGGGCACCTTACAGCAGCAAGTTACTTGAAGTACTGGCAACATAGCTAAGCATCAACCCCTTTTTATAAGGTATGCATGTACCGGATTGGCTGGATGCGAACTGGGATACCTATTGTCTTAGATTGGTCTCCAACATGGTGGCTCCCTGCACAGAGGACACATATGGAACCAGCACACTGCCACTACCTCTGGCCTAAGCCTCCCAGATGCTGCACTCCAGCAACAGGACATTTGGAAACAGACACCTCCGGCTGCCATGCTCCCCTCCCCAGGACCCGGCCTCCAGACACCTGGCAGCCGCACCGGAGGACCTCGCTGCTGTAGCTCCTATCCATCGCAGCGACACCAGCCAGCTAAGAGGAAGCTAAAAGGAAGGCCGCAGGGACCAGAATCGGTGGTAAGACTCTGGATGCTGACAGTACCCCCCTTTTTAGGGAGGTCTCCGAACACCCACGCTGCTTAGTGGGATTCTTGGCATGAAAGTCACAACTCAGTCTTGGAGCATGAACATCCTCTGCAGCCACCCAAGATCTTTCCTCCGGACCATATCCTCTCCAATGAGATACTGGAGATGACCATACCTCTTGTGGAAGTCAAGAATCTTATGAACCTCAAATTCCTCATTTTGAGCAGCTTGAACCTTGGGAGGTTAAGGGAAAGCTGCCCAAAAATTATTTAGTAGAGGCTTTAGTAGAGAAATGTGAAAGGTATTGGGAATTTTCAAATAGGGAGGCAGTTTCACCTTGTAAGAAACAGGATTCAACACTCTTTTAATAGGATACGGACAATGAATCTTGGAGCAAACTTTTGGTAGGAACTTTGAGTCTGAGGTTTCTGGTGGATATCCAAACACAGGCCCTCATTCCGAGTTGTTCGCTCGGAGTTTTTCATCGCATCGCAGTGAGAATTCTCTTAGTGCGCATGCGCAATGTTCGC
The DNA here is from genome assembly GCF_028390025.1 of Pseudophryne corroboree. Lineage (NCBI taxonomy): Eukaryota > Metazoa > Chordata > Amphibia > Anura > Myobatrachidae > Pseudophryne > Pseudophryne corroboree. The sequence goes on from NW_026967498.1 coordinate 47,678, forward strand.
ACTGCGACTGCGCCAAGTAACTTTACTATGAAGAAAGTAAGTTTACTCACGGCTTTTTCATCGCTCTGACATTCGCATTGTGATTGACAGGAAATGGGTGTTACTGGGCGGATGCACGGCGTTTTAGGGGCGTGTGGCTGAAAACGCTACCGTTTCCGGAAAAAACGCAGGAGTGGCCGGGGAAACGGTGGGTGTGCCTGGGCGAACGCTGGGTGTGTTTATGACGTCAGCCAGGAACGAAAAGCACTGAACTGATCGCACAGGCAGAGTAAGTCTGAAGCTACTCAAAAACTGCTAACTCGTTTGTGATCGCAATATAGCGCATACATCGGTCGCACATTTAAGAAGCTAAGATTCACTCCCAGTAGGCGGCGGCTTAGCGTGTGTAACTCTGCTACATTCGCCTTGCGAGCGATCAACTCGGAATGAGGGCCACAATCTCCCACTTTGAGACTAGGAATAGCCCTACGTTTCTGATCAGCATAGGTCTTTTATTTCTGGGAAGCCTTAAGTAGCGCCTTATGAATTTGTCTCCAAATCTTAGTGAACTGACGAAAAGCGGATTCAGCAGCAGGAACCTCAAGAGGTGGGAGAGGAAGGAACTCGTGGATGAAAACTATAGTTAATTAAGAAAGGAGTGGAATTGGTAGAAGAATGATATAGTTTATTGTATGCAAACTCAGCAAATGGGAGGTAATCCATCCAGTCTTCTTGAGCAGGGGACATGAACATCCGTAAGAAAGTTTCCAGATCTTGGTCGACTCTTTCAGTCTGTCCGTCAGTCTGGGGATGGTAGGCTGAAGAGAAGTTCAACTTGATTTCTAGGACAGAGCTTAGAGCTTTCCAGAACTTGGCGACGAATTGAGGACCCTGATCAGAAACTAGTTCCTGTGGAAGGCCATGCAAATGAAAATTCTATGAGAAAAACAATTTGGATAGCTGAGGAGCAAAGGGAAGACCGGTGAGGGGTATGAAGTAAGCCATCTTTGAAAATCATTCCACAATGACCCAAATGGTGTTGTGCCCTCTGGAGACTGGCAAATCGGTTATGAAATCCATAGAGATGTGAGTCCAAGGCTTTTGAGGTGTTGGAAGTGGATGAATAAGACCCGAGGGAGATGTTCGTGAACTTTTATGTTGAACACACTTGGAACAGGCTGCTACAAATTCAAAGACATCCGTTTTAAGATGAGGCCACCAGAAGAATTGCTGAATGAACTTGAGAGTCTTAAGACTACCGGCATGACCCATGAAAGATGAAGAATGAGCCCACGTAAGCAATTTCCTGCACAATTTTTGGTGCTACAAAAGTTCTTCCCGGAGGAGGTAGAGGAACAGTACGAGTTGAAGCAAATGAAGCCAGATTCAGAATAAATTGTTTCTCAGAGGAGTTGAGTGAATCATCCATTTGAAAAGAATGAGAAAGTGCATCTGCTCTTCGATTTAAGGTTCCTGGGCGGTTAAATAGTTTGAAGTAGAACAGAGAGAAGAAGAGAGCCCACCTGGCTTGCCATGGGTTTAAACAACGAGTTTAAGCAATGGGTTTAAGCCATCATGGAAGGACTTGGAGGAGAAGACGGAATGGGAGAAGATTCTGATTGATCAGGACTGGGGCTCAATGTTAGTTGATTAGGAAGAAGAAAAGGTCTCAAGTCAGTTTGAGAGGTTTCCTGTTGAGGACGAGGTTTAGCTTTCTTATGAGATGATTTTCCAGTTCTGCCCATTCTTCAGCATAACATTACGGAGATTAGAGAACAAGGTCAGGAGGCCAGTAGCGACATAGCAGAAGTATTGAAGTGTGGAAATAGGGAGACATCAGTGAGCGTAGATCCCCAGTGGCCATCGGTTACAGAAACATTGTGAGGTCAGTTGTTTATGGGTAATAGCAAGAAGATGCCATCCTTGGGCGGTAAAGTAATTTATAGGAGTCAGAAACTGGAGCCTGCTACTGTCCTGGACATATGGACTGTTACGCCATAGCTTTACTGATGCCCCAAGAGCTCTAATTGGATCTTGATGGGATTGAGGGGAGCAGGAAGAAAAAAAAACAGCAGCAGTCATACAGTATGGAGGATGTAGTCAGCACAGTCTGCCATTAGAAGGAGTTGACATAGCAGGAGTGGGAGCCAGGCAATAATAATAATAAAAGCAGTTCAGACCAATTACTGCCCAGGTAGGGCCGCAGTGGCAGAAGTCCTTGCAGGAAATCACTGAGGCTGTAGTGAAGGGCACTGACCATGGGCTGGCAGTGTCTGTAGCTCCCAGAGAAGCGGCTGGTTTCAGGAGGGCATGTGGCTATATTGTCAGTTTTCAAGATGGCCACTTCTGGCAGGGAAGCCCAAATTAGAAAAAATCTGGCCGGCTATGGCGGGTGAGCCAGGTCAGTAATAAGACAGGAGAGGAGAGGGTACTAGGATGCAGTGACACAGGGTAGCGTATCTGGCTGCATAGGAATTCCACGTGTATGTCCTCTATAATTCACAGCTCCGCTAGATTCCCCCATAGCACCATGGGTTAGGAGGAGAGGTGGAGATGCTGGAACACTGCTTGAGTGATGACAGGCAAGCACTCTGTGTATTACCCGTTGCCACGAGTCTAGGCATCAACGGCCGGAAAGTAGAAGGCAGGCTGCGGGCGGGTGACCTAACTAACCTGACGCGTCCCTGCTGAGACCACCAATCCCCATAGTATGCGCCACATCAGATGCCGGGAGAGCAGCTCCACTCCATGTCTCCAGCCGCGGTTACAGATGATCCCCAGTCAGCCTCTCCACACGACTCCAACAGCACAGCTAGGCACAAGAGTGGACAGGGCGCACAATCCTCGGTGAGTAGCAGCGCTACCTCGCTGAGGTCCGGTCCGCGGTGGGATCACTGCACAACTTCAGTCTGCAGCTTCAGATCCGGGTGTAGGCCGCAACCTGCAAAAGCCAAATGAATGGCTCCCCGGCTCTGCAACCTTCACACCAGGGTGTCAAAACACAAAGAGGGACAAGAAAGGGCCCGAAAGAGCCGTAGGGCAGCTGTAAAAGGCAGAAAGGACCTATATAAGCAGGAGCTCCTTTATCCTGCTTCCTGCTGCCTTTCCAGTCAGGCCACACACCCCGTGACATCATTTATTGATGTTGAAAACAAAAGTAATGTAGATTTTCGCACCAATCTAAGACTTGCGAATCTACTTTGGGAGCCACCTCCCTTTTTTTTAAACAGACCACAGCTGGACGAGGATAATTGGAATTCCATTTCTTGGAATTCTAACTTCCTACTGGGCGTAAACCCAAAATTTCCATCAGCTGTTTTGGGATGTTTAAACACAGTTGCCTTAGTTTTTATAGTTTTTCACACAGGCTCTGCTGCCTCTTCTAAGGATAGAATGGCTTACATAGCACTAATTAGCTCAGATGATATGTACACTGAGCTGAGACCTTCCGAAGTGCAATGAGTCCTCATCCTCCAACCAATCCTCATCTAAAACATGTGTAGACTGTGAAGATGTTGTATCATGTCTATGTGATTTACTTACCACCAGCCTTTCAGGCTGCTTTTTTGAGAGGCTGACAATTCCCTAGGTGTATAAACCTCAGAATGAATGTTGCATGTAAGTGTTATAGGGAAATCTATCACTGGTATAGGAGCTGGTATAAACTGCTCAGCTACATTGGATAATGTCTATGCAAAGTAGCCCATGAAGGTTCACCAGAACCTGTGCCTGCCTCACTATACACGTTGGTAAGAGTTGTCGCGACGCGGTCGGGAGTTGTTGGAGCGACTCTAAGGTGCGTATAAGATGCTTTATAGAAGGATCACTAAATAAAAAAATAGTAATACTATAAAATAAAATAAGAAAACTTATGGCTGCTAAAAAAAACAGCAGCCCTCTGACCATGGTCCGGCTCCTGCTGCACCAAACAAAAAACTGATTTGCCTGCGCCAGGAGGCGGGGATATATGGATAGGCCCGTTGCATGCTGGGAGGCCGAATGCTTTGACCGTTTTTTGCAAATCTGCTGTCACGTCATCATATCCCAATGTTATCCTGTGGATAATCTGTGGACCCTGCCAGAGAAAGATATATATATTTAAGAGGATAGAATTTGATCGGTGTTGTTACACTGTTTTGTTGGCAGGTTAATTGATACTTTTGTCCTCATTGGTTACTATAGGTCACGTGGACGAGGTTCTCTCCGTGTCCCTGGACGTAGCGTGTTGGATGACGTCACTTTGATGCGCTGGAGTGCGCAACGGATGGCGACATGGACATTCCACCGGGTATATTAGGAGAGTGGTTGTATGTCTCTTTTGTTCTACACCCTGATGAAAATGCCGCGAATAGAGCATTGAAACGTTGGTACACTAAACCTGCCTGGTCTATTTATTCTGAGTGCCGCTTTGTATGGATTCTACATTACGTTACACCAGCTGATGCAGCCTGGTTTGGAGGGCACCGGCTATTGATTCTTTAATATTTTCTTCAGGTTTCTTTTTCAGATGGAACCATGGGTCGTGCACGTGATGCAACTCGGAAAAGGGAGCCATTGGTTTTGTCCGAGACCGGCATTTGTTTGTTGGTGATCCCTTGTAGACAGTGAGTAGTATCCATCTACAGTGGAAGAAGCATGGACACCAAGAATCTCAGCGGGGGAATAGTGGGCGAAGTAGATCATGACAAATTGGGACCACAGGCATTTAGGGCGCCTAGCAACCACCAATTGTTCCAAATGCATCAGGGACTGCACCAACAGTACAATGCCGGACCCAGCCAAGCAGTCCCACAGTCCCAGATCTGGTGAATTGGAGGGCCACGTGAGATATGGTGGCACGTCAGACTGGTGCTCTGAAAACCAATCCGAGCCTTCCGGCCACTGTTCCACCACTGAGAACATACCTAAAGTCTAACACTAATGCGATAGCTGTTTTTATGGTAATTATTTTGGACAATAGAGTAGGACCTGCAGTATAGCGGGGTCCCTTGTCGGGGGCTGTAGGCTTAAATGCACTGAGCAATACATGAACTAAAACTCCACTGTTTATTATTGTTAGTTAAAATAGTGAGTGCAAGACACATTTATGTACGTAGTAAGGCTACTGGGAGACCTTAGATTGAGCAATATTGGATCTGACCATTACATTCCCTAAAGTCATAACCTCAGAACTGCACAGAGCAGGAACTATTATTCACAAGTAATTAGGAATGTGTTCATCATGAACAAGTCCACAATTACCGTCTGAAGGTTATACAATTATTTCAAGTCTGCACAACTGATATTTGAGAATAAAGCCTTTAACAGAAAACTCCCCTGAAGAAGTCACTATTGACGAAACACGGGTGACATGCAATTTGGATTTAGAGTGAATTGGAGTGGATAAGAACAACCCCACCCATGCAAGGGTGACAACAAGTGCAAAACGCTTGTCTTATGATTATACAGATATGTACTTGTGATAAGCTTTTAATCTGTTTAACTTGAAGTTCTAGATTCAAATTTCATTTTATTTCTGAATCTTATACGAATTGTATTTGGTGAGCTCAGGTCTACTGTATAGCAGGAAATATTTTATACCTGCATCATCTAACAAAATGCATATAAATTAGGCACTCCACAAAAAACAATACTAATTATATTATATACATACATATATACACATTTATATATAATCACTAATAATAAACTTCTGCTTGTTACTTTTAATAACATTATAGTGTTGTGTGTAATAACTCTCTACATGTGATGTTTGTCATGGATAGCCTTGTGTTAGAAACACCCAACTGAGAACAGGGCTGATGGCAGAGGAGGGTGTAGGATAAGAGATTGCTGTAGTGACTGAGCAATGAGAATATGTGACTTCTGTAATAAGTGTTTATTACTCACCTGTGCTGATATCTGTAGGGATCTCCTCCTCCTTACACTGCTGATCACCCCTCACATACGTCTCTTCTTCTCCCTCTATATCTTCTGTCTTTATATCAGTCACATACGTCTCTTCTTCTCCCTCTATATCTTCTGCCTTTATATCAGTCACATACGTCTCTTCTTCTCCCTCTGTATCTTCTGCCTTTATATCAGTCACATACGTCTCTTCTTCTCCCTCTATATCTTCTGCCTTTATATCAGTCACATACATCTCTTCTTCTCCCTCTGTATCTTCTGCCTTTATATCAGTCACATACGTCTCTTCTTCTCCCTCTATATCTTCTGCCTTTATATCAGTCACATACATCTCTTCTTCTCCCTCTATATCTTCTGCCTTTATATCAGTCACATTCGTCTCTTCTTCTCCCTCTGTATCTTCTGCCTTTATATCAGTCACATACGTCTCTTCCTCTCCCTTTATATTTTCTGTTTTAATATCAGACAGACGTTCTACCTAAAAAAACAAAAAACACTATAATGACATTTGCATACAGTCAGATGAAACTAAGGTGAAACAGTATAATATCAGTGTATAAGACACACACAGCTCCTCTACAGATCATATAGTGACAGTCACTTTGGAATATTGGGGAGACCCTAAATCCCACCTACCTGATCCTCCTGTGGGATCCTGTGATTCTCCTCTGTACAGTCCTGGGAATACAGAGGATGGGGACATCTCTCTGGGGTATCTCTGTTACTGGGCCCATCTGTAGGAGACACACAGTGACTGAGTACAGTGTATATATGTGATTATCAGGTGATGTGCGTATATAGGGGGCCCCCATACCTGCTCTCCCCTGTACAATACATGACAGTCTCCTCTTACCCAGTGATGTGAGGGGCCGGTGATTCTCCATCATCACGTCCTTGTACAGACCCCTGTGTTCCTCTATATACTCCCCCTCCTGCATGGAGACATAGACAGTTACATCATGACACCTTATAGGAACCTGACACACACAGTGATACAGTCATCACCCAGACACGTCCCCTGGTGTTACTGTATAATGTCCTATTCCCAGCAGTCACCTCTCCAGTCATCACCCAGACACATCCCCTGGTGTTACTGTATAATGCCCCATTCCCAGCAGTCACCTCTCCAGTCATCACCCAGACACATCCCCTGGTGTTACTGTATAATGCCCCATTCCCAGCAGTCACCTCTCCAGTCATCACCCAGACACATCCCCTGGTGTTACTGTATAATGCCCCATTCCCAGCAGTCACCTCTCCAGTCATCACCCAGACATATCCCCTGGTGTTACTGTATAATGTCCCATTCCCAGCAGTCACCTCTCCAGTCATCGCCCAGACACGTCCCCTGGTGTTACTGTATAATGCCCCATTCCCAGCAGTCACCTCTCCAGTCATCACCCAGACACGTTCCCTGGTGTTACTGTATAATGCCCCATTCCCAGCAGTCACCTCTCCAGTCATCACCCAGACACATCCCCCGGTGTTACTGTATAATGTCCCATTCCCAGCAGTTACCTCTCCAGTCATCACCCAGACACATCCCCCGGTATTACTGTATAATGCCCCATTCCCAGCAGTCACCTCTCCAGTCATCACCCAGACACATCCCCCGGTATTACTGTATAATGCCCCATTCCCAGCAGTCACCTCTCCAGTCATCACCCAGACACATCCCCTGGTGTTACTGTATAATGTCCAATAACCAGCAGTCACCTCTCCAGTCATCACCCAGACACATCCCCTGGTGTTACTGTATAATGCCCCATTCCCAGCAGTCACCTCTCCAGTCATCACCCAGACACATCCCCTGGTGTTACTGTATAATGCTCCATTCCCAGCAGTCACCTCTCCAGTCATCACCCACACACGTCCCCCGGTGTTACTGTATAATGCCCCATTCCCAGCAGTCACCTCCCCAGTCATCACCCAGACACGTCCAGTGGAGTTACTGTATAATGTCCCATTCCCAGCAGTCACCTCTCCAGTCATCACCCAGACACGTCCCCCGGTGTTACTGTATAATGCCCCATTCCCAGCAGTCACCTCTCCAGTCATCACCCAGACACATCCCCCGGTGTTACTGTATAATGTCCCATTCCCAGCAGTCACCTCTCCAGTCATCACCCAGACACGTCCCCTGGTGTTACTGTATAATGCCCCATTCCCAGCAGTCACCTCTCCAGCCATCACCCAGACACATCCCCTGGTGTTACTGTATAATGTCCCATTCCCAGCAGTCACCTGTCCAGTCATCACCCAGACACATACCCTGGTGTTACTGTATAATGTCCCATTCCCAGCAGTCACCTGTCCAGTCATCACCCAGACACATCCCCTGGTGTTACTGTATAATGTCCCATTCCCAGCAGTCACCTCTCCAGTCATCACCCAGACACGTCCCCTGGTGTTACTGTATAATGCCCCATTCCCAGCAGTCACCTCTCCAGTCATCACCCAGACACATCCCCTGGTGTTACTGTATAATGCCCCATTCCCAGCAGTAACCTCTCCAGTCATCACCCAGACACATCCCCTGGTGTTACTGTATAATGTCCCAATCCCAGCAGTCACCTCTCCAGTCATCACCCAGATACATCCCCTGGTGTTACTGTATAATGTCCCATTCCCAGCAATCACCTCTCCAGTCATCACCCAGACACATCCCCTGGTGTTACTGTATAATGTCCCATTCCCAGCAGTCACCTCTCCAGTCATCCTCCAGACACGTCCTCTGGTGTTAGTGTATAATGTCCCATTCCCAGCAGTCACCTCTACAGTCATCACCCAGACACATCCCCTGGTGTTACTGTATAATGTCCCAATCCCAGCAGTCACCTATCCAGTCATCACCCAGACACGTCCCCTGGTGTTACTGTATAATGCCCCATTCCCAGCAGTCACCTCTCCAGTCATCATCCAGACACGTCCCCTGGTGTTACTGTATAATGCCCAATTCCCAGCAGTCACCTCTCGAGTCATCACCCAGACACATCCCCCGGTGTTACTGTATAAAGTCCCATTCCCAGCAGTCACCTCTCGAGTCATCACCCAGACACATCCCCCGGTGTTACTGTATAATGTCCCATTCCCAGCAGTCACCTCTCCAGTCATCACCCAGACACGTCCTCTGGTGTTACTGTATAATGTCCCATTCCCAGCAGTCACCTCTCCAGTCATCACCCAGACACGTCCCCCGGTGTTACTGTATAATGTCCCATTCCCAGCAGTCACCTCTCCAGTCATCACACAGACACATTACCTGGTGTTACTGTATAATGCTCCATTCCCAGCAGTCACCTCTCCAGTCATCACCCAGACACGTCCTCTGGTGTTACTGTATAATGTCCCATTCCCAGCAGTCACCTCTACAGTCATCACCCAGACACATCCCCTGGTGTTACTGTATAATGTAAAGGTGAATATGTGTTACCATAAGAACTATTGAACTTACCACCAGCCAGGTGAAACTGCTCTGGGTGGGTGTCCAGTGCCCCCTGTGGGTGCAACGAAAAGTATTTATCTGGTATCAAAATCCTGTTTTCTTTCTAATCCACTAGGGGTCACTGGAGTACTCTTGGGATGTACCAAAGTTTCCCCCTTGGGCGGAAGAGCTGTCTGATGTGAAAGAAGATACTACCTGTGGAAGAAAAGCAGGATTTGTCCAAAGTTCTGCTCTGTCAGTATGAAATACCAGATGCGGTGGCTTGCATGACAAGGCACCCAATTGTGCAACACGCCTTGCCGATGCTAAGGCTAAGAGAAATACTGTTTTCCAAGATATAAACGTAACATCCACGTGTTGCAAGGGTTCAAAACTTGACTGCAAAAACATGCAAAACTACATTCAAGACCCATGGAGCTGTAGGTGGAATGAATAGAGGTTGAACTCTAAGGACACCTTGCAGGAAATTGTGAACTGTTGGCAAAAGAGCGAAACGCCTTTGATAAAAAACTGACAAGGCAGAGACCTGCACCGTTACTGTTGTTAAACGTAGTCCTCCATCTAACCCCATCTGTAAAAAGAGCAAAAGATGGGATAACTTGAAAGAATATGTCGGAAACATCCTAGCTTCACACCAACCGCTCGCCAAATCCTGTGATAATGAGCTGCTGAAACTGGCTTCCTAGCACGTAATATGGTTGGTATAACCAACTGTGGAATGCCCTCTCGTCTTGAGAGTGGTCTCAACAGTCACCCCGTAATACACAGCCACGCTAAAATCGGGGTAAAGGAAGGACCCCTGCTGTAGTAGGTCTGGACATAGCGGGATCAGCCAGGGATCATCTGCGAGTAGACCGTGGAGATCCAAGAACCACACTCTCCGAGGCCAACGAGTCGCCACTAGTATGACGGTCTTGGACTCTCGTTTGATCCACTTTAGCAACCGAGGAAGCAGGAGAAACGGAAATAGATACACGAAGCTGTACGGCCACGCTAAGGTGAGAGCATCCACTGCCACTGTCTTTGGATCTCTTGTTCTGGACACATAACTGTCTGATGATTATGGCGAGAAGCCATTAGATCCACCTTTGGGTAACTCCACCGTTGGACTAACATCTGGAACACTTCTGGATGTAAGGCCCATTCTCCTGGAGGAAAATCCTGCCAACTGAGATAATCTGCTTCCCAGTTGTGCACTCCTGGAATGAAGACCGCCAACAATATCACGTGGTGATGTTCGGCCCAATTGAGGATTCGAGCAACCTCTCGCATGGCCTTGTGACTTTGAGACCATCCCCTTTTTGTTGATGTATGCGACCTCTGTCGCGTTGTCTGACTGAACCTGAACAGTCTAAAACAGTAGCAAGTGAACTGCCTGACGCAGAGCGTTGTAAATTGCCGTGAGTTCCAGCACATTGATTAACAGTAATCTTTCTCGGTCTGAACATAGACACTGAAACTGACAATGTTGGACCACTGCTCCCCAACCTTTGAGACTTGTGTCCATCATCAGAATTATCCAATTCCAGACTCCGAACCTTTTTCCTGCACTGAGATTTTGTATGTGGAGCCACAAGAGTAGTGATACATAACGGACAATTAGAAAGTTGACACGACAATAGATAACAATCACCTTCACATTTGAACAGGTCGGTGAAAATGTGTTACCATAAGAACTACTGAACTTACCACCAGCCAGGTGAAACTGCTCTGGGTGGGTGTCCAGTGCCCCTGTGGGTGCAACGAAAAGGATTTATCTGGTAAGCATCAAAATCCTGTTTTCTTTCTAATCCACTAGGGGTCACTGGAGTACTCTTGGGACCTACCAAAGTTTCCCCCTTGGGCGGAAGAGCTGTTTGGCACCAGTAATACTAGACGGCCAAAGCTAGAAGCTGATGCCGCAGACTTATCAAACTTGTAAAAGCACACAAACGTGTGCACTGATGGCCATGTAACTGCACGGCAAGGTTGCGTCGTAGAAGCGCTAAGGCCTGCTGCCCATGACGTTCCCATCGACTAGCTTGAAAGTGTACCTGACGAATGGTCAGGTTAATCTATCTGGCCAAGGTCTGTTTGGAAGCTGGCCAACTTATATTGACTGCATCATAGAGAACAAACAAAGTATCGTTATATGTACAGTTGATGTTCGGGCTACATAAACGCGGAGTGCACGTACCACATCCAATGTAGCTGGAGTACCTGAATCTTCTGGAAAACAGGAACTGTGATTGGTTGATATGAAAGAAGATACTACCTGTTTTAGAAAAGCGTGATTTGTCCAAAGTTCCGCTCTGTCAGTATGAAATACCAGATACAGTGGCTTGCATGACAAGGCACCCAATTGTGCAACACGCCCTGCCGAAGCTAAGGCTAAGAGAAATACTGTTTTCCAAGTTATACTACAGCAGGGGTCGTTCTTTTACCCCGATTTAGCGTGACTGCGTTTTACGGGGTGGCTGTTGAGACCACTTTCAAGACGAGAGGGCATTCCACAGTTGGTTATACCAACCATGTTACGTGTTAGGAAGCCAGTTTCAGCAGCTCATTATCACAGGATTACTGGCAATCAGTGTCCTGGAACTCAGGGCAATTTACAACACTCTGCGTCAGGCAGTTCACTTGCTCCTGTTTCAGACTGTTCAGGTTCAGGCAGACAACGCAACAGAAGTTGCATACATCAACAAAAAGGGGATGGACTCAAAGTCGCATGGCCATGCGAGAGGTTGCTCGAATCCTCAATTGGGCCGGACATCACCACATGATATTGTCCTGGACACAAGCGCACCATCTGATGAATTTGTAGATGAGAGCCGGATCACTGTGCGAGAAGATCCAGTTGAAAAGGACCTGAGTGAAATCTTCCGAACTGGAGTGTGATGAAAGATGCTCCCATCTGTCTTACCAGTCGAATGCACAAATGCACCGAGACTGTCCGTGGTTTGAGCACTAGCAGTACCAGATGATGAATAGCATGGGCTTTCTGTTGTGACAGGTAAATGCATTGATCCACCGTAATCAGAATCATTCCTAAAACTGAATTCTTTGACAATCCAACCGTACTGAACTAGTACACTGTACAACAGTAAGGCATGTTAAAGAATTTGTTGAGACGAAGCCTTGATGAGAAGGTCATCTAAGTACGGAACGATTATCACTCCCAGGGATCTGAGATGAACTATCATCACAGACATCACCTTTGTGAATACCCGAGGCGCTTGTCGTACTGCAAACTTAAGTACGCCTGATGCGGTGGCCAAATTGGAATGTGTAAGTACGTATCCTTGAGATCCCGCAAAATCATGAATTGCTGTGGTTCTAAACCTGCAATCACTGACCGTAGGGATTCCACCTTGAATGTGTAGTGACGTACCGATTGAACCCCTTTAGGTTCCATATCGGTTTGACTGAGCCATCCGGCTTTGATACTACAAAAAGATTGGAATAAAACCCTTGACCTTGTTGGTGTACTGGAACCTGAACCAAAACTGCTGAATGTACGAGAGACTGAACAGCGGTCTGCAGACCTGCTCACTTGTCTGCTGACACAGTCAGACCTGTCTTGAAAAACTGCATCGGTGATAGACAGTCAAACTCATTGAAACCTCTTAAAACAAAACTGCGGATCCACCCATCTGTGATGTCTGAAACTACGCGAAGGGAAACTTCTGAAGGTGTGCTCCCACAACTGAAGAGCCGAGATGGGCTGGAAGCCCGTCATGCCACTGGCTTGAGTCCTGACGATGGTTAGTGGTTTGTTGAAAATCACGTCCCTCTGCATGGCGGCCTGTCAAGAACGCAACCACAGCAGCTGTTGGGCTGCAAGCCGAGAACAAACTTGTCCAACGAAGCCGTACCTAAATACTCAACCAATTCACAAATGTGATCGGTAAGAAATATAAGCTGGTCTGAGGAAAAACCCTGTTGTAGGCCTAACCTGAGCTGTTTCATGCAACTACAGCCTTGTTAACCTAAACTCCAACTTAAACAGGTATAAGCATCACCCCTGTTGCTGTATACATGGACTTTAGCATGGCCTCCAGCTTACTCTCCGAGGGGTCTTTAAGCGTAGCTGCACCCGGGACTGGAATAGTTAATTTTAGTGAAAGTTTATAAACTGAAGACTCCACCGATGGCGATTTAGTTGTCATAGCCGGTGGGAAAAGATATTTAGACAGAAATCGCTTTGTCCCAGAAAAGTGTTTAACTGTATTTAGCCATGCTTCTATTAACTGCTTATTAAGAGATATGAATAAGAAAAACACACAGTCGCCCATAGTCTGCTAGCAATAAAACCTCCTATGTTTCAGTGCAACCTAGCAGCTGGCGTACCGCTCTAATGAGATAATCATAGCTCAGGCTATTAGTGACCTTACTATCTGACCCCTGACCCAATGCTGAGATATCAGATTTGGCACTGAATCGTCAGAATGTAATTATGAGACAAACGATGACCATTCTTAGAAATTGAACTATACATGGACTTTGTAACCCAGCAAAGTTCTAGAAACATCCTGAGCCCACATTGGCTGCTCACATGGTATTACCCGTGAATCAGACTTAGCCGCCTCACGGTCTTTTCGTGCAGCGGACAACTCTGACTGCAAATCAGGCATTCTCACAGTTATCACAGACAAGCTGCTGTTTCTCATATTGTCATGCAGACAGACAGATAATAATACAGTGAGACAACGTCCGCACAACTCAGTGATAATAACTGTAGTGTCTATAATACCGCGTGCACCGCACTGTGTTATAGAGGAAATCTATGATGGTCACTGTGCCACCTACTAAACACCCCTGCCCCCTCCAGTGGCCGTGTGTTGTAGGACTGACATATTGCTGTAGGAAGAAGCAGGAAGTAGGTGTGTAACCTTTGTGTGAAAATGGCGCCCCAGCATGTGCTTTTTTTTTTTATAAACATATAGCATTCCAAAAGCATTAATAACCTAGGCTTAATAGTCTATGTCCCTTATAGCCCTGGCCACCATCCCTTATATTTAGGGGAACCGCTGAACTAGGGACCGCCATGACCTCCCCCAATGCTTAAAGCAGTGAGCCGCGCCTAGCTTCTTCCACCCACACCCCCTCGCATTGTATACCAAGTGCCGGCTCTGAGTGACGGTACCCTGCAGCAGCTACCCACCGTGGTCTGTATGCTGGTGGAAGCCGGAGAGCGGGGTAGATGTGTGATGTGACGGGCGTCCAGTGGCAGCAGTGTGATCTGTCCGCTGCTGGGAGCTGCGCTGCCGGGAGCCGCTTCTCTGGAGCCACGAGGTGTAGCCTGACAGGTGCCCAGCGGCAGCATTATGTGACCGCTGCTGGGAGCCGCTTCCCAGTTGTCTAGAGGGGCAGATTGTAGAGGGCAGCGCTGTTTGGAGCTGTGCTGCCTGGTGCCAGGGAGCAGGCTGGTGTGGAGCGACGCAGGCGCCCAGTGGCAGTATGTGTCTGACCGATGGTGGGAGCCAGGAAGCGGGGGAGATTGAGCCAGTAAAGCTATACCTTAGTAAGCAGCTCGTGCAAAACACGTTCCCCGCACATGGAGGGGCGGCAGCAGGAGCTAACTGCCCCACAATCACAGCAACAAACAGGTCCAACAGAGCGGCGGCAGCATAAGCTGACCACCCGCTCCTTACCTCAGTGTAATGGGGAGGTTCTGACGGGGCTTCTCTCTAAGCTCCATCAGCTCCTGCAGCCATGGCTGAATCAGCTAACGCTGATGAAGGTCTATAGCGGGTCTTCTCTGTCTAAGCACCAACAAGCCTTCGCTGCACAACAGCAGCACACACTCCCGGACCCACACTTCTTAATAAGCTGGGAAGGGAGTGTGATTGATACAAGAAAAAATATTTAGAAAAAGTAAAAGTAAACCCTGCAATGACTCCCGGTTGTGACCTTCCCTGATGAAGGCAAAAAAAAAAACACTGAGGCATCTTGGATATATGGAGGGGGGAAGAGGGTTACACATTTAAATATTTAAATGTGCCTATATCTGCTAACACACTGTCCATATCCCAAGAGTACTACAGTGCCCCCTAGTGGATGAAAAATAAATAAGTGATGTCACTGTGACGCTCCCAGATCCCCTAACCTCCCCAGTCATGTCCCTGTATTACTATAGATATAAGTAATGTCACTGTGACGCTCCCAGATCCTCTCACCTCCCCAGTCATGTCCCTGTATTATTACTATAGATATAAGTGATGTTATTGTGATGCTCCCAGATCCCCCTCGCCTACCCAGTCATGTCCCTGTATTATTACTACAGATATAAGTGACGTCACTGTAACACTCCCAGATCCCCTCACCTCCACAGTCATGGCCCTGTATTATTACTATAGATATTAGTGATGTCACTGTGACACTCCCAGATCCCCTCACCTCCACAGTCATGTCCCTGTATTATTACTATAGATATTAGTGATGTCACTGTGACACTCCCAGATCCCCTCACCCCCCCAGTCATGTCCCTGTATTATTACTATAGATATTAGTGATGTCACTGTGACACTACCAGATCCCCTCACTTTCCCTGTCATGTCCCTGTATTATTAATATAGATATGTAATGTAACTGCAACACTTCCAGACCCCCTCACCCCCCGTCATGTCCCATTATTATTATAGATATAAGTGGTGTCACTGTGACGCTACCAGATCCCCTCACCTCCCCAGTCACGTCCCTGTATTATTATTAGAGATATAAGTGATGTCCCTGTGACGCTCCCAGATCCCCCTCACCCCCCAGTTATGTCCCTGTATTATTACTAGAGATATAAGTGATGTCACTGTGACATTCTCAGATGCCCTCACCTTCCCAGTCATGTCCCTGTATTATTACTATATCTATAACTGATGTCACTGTCACATTCCCAAACCCCCTCACCTCCCCTGTCATGTCCCTGTATAAGGTATGTCACTATGATGCTCCCAGATCCCCTAAACTCCCCAGTCAAATCTATGTATTATTACTAGAGATATAAATTATGCTACTGTGACACTCTGAGATCCCCTCACCTCCTCAGTCATGTCCCTTAGTGTTCAAGATAGGCTGTTTAAGCTGGGCGCCACGCCCTGCCCGATTTTTTAAGGGCAAAATCCGTCCTGCCCTTTCTGCGGCATCCTGATAAAACTGCTGTCAGCTTCCTGCCTTCTCAGCATGTAAAGATGCCTTGCGCGTGCGCACGGCATCCATTCATGCTAGTGGAGAGAGCTTGGGGAAAGCCCAGCACATAGTAGGTGCTGGGAACGTTTCCAACAGTGACGCTGCCGGCCGCCCACATCCCCTGCAGTAACGTCTGTGGGCTGCACCACCCACTTAAATGATGTTTTATGGCCACGAACCCTATTTTACATGCCAACGAACCTTTTCGGATGCGCGCGTGACTTTGCCGTGCGCGCACACATATGCCACTGCAGTCCAGGGCACTGCCTAACACTATTTCTGGAGTGAACACTATCCCTGTACTATTACTACAGATAAGTTATGTAACTGTGACTCTCCCAGATCCCCTCACCTCCCCAGTCATGTCCATGTATTACTAATAAAGATATAAGTGATGTCACTGTGACTCTCCCAGATCCTCTCACCTCCCCAGTCTTGTCCCTGTATTATTACTATAGATATAAGTGATGTCACTGTGATGCTCCCAGATCCCCTCACCTCCCCTGTCATGTCCCTGTATTATTACTGTAGATATAAGTGAAATCACTGTGTTATTCCAACGTCCCCTCACCTCCCCAGTCATGTCCCTGCATTATTACTATAGATATGTGATTTCACTGTGACACTCCCAGATCCCCTCACCTCCCCAGTCATGTCCCTGTATTATTACTATAGATATAAGTGATGTCACTGTGATATCACCACCACTCCCAATGTATAATAATAATAATAATAATAATAATAATACCAGGACACCACAAGCTGCTGTCCCTGTATAATAATAACCATACACAAAAACCTGCTCCCCCTGTATTATACTAACAACAACAACAGGAACCCCCATTCTACTCTTCCTTTAAAATAATAATAAAATGACACCACAGGCTGCTCCATCTGCAAAAAAATAATAATAATAGGACACAACAGGCCGCTCCCTTCTGTATAATAATAATAATAATAATGATGACAAAACACCACAGGCTGCTGCCTCTGTATAATAATAAGTGGACACGACTAGCTACTCCTTCTTTATAATATTAATAATAGGACAACAAAGGCTACTCCTCCTGTATTATAATAATAATAATAATAATAATAATAATAATAATAACAACAATAACTGCACACCACAGGCTACTCCCCCTGTATAATAATAATAATGCTTCCCCTGTATAATAATAACAACAGGACACCACAGGCTGCTCCTCCTGTATAATAACAGGACACCACATGCTGCTCTGCCTGTATAATAATAATAATAATAATAATAGAACACCACAGGCTGCTTCCCCTGTATAATAATAATAATAAATAACTGTACACCACAGGTCGCTCCCTCCGTATAATAACAGGATACCACAGGCTGTTCCTCCTGTATAATAATAATAATAACAACAACAACAACAGGACACCATAGGCTCCTCCTCCTGTAGAGTAGGATGTCACAGGCTGCTCCTCCTGTCTATTATGACAAAACAGAATGCTACCCCTGTATATTATTGCAACACAGGCTGCTCCTCCTGTATACTATGACAAGACAAAATGTTATCCCTGTATATTATGACAATACAGGCCGCTCCCCCTGTACAGCACAATGCCACAGGACACAACACCTGTAATGTCCCGTATATAGAATTACGGTAACGGTGGGATCTGTGCCACCTGTAATACGGTAACGGTGGGGTCTGCGCCACCTGTATTACGGTAATGGCGGGGTCTGCGCCACCTGTGTTACGGTAACAGTGTGGTCTTGTGCCACCTGTATTACGGTAACGACGGGGTCTGCGCCATCTGTATTATGGTAACGGCGAGGTCTGTGCCACCTGTAATACTGTAATGGCGGGATCTGCGCCACCTGTATTACGGTAACAACGGAGTCTGCGCCACTTGTATTACGGTAATGGCTGGGTCTTGCGCCACCTGTATTACGGTAACGACAGGGTCTGCGCCACCTGTATTACGAAAACGGCGGATTCTGCGCCACCTGTATTACGGTATCGGCGGGGTCTGCACCACCTGTATTACGGTAACGGCACAGTCTGCGCCACCTGTATTACGGTAACGGCACGGTCTGCGCCACCTGTATTACGGTAACAGCACGGTCTGCGCCACCTTCATCACGGGAACGGCGTGGTCTGCGCCACCTGTATTACGGCAGCGGCGGGGTCTGCGCCACCTGTATTACTGTAACAGCGAGCTCTGCGCCACCTGTATTACGGTAAAAGCGGGGTCTGTGCCACCTGTATTACGGTAACGGCGGGGTCTGCGCCACCTGTATTACGGTAACGGCGGGGTCTGCGCCACCTGTATTACGGTAATGGCGGGGTCTGCGCCACCTGTATTACGGTAACGGCGGGGTCTGCGCCACCTGTAATACAGTAATAGGACACTAGAGTGTCAGCCACCTGTACAGGGATAATGCAGCACCAGAGGCTGCTCCAGCTGCACTATAACAAGGCACCAGAGGCTGCTCCCCCTGTAGTACAGAACCTGACACCAGAGTTGCTCAGCCTATAGAATAATAATAATAATATCATTACCTGCTGCCAGACACAGCAATGGCTGCTCTCTGCTCCTGCTGCCTTGTGGGAATGATAGAAGGAAGGCGGAGCTCAGACCAGGGGAAAATGGCCGCCGCTCCTGACGTCACTACCCGACCAGGGAACCTATTGCTGCTGCCGGACTGGTCTACAAGAAAATGGCCGCCGGCCTCCTACACTGAGGACATGTATGGTAATTAGGATTACAGAGGGCGGGGCTGTGGGTGGTGTAGAGGAGGGGAGGGGCCAGTAACCAGGTAGCAGCCGTTGCCAATCATACACTACTTTCGGCCTGTGCGTTCCACCTTACTTCCGGACTGTGCGTTCCACATACAGGAAGTGAGTTTTCATCGACTGCTGCAGCCTCCCAGTGTCCGTGGAGATCAATCAGGTAATGGCGTCTTACTATACAGGGGGAGCAGCCTGTGGTGCCCTGTTATTATTAATATACAGGAGGAGCAGCCTGTGGTGCCCTGTTATTATTAATATACAGGGGGAGCAGCCTGTGGTGCCCTGTTATTATTAATATACAGGGGGAGCAGCCTGTGGTGACCTGTTATTAATATTATACAAGAGGAGCAGCCTGTGGTGTATTGATGTTATTATTATTCTTAGACAGGGGGTGTAGCCTGTGGTTTCCTGTTATTAATATTATACTGGAGGAGCAGCCTGTGGTGACCTGTTATTATTATTATTATTATTATTATACAGGAGGAGCAGCCTGTGGTGTCCTGTTATTATTGTTATTATACAGGGGGAGCAGCCTGTGGTGTCCTGTTATTATTTTACCGGGGCAGCAGCCTGTGGTGTACAGTTGTTGTTGTTATTATACAGGGGGAGCAGCCTGTAGTGTCCAGTTGTTGTTGTTGTTGTTGTTATTATTATTATTATTATTATTATTATTATACAGGAGGAGCAGCCTGTGGTGTCCTGTTATTATTGTTATTATACAGGGGGAGCAGCCTGTGGTGTCCTGTTATTATTTTACCGGGGCAGCAGCCTGTGGTGTACAGTTGTTGTTGTTATTATACAGGGGGAGCAGCCTGTAGTGTCTAGTTGTTGTTGTTGTTATTATTATTATTATTATTATAATACAGGGGGAGCAGCCTGTGGTGTCCTGTTATTATTGTTATACAGGGGGAGTAGCCTGTGGTGTCCTGTTATTATGAAACAACAAAGTATGGTCCTTCAAAGAGAACAAAGGACCAAAAAAAAAGCAACTATAAGCCTTTTCCTGGGCACACTTGAAAACTTGAAAAAATTTTTTGGAAATGATGAAATTATTAAGACATAACTTTTATTAATGTATACTTTAAGAGAAGACGAGAGCTGGCATCAATAATTAAAGAACATGGGTGTTCACATGTACTAATGTACCTGTTATGGGCAGAATAATGATTTAAGTGATCGAAAATAAATAAAACCTCATTCACAAAGATAAATCATACAGATCCTCTATGATCGGATTTTTATATGAGTGATGTCACTACCTCGAGTCCGATATAATCTGATAAATGCTGTAACCTGTGACCAGGTTAATGCACTGGGCCCCAAAGTGTTTTAACTGCTGGAGAGTAAAATACCTACGTACCTAGTATTCCCTGGTGGTTCCCCATCCAGGTACTGACCAGGCCCTGCAGTGCTTGGGTTCCAAGATCAGACGAGTTTGGGCATACTCAGTGCGGTCTGACCGTAGGTAAGTCTGTCTCCTAGGCGCACCGTTGACCGATTGTATTGGGACCCAGAATGACAATCACAGAATAAATACCAGGTTATATTTGTGCAATAAGTTGATACAATAAATTGCTAGATTGTTGCTGAGGGATCTAGTCAGTGGTGATTTGAGGCAGTAATAATGACTGTGGGGTCTTGGGGTTAGGATTCCCAAACTCAAACTCTATTGCAGTTATGCTCTCAAATAGCCCACAATAATCAAAACAATAATAAAAAAAAAAGTGTCTACAGTACAATTCATTCTCTGATATTGGTTTTAGTATAGTAATTACAGTTGCAGCCTCTTTCTCACCCCTTACCCAGTAATCATGCACCAAAAAAGAGATGTTATGCACAAAAAATATAAGAGTCTAAATACATTACATAACAGGAGATAATCAGCTTTCACCTGTTAGCCAAGGAAGCATATGGTGGACCTTATGGGAGAATACGGGGGAGCTGTGGTTTGGGCAAGGAAAACTCGTTTCCTTACCCAACCTGTTCAGGAGACCCTCAGACTGGTGTACAGTGCAGGAATCGAGGAGTGAGGCGGCCGCGGTCTGTGCGACCGGAAGTTCGGGCACTGGAACCGGAAGTGACGCACGTTTCGCTCCAAGAGCTTGATCACATGATCGCCTGCTCTCGGAGTTCCCCACTGCCAGTATTTATGTAAGGGCGCAGCCTATCACTTAGTGGGAGAGGTAGGGAAAGCATCTAAGTTAGCTACATCACCTGAGGTTGAGAATAGATTTCAACAAGTTAGAACTAATTGATTAAGCAGTATATCATTAAGAGTATAATTAAATTGTTATCCAGCTAAACTGATTAAGTTTGGAGAACAGAAAATGAGGATAGTAAATCCTATATTGAAAATTAATATATATGAAATAAGAATAAAAAATACAACTTAAAAAGGAAAAAATTAATAAAATAAAAAAGGGGGAAATATGAGATAAAAAAAAAAAAATTTGTATGGTGAGTATAAAGTGAAAAGTATCAATTACAGGGGATTGCAGGTTATGAATACATGTCAGATTAGGTGTCATTTATTAGGAGCAAGATATGGTTATTTATATTAAATCCGGAGGAATTGTAGGGGTGATGTACCTACAGGGGGGGGGGGGTTTGGGAAAAAGGGGGTGGGGGGGAAAGAAAGGGAAAGGTGGGGGGGAAAGGGGGTTGTTAGGGGGGAGGAAAGGAGGAGGGGAAAAGGAAAAAAGATAGATAATAAAAATTAATTACCAAAATGGATAATTAGGGGATTCTGAATAAGTGTGGGGGGGAAAGAGTTAGATATGTAGGATGGGTAAGAGATAAAGACCTGAATCTAGTACAGTGAGCAAACCGGAAATTACAACTTTTTGCACGGAAATTATTATTAACAAAAATTTTTACAGAGAGAACAGGAACATCTGAATTCCCCTCTGACTTGGAAAATCTATCGTCACAAGAAAGGCTAACTCTGGCCACATTGGAGGAACTTGCTGACCCTAATGAATCAATTCCCACTACACAACAAACGAGACCCTTGCTGAAGAAAAAATCAATCTTTTTTCCCAAGGATTCCTTATGCCCAGAGGTTATAGTTTTCCCGAACTTGGTTACTCGGGATTTTGACAGATTATATCTGAATAAGAAATACCGTCACTCTGCAGATAATCTGATACCGAATTAACGGAGGACTCTCCAGGAGATCAAAACCTGGACCGACGTAGTTCTGAAACCGTCGGATGAAGGAGGAAATTGTCACAACTGAGGGCCTGAGCTGACGGGAGGCAGCCTCAGTTGTAGGGGCTGAGATGTAACGGAACCTGGGAGGTTGTATCAGACCCCTAGACATGTAAGTAACATGTAGAATAACTGCCCGAAGGCGTGACCACGACAACCAGGATAAAAGTCAATGATGTTTATTATGACAAACTCCGTAACACAGCAGCAGTAAAAGGAAACATAAAAGTCAACAGAGGATAAATACAATTCCTGGGTACTACAGGGTGGCAAGGGCCACAGGCACTGGTAGTGTGAGACAGTTCTTATAATCTTCTAGTTGGAAAGTCCTTACCAGGCCTGACTGTAGCAATGGAGAGAACCCAGGATCGTACCAGCTGGTGTTCCAGGAAAGGCTGGGCTGCTGAAGATAAAACGGCTGCTGTGGATACTGGCTGGAACCAGACTGTTGTTGGTACGGAGTGGATACTGGCTGGAAGCAGTTAAATAATAAACGAACTTGAGAGCGATGAAATAATAATGAAGTTTGGAGTTTGAGAGCGGTGAAATAATAATACCGGTGGAGAGTGGTAAACTGCAGAAAGGACACCGGCCCTTTAAGAGAAGCTGTACACTGCTGGAAGCTGGGCTGGAAGCAGGTGATTGATAATGAAGTTTGGAGTTTGAGAGCGGTGAAATAATAATACCGGTGGAGAGTGGTAAACTGCAGAAAGGACACCGGCCCTTTAAGAGAAGCTGTACACTGCTGGAAGCTGGGCTGGAAGCAGGTAATTGTTGTAGCTGGAAACAGGTGAGTCCAGAATGGATCGGAGAGTCAGGCTACACCGCAGATGGAATGCTGGTGCGGGTCTCTATAGCAGAAGTCTGGAGACAGGAGCTGGAACCTGGAAGACAACCACAGGAGAGAGACAAACTGGAACTAGGTTAGACAACCAAAGCACTGACGCCTTCCTTGCTCAGGCACAGCTTACTTATACCTGCAGCAAGGAAGGGGTTGGCTAGGCAATTATGCAAATCAACAATACAGACAGCAGATTGGTGGAAATGATCAGATGACAAAATCCAAGATGGCTGCGCCCATGCAGACACTTGGAGGGAAGTTTGGTTTGTAATCCATGTAAGAATTGAAACAGTAATGGCGACGCCGGCCACATGAGACAGGAGACGCCAGACTGACAAGCGCACATTTAACCACGCGGGCACAGCGGAGGCCGCGGCTGATGAAATCACCACTCTGACATTCTGCATGTGGAAACTCAGGAACAGCGGGATCCGGTCCTGGAACGCTGAGCCAGCCTTAGGAGGCATCTGAAGGGTAAGTAATGGCGTCCAGATACCCGGATCGTGACAGAAATGTTGTGATCTGGCCAACAGAATTATATCTCAAACAAGCCAAGAAACAACTGGACGACCAATCATGCTACCAGAAGAGTATTTTTGACCCTACAGAAAGGTACACTAAACTCTATATGAATATCATAAACAGGGCATATCACGAAGGCACTATAACCAAGTCAGAGCAGGACTATCTAACGGTAAATAATCCTCGAGTGCCTAAATTTTACCTTTTACCAAAGGTCCACAAGGATCTCCGGGACCCCCCTGGTCGGCCCATAGTCTCAGGAAACGGCGACCTACTAGAAAGAGCCTGCACATTTTTGGACACACATCTTAGGGACTACGTTTTGGAACTCCCATCATATACCAGTGATACAACTGATGTCCTCAGAAAGATCAGTGATATACATTTGGAAGAAACACATCTCCTCATGAGCCTTGATGTTGAGGCGTTATATACAAGCATCAAACATGACCTTGGCATCTAAGCGGTAGAATACTTTCTGAGAATGTGGGGAATGGATGATTTTCACCAATTTCTGTTACAACTTCTTCAATGTGTATTAAACAAGAACTATTTCACTATCAACAACCTCTTCTACACCCAGGTAAGAGGAACAGCGATGGGGGCAGCTTGTGCCCCGATGTACGCCAACCTCTTCCTGGGCTGGTGGGAGAGGGAGTTTGTATTTACGTCTGATCTTGGAACCCAAGCACTGCAGGGCATGGTCAGTACCTGGATGGGGAACCACCATGGAATACTAGGTACCGTAGGTATTTTACTCTCCAGCAGTTAAAACACTTTGGGACCCAGTGTATTAACCTGGTCACAGGTTACAGCATTTATCAGATTACAGGTACACTACCGATTTTCCGGCATCCTCGGTTCCAGTGCCGTGCCGGATTATCGATTTTGCCGGATTAACGGTGGAAACTAATTTTGCACCTTCAGAACATTTCTAAAGCAATAAATAGTAAAATATATGCTACAGTATATTAATTAATGAATAAACACAATAGTGTATCCAAACTGTTTATAGGCAAAACAGGTATCAGGCTCAGGCTGTGTGTTCCGCCCATGTGGACGCCATAACAGCCCCACTGATGCTTGCTGTGTCACCTGCAGTGTCCGTGGAAGCTGTACCCACATTGCGTGTTACGCCCATGCACAGAAAATGTTCCAGATTAAAGGATGTCACTAACCCCCTTTAATCCGGAAAAATCAAAATTGTCCGGATTAAAAGAGGTTCCGGATCATCGGTTGCCGGAAAATCGGTGGTGTACCTGTATATCGGACTCGAGGTAGTGACCTCACTCATATAAAAATCCGATCATAGAGGATCTGTATGATTTATCTTTGTGAATGAGGTTTTATTTATTTCTCTGACGTCCTAGTGGATGCTGGGAACTCCGTAGGGAATAGCGGGCTCCGAAGGAGGCTGGGCACTCTAGAAAGATCTTAGACTACCTGGTGTGCACTGGCTCCTCCCACTATGACCCTCCTCCAAGCCTCAGTTAGATTTCGTGCCCGGCCGAGGTTTGATGCACACTAGGGGCTCTCCTGAGCTCTTAGAAAGTAATAGTCTTAGATTTTTTTATTTTCAGTGAGACCTGCTGGCAACAGGCTCACTGCAGCGAGGGACTAAGGGGAGAAGAAGCGAACCTACCTGCTTGCAGCCGGATTGGGCTTCTTAGGCTACTGGACACCATTAGCTCCAGAGGGATCGACCGCAGGCCCAGCCTTGATGTTCGGTCCCGGAGCCGCGCCGCCGTCCCCCTTACAGAGCCAGAAGCAAGAAGATGGTCCGGAAAATCGGCGGCATGAAGACTCTGTCTTCACCAAGGTAGCGCACAGCACTACAGCTGTGCGCCATTGCTCTTCTCACACACTTCACACTCCGGTCACTGACTGTCGCTGGGGGGGGGGGGGCGCCCTGAGGCAGCAATAAAAACACCTTGGCTGGCTAAAATACCTCAATATATAGCCCCAGGGGCTATATATGAGGTAAATACCCCTGCCAGAATTCCATAAAAAGCGGGATAATAGGCCGCGAAAAAGGGGCGGAGCCTATCTCCTCAGCACACTGGCGCCATTTTTCCCTCACAGCTCCGCTGGAAGGAAGCTCCCTGGCTCTTCCCTGCAATCTACAGTAACAGTAATAGGGAAAAGAGAGGGGGGGCATTAAATTTGGCAGTATATACATTATATTTTATTGAAAAGCAGCTATTAGGGACATAACTTAGTTAGTCCCTGTATATATATAGCGCTCTGGTGTGTGCTGGCATACTCTTACTCTGTCCCCCCAAAGGGCTTTTTGTGGGTCCTGTCCTCTGTTTGAGCATTCCCTGTGTGTGTGGAGTGTGTCGGTACGGCTGTGTCGACATGTTTGAGGAGGATAATGATGTGGAGGGGGAGCAGATGCCTTTAGCAGGGATGTCACCCCCTGGGGGGCAGACACCTGAGTGGATGAGTTTATGGCAGGAAATGAGTGCACGTATAGACTCCTTACATAAAAAATTTGACGACATGCCGACTGTGGGACAGCCGAGTCTTCAGCTCGTGCCTGTCCAGGTGTCTCAAAAGTCATCAGGGGCTCTGAAACGCCCGCTATCTCAGATGGCACAAGTAGATGTCGACACGGATACTGACACCAGTGTCGACGACGATGAGTCAAATTTAATGCCCGTTAAGGCCATTCACTACATGATTGAGGCAATGAAAGAGGTGTTAAATATTTCTGATTTACATCCAGGTACCACAAAAAAGGGTATTATGTTTGGGGAGAAAAAACTACCTGTAGTTTTTCCCCCGTCAGATGAATTAAATGAAGTGTGTGAAGAAGCGTCGGCGTCCCCTGATAAGAAATTGGTAATTCCTAAGAAGATACTAATGGCGTTCCCTTTCCCGCCAGAGGATAGGTTACATTGGGAAACACCCCCTATGGTGGATAAAGCGCTCACACGTTTGTCTAAAAAGGTGGCACTACCGTCCCAGGATACGGCCGCCCTTAAGGAGCCTGCTGATAGAAAGCAGGAGGCGATCCTGAAGTCTGTATATACACACTCAAGCATTATACTTAGACCAGCTATTGCGTCACAAAAAAAAAATAGAAAAAACTATGCGCTCAGGTGAATAGCACTGCACTAGGTTGTCAGCAGCCTCTTGAAGAAGGGAATTGCCAATCCCTTAAAACGAAAACTATAAAACAAATAACAAGTGGCGCTAGACAACCAGAGTATAATAAAACATTTATTTTCTAAAATGCATGTAGAAATTACAACAACCTCCCGGGGGTAATAAATCTTAAAACATCACAATGTCTGAATAAGCACTAAATAGGTCTAATTAGTAACATATAATTAGTATATCATTAACACCTGGAAGTTGAACAGCCTTTTATGGATTATATATGTGCACACTGATAGTGCTAATTGATGAAACGAAAGTCACTAGCACCTGTATTCTAATAGCCAGTTGCAAAAAACATAAGTTCATAAGAATGGGTAGCTGTTGCAGAAAAGAAACAAATGTATGTAATTAGCTGTATGCACACAGTTACCACTGGGCAGGAGCTCCTTCAATCTCTGCTCCCTGGTGTTGTCCCGCAGTCCGGATGGAGACACTCGCCAGAACCTCAGTGGGCAATCTGGAAGCCGCGCCGTGCGGGGTGTCTAAGAGCGCTGTCCTAGCCCAGTCCACACCGGCTCCGGTACCTCCGTACTTTGCAAACGGGGGCTAATAGCTGGTAAATCCGGAGTAAAGTAGGGATAGCGTTCCTGGTGTGTGTGACCTACAATGAGAGAGGGACGTGATTTTCAACAAACCACTAACCATCGTCAGGACTCAAGCCAGTGTCATGACGGGCTTCCAGCCCATCTCTGCTCTTCAGTTGTGGGAGCACACCTTCAGAAGTTTCCCTTCGCGTAGTTTCAGACATCACAGATGGGTGGATCCACAGTTTTTGTCAGATTGTGTTTGGGCTGTGTCCCCGGAGGGGGCGCTAGTGGGTCAGTGGAGGTAGATGGGAGAAAACGAGGAGGCTGGATAACGTTCCTGCGCATGAGCGCAATGGTATTTTATTTGGCAGATGAAATAATACAAATGGTAGCAGAAACAATAATAACAGATGAATAAAGTCAATCACTCAGTATGATAACTGAAAGTCTATGGCAATGGATGACAGATGACTTGAGAAAATAATATCCGGTAATATATAAACAGAAGAGCAAGTACTTGTGAAATGGTTCTGGTTTGGAAACCAGTGCAGGTTTTAAAACAGGAAACTTAGGCAGCAAGGTGGAAATGGCAAACCTGAGCAGAGGCAGGAGTCTGACTTCACAGTGCAGGTGATGAGGCACTGGCAGCAGCAAGCTGTATCACAGGTGGAGGAATGAAACACACCTGGAGTCAGTCTTCAACTGCAGGCTGAAGCACACAAGGTGGTGATGAGTGTGAAGCCTTGTTTGCAGGTTGCAGGTATTGCTGGGCCTTGAAGTTCCACGGAGCTGTGCAGAGTAACCAGGAGTACAAGTTCTTAACCAGAGAACCAGGAACACAGGAGGAACAGGAACAGATCCTTTCACATGGGTCGCTGGAGTGACACAAAGTCCAGGATGCCTGCAGACTGATCCTGCAGTCTCTTATGTACCCCATGGTGCACAGGGATTGGGTGAGTGAAGGAAAGTGGGTGCGGCCAAGCACCGGATTGGCCGCAGTATACTGGCTGTTTGCAGACTGTCATGGCGGCGCCCACACCGCGGCCCAGCGGGGACGCGGCGCGCTACACGCCCGCCGTCCCAGGAGTATTCCCAGGCCCCCGATGATGTCCCACGGCAGGGGCATAGGTGACAGGTGACCGCAGGGAGCCAGGACGGAGTCCGCAGCGGCGGACGGATGTCAGCCTGGTAAGTCGATTCCTGACAGTACCCCCTCCTTTAGGGGTGGACACCAAACACCCACGTGGCTTGGAGGGATGAGTGCTGTGGAAGACACGGACCAACCTAGGAGCATGGACATCGGACGAATTCACCCAACTTCTCTCCTCTGGGCCATATCCGGACCAATCGACCAGGTACTGGAGACGTCCATACCGGCAACGGGAGTCCAGAATTTTGTTGATCTCGAATTCCACGCCCCGCTGAGTTCGAACCTTGGGACCTACTGGAAGAGTATTCTGAAAGCGGTTTAGGACTAGAGGTCTGAGGAGAGAAACATGAAAAGCGTTAGGTATACGAAGGGAAGATGGTAACTTCAATTTGTAGGCCACTGGGTTGATGACTCTTTCGACAGGGTAAGGACCAATGAAGCGTGGTGCAAACTTCATGGATGGGACCCTGAGACGGAGGTTACGGGTTGATAGCCAAACCTTGTCCCCAGGTTTCAAATGGGGAACCGCACGTCTCTTGCGGTCGGCAAAGACCTTGTACCGACTGGAGGCCTTTTTGAGGGAAACGTGAATTTTTCTCCAAATAGATGAAAACTGAGTCAGAGCAGTAGTGGCAGCAGGAACATCCATATGAGGGAGTTCTTGGAAATCAGGTACACGGGGATGTTGCCCATATACTGCAAAGAATGGTGTCGTTTCAGTAGCAGTATGGTATCGAAAGTTATGGGCAAACTCGGCCCATGGGAGCAGATCGAACCAGTCATCCTGGGAAGATGAAACATATAATCTTAAAAAAGTCTCAAGTTCTTGATTGACCCTCTCTGTCTGCCCATTCGTCTGAGGATGGTATGATGATGAAAACTTCAGTTTGACCTGCATGGCAGAACAGAGGGCCCTCCAAAACCTCGCTACAAACTGTACCCCCCGGTCAGATATTATTTCTGAGGGTAAACCATGTAAGCGGAAAATTTCCCGTAGGAAGATTTGGGCAAGTTTTGGGGCAGAAGGGAGACCCTGGAGAGGAACAAAATGAGCCATCTTGGTGAATCTGTCCACTACAACCCAAATGGTATTATATCCTTGAGAAGGAGGAAGGTCGGTGATAAAATCCATGGACAGGTGTGACCAGGGACGACTAGGGATAGACAGTGGTTGTAACTGACCTGCTGGAGACTGACGAGGAGTCTTGTGCTGCACACATTTAGGACAGGATGCCACGAAAATCCTGGATGTCCATTTTCATCTTTGGCCACCAATATGTAGCAGAAAGGAACTTGAAGGTCTTCAGGACACCAGGATGACCAGTGAACTTGGATTGATGGGCCCAAGATAGCAACTTGGGACGGAGATCTGGGGAAACAAAAGTCTTACCAGGAGGAGGAGCTGGGGAGACTTGAGATGCAGCGAAAACCACGGGACTCAGGATGGAATGTGGCACTGAGTCAGATGTTCCTTCTTCAGATTCCATGGATCGGGATAACGCGTCGGCTTTCACATTCTGCGAACCTGGGCGGAAATGAAGCTTGAAATTAAAACGTGAGAAAAACATAGCCCACCTGGACTGGCGAGGGTTAAGGCACTGAGCTGCCTTTAAATATAGCAGGTTTTTATGATCCGTGTAGATGTTAAACGGATGTTTGGCCCCTTCTAGGAGATATCTCCATTCCTCGAGAGCCAGCTTGATCGCCAGTAGTTCTTGATCTCCCACGGAGTAGTTAGCTTCTGCAGGAAGAAACTTGCGAGAATAAAATCCACAAGGGTGGACTTTCCCATCGGATCCCTTCTGGGAGAGAACAGCTCCAACCCCAACTGTAGAGGCATCTACCTCCAACTCGAACGGTCTGTTGACATCTGGCTGAGACAGCACTGGAGCAGACATAAAGGCTAGCTTGATCTTCTGGAAGGCTGCCAAGGCTTCTTCTGACCAGTTGGAATGGTCTGCCCCTTTCCGAGTCAGGTTGGTAATAGGAGCGATGAGAGTGGAGAATCCTCGAATAAATTTTCTATAGTAGTTGGCGAAACCCTGGAATCGCTGGATAGACTTGAGAGAATTTGGAATGGATCAATTGGCAATAGCTTCCAATTTTGTCGGGTCCATCTGAAGATCCGATCCGGAAATTATATAACCCAGGAAGGGTATAGAGGGAACTTCAAAGGTGCATTTAGATAGTTTCCCGTAGAGCCGGTTCTCACGAAGACGTCGGAGAACTTCACAGACTTGTAGACGATGAGATGGAAGGTCTTGGGAGAAGATAAGGATATCATCTAAGTAAACAACGAGGTACTTATACAGGACATCACGAAAGATTTCGTTCACAAAGTGTTGGAACACTGCTGGAGCATTACTCAACCCAAATGGCATTACCAGGTATTCATAATGGCCATCTCGAGTGTTGAAAGCTGTCTTCCACTCGTCACCACTCCGGATTCTGATGAGATTATAGGCACCGCGGAGATCTAACTTGGTGAAGATGCGGGCTCCTTTAACTCTGTCAAATAATTCGGTAATGAGTGGTAATGGATAACTATTCTTGATGGTAATGTCATTGAGACCCCGATAGTCAATGCATGGACGCAGTCCTCCATCCTTCTTTTTAACAAAGAAGAAACCTGCACCAGCGGGTGATGATGACGGACGGATGAATCCCTTCTGAAGATTCTCTCTGATGTAATCACTCATCGCCTCAGTTTCAGGAACAGACAACGGGTAGGTGCGCCCCCTAGGTGGCTTCTTGCCAGGAAGGAGATCGATGGGACAATCCCATTCCCTATGGGGCGGCAGGATATCAGCAGCCTTTTCACAGAAGACGTCTGAGAAGTCTTGATAAGCTGCTGGGAGACTTGACTGTGTCTTTACTTCGGTAGACTTTATGGGACACACTTGGGCTAAGCAGGATTGATGACAATGTGAACCCCATGAGGTAAGCTGCAACGTTGACCAGTCAAACTGTGGATTATGTAGCTGGAGCCAGGGCATGCCCAAGACAATCTCCTGGGTGGCTTGAGGGATGACCAGGAACTTAATCAGTTCAGAATGGAGAAATCCAACTCCCAGAACCACTGGGGCAGTTTGATGAGAAATGTTCCCCTTGGAGATTCGACTACCATCCACAGCAGTAATGTAAACTGGACAAGAAAGTTCACAGGTAGATAGGCAAAATTTATTTACCGCAGCTTGGGTGATAAAGTTTCCTGCAGCACCGCAGTCCACTAATGCTGACGCAGACTGGAGCCCAACTGGAGTCTCTAGCGTCACTGGAAGAATGAGGTCTTGTTGAGAAGGAGCTTGACTGAAAGATCCTAACTTGACTCCTCCCTTACAAGTCAGGATCTGGCGTTTCCCGAACGCACCGTGCAGGAGTTAATCTGATGGCCCGCAGCAGCACAGTATAGGCAGAGTCTCTCACGTATTCTTCTTGCCCGCTCTTCAGGAGTTAGGCGGGACCTATTTATCTGCATAGGCTCGTCAGAAGAGGGAGACTGGAACTGTACAGAAGGTATGAACCTTGTTCTGCGTGGCTCACTCCGAGCGCGTTCATTATTGCGTTCGCGGATGCGAGAGTCCAACTTAATGCACAGAGAGATCAAATCAGACAGTTGAACAGGAATGTCACGGGTCGCCAGTTCATCCTTGATCCGATCCGAGAGTCCGTGCCAGAAAGCTGCTACCAGAGCTTGGTTGTTCCACTGAATCTCTGCAGCCAACGTTTGGAACTGGATGACATATTGTCCCATGCTTCGGGTACCTTGACGAAGTTGGATCAGGTCTGCCGAAGCTGATGTTGCACGACCAGGCTCGTCAAAGATCCGTCTGAAGGTTGACACGAAGTCTGTGTAATTGTTAATCAGAGGGTCAGCACGTTCCCACAGAGGAGACACCCAACTCAGAGCAGATCCAGAGAGTAAGGAGATGATGTAGGCAACCTTGGATCTTGGCGTGGGGAAATTATGTGGCAATAACTCAAACTGTATTTCACATTGGTTGAGAAACCCGCGACATAACTTAGAGCTGCCATCATACTTGCTCGGCACGGGCAGGTGCAGACGTGACACTGGAGCTGATGCAGCCGGCATAGAAGAACTCACAGCACTGGCAGGTGCTGGAGTAACAGGAACAGTAGGAGAGAGTACACTAGGCAGGGATTGCTGTAGTGTATCTAATCGGGAGGACATCCCTTGCAGAAATTGAAGCATCTGCTGCTGCGCAACCTCTTGACCATCCAGACGGGAGACCAGATTTTGCAAGGCCTCTGACCCCACACTCCGTCCACCATCCGAGTCCATCGATCCTGGACTTACTGTCAGATTGTGTTTGGGCTGTGTCCCCGGAGGGGGCGCTAGTGGGTCAGTGGAGGTAGATGGGAGAAAACGAGGAGGCTGGATAACGTTCCTGCGCATGAGCGCAATGGTATTTTATTTGGCAGATGATATAATACAAATGGTAGCAGAAACAATAATAACAGATGAATAAAGTCAATCACTCAGTATGATAACTGAAAGTCTATGGCAATGGATGACAGATGACTTGAGAAAATAATATCCGGTAATATATAAACAGAAGAGCAAGTACTTGTGAAATGGTTCTGGTTTGGAAACCAGTGCAGGTTTTAAAACAGGAAACTTAGGCAGCAAGGTGGAAATGGCAAACCTGAGCAGAGGCAGGAGTCTGACTTCACAGTGCAGGTGATGAGGCACTGGCAGCAGCAAGCTGTATCACAGGTGGAGGAATGAAACACACCTGGAGTCAGTCTTCAACTGCAGGCTGAAGCACACAAGGTGGTGATGAGTGTGAAGCCTTGTTTGCAGGTTGCAGGTATTGCTGGGCCTTGAAGTTCCACGGAGCTGTGCAGAGTAACCAGGAGTACAAGTTCTTAACCAGAGAACCAGGAACACAGGAGGAACAGGAACAGATCCTTTCACATGGGTCGCTGGAGAGACACAAAGTCCAGGATGCCTGCAGACTGATCCTGCAGTCTCTTATGTACCCCATGGTGCACAGGGATTGGGTGAGTGAAGGAAAGTGGGTGCGGCCAAGCACCGGATTGGCCGCAGTATACTGGCTGTTTGCAGACTGTCATGGCGGCGCCCACGCTGCGGCCCAGCGGGGACGCGGCGTGCTACACGCCCGCTGTCTCAGGAGTGCTCCCAGGCCCTTGATGATGTCCCATGGCAGGGGCATAGGCGACAGGTGACCGCAGGGAGCCAGGACGGAGTCCGCAGCGGCGGACGGATGTCAGCCTGGTAAGTCGATTCCTGACAGTTTTGTTTTAAGAGGTTTCAATGAGTTTGACTGTCTACCACCGATGCAGTTTTTCAAGACAGGTCTGCCTGTGTCAGCAGACAAGTGAGCAGGTCTGCAGACCATGCGAGAGGTTTCTTGAATCCTCAATTGGGCCGGACATCACCACATGATATTGTACTGGAGACAAGCGAACCATCTGATGAATTTGTAGATGAGAGCCGGATCACTGTGCGAGAAGATCCAGTTGAAAAGGACCTGAGTGAAATCTTCCGAACTGGAGTGTTTTGAAAGATGCTCCCATCTGTCTTACCAGTCGAATGCACAAATGCACCGAGACTGTCCGTGGTTTGAGCACTAGCAGTACTGGATGATGAATAGCATGTACTTTCTGTTGTGACAGGTAAATGCATTGATCCACCGTAATCAGAATCATTCCTAAAACTGAATTCTTTGACAATCCAACCGTACTGAACTAGTACACTGTACAACAGTAAGGCATGTTAAAGAATTTGTTGAGACGAAGCCTTGATGAGAAGGTCATTTAAGTATGGAACGATTATCACTCCCAGGGTTCTGAGTTGAACTATCATCACAGACATCACCTTTGTGAATACCCGAGGCGCTTGTCGTACTGCAAACTTAAGTACGCCAGATGCGGATGTGGTGGCCAAATTGGAATGTGTAAGTACGTATCCTTGAGATCCCGCAAAATCATGAATTGCTGTGGTTCTAAACCTGCAATCACTGACCGTAGGGATTCCACCTTGAATGTGTAGTGACGTACCGATTGAACCCCTTTAGGTTCCATATTGGTTTGACTGAGCCATCCGGCTTTGGTACTACAAAAAGATTGGAATAAAACCCTTGACCTTGTTGGTGTACTGGAACCTGAACCAAAACTGCTGAATGTACGAGAGACTGAACAGCGGTCTGCAGACCTGCTCACTTGTCTGCTGACACAGGCAGACCTGTCTTGAAAAACTGCATCGGTGATAGACAGTCAAACTCATTGAAACCTCTTAAAACAAAACTGTGGATCCACCCATCTGTGATGTCTGAAACTACGCGAAGGGAAACTTCTGAAGGTGTGCTCCCACAACTGAAGAGCAGAGATGGGCTGGAAGCCCGTCATGCCACTGGCTTGAGTCCTGACGATGGTTAGTGGTTTGTTGAAAATCACGTCCCTCTCTGCATGGCGGCCTGTCAAGAACGCAACCACAGCAGCTGTTGGGCTGCAAGCCGAGAACAAACTTGTCCAACGTCCAACGAAGCCGTACCTAAATACTCAACCAATTCACAAATGTGATCGGTAAGAAATATAAGCTGGTCTGAGGGAAAACCCTGTTGTAGACCTAACCTGAGCTGTTACACCCATGCAACTACAGCCTTGTTAACCCAAACTCCAACTTAAACAGGTGTAAGCATCACCCCTGTTGCTGTATACATGGACTTTAGCATGGCCTCCAGCTTACTCTCCGAGGGGTCTTTAAGCGTAGCTGCACCCGGGACTGGAATAGTTAATTTTAGTGAAAGTTTATAAACTGAAGACTCCACCGATGGCGATTTAGTTGTCATAGCCTGTGCGAAAAGATATTTAGACAGAAATCGCTTTGTCCCAGAAAAGTGTTTAACTGGATTTAGCCATGCTTCTATGAAATGCTTATTAAGAGATATGAATAAGAAAAACACACAGTCGCCCATAGTCTGTTAGCAATAAAACCTCATATGTTTCAGTGCAACCTAGCAGCTGGCGTACCGCTCTAATGAGATCATCATAGCTCGGGCTATTAGTGACCTCACTATCTGACCCCTGACCCAATGCTGAGATATCAGATGTGGCACTGAATCGTCAGAATGTAATTATGAGACAAACGATGACCATTCTTAGAAATTGAACTATACATGGACTTTGTAACCCAGCAAAGTTCTAGAAACATCCTGAGCCCACATTGGCTGCTCACACGGTATTAACCGTGAATCAGACTTAGCCGCCTCACGGTATTTTCGTGCAGCGGACAACTCTGACTGCAAATCAGGCATTCTCACAGTTATCACAGACAAGCTGCTGTTTCTCATATTGTCATGCAGACAGACAATAATACAGTGAGACAACGTCCGCACAACTCAGTGTAAATAACTGTAGTGTCTATAATACCGCGTGCACCGCACTGTGTTATAGAGGAAATCTATGATGGTCACTGTGCCACCTACTAAACACCCCTGCCCCCTCCAGTGGCCGTGTGTTGTAGGACTGACATATTGCTGTAGGAAGAGCAGAAAGTAGGTGCGTCCCAGCATGTGCATCTGACTATAACCTATGTACCCCCAAAAGCACTCATAACCTAGGCTTAATAGCCTGTTCTGTCCCTTATAGCCCTGGCCACCATCCCTTATATTTAGGGGGAACCGCTAAACTAGGGACCGCCATGACCTCCCCCAATGCTTAAAGCAGTGAGCCACGCCTAGCTTCTTCCACCCATCCCCCCCCCCCCGCATTGTATACCGTGCGCCAGCTCTGAGTGACGGCGCCCTGCAGCAGCCTTTGCTACTCACCGTGGTCTGTGCGCTGGTGGAAGCCGGAGAGCGGGGTAGATGTGTAATGTGACGGGTGTCCAGCGGCGGCAGTGTGATCTGTTTGCTGCTGCGAGCCGCGCTGCCGGGAGCCGCTTCTCTGGAGCCACGAGGTGTAGCCTGACAGGTGCCCAGCGGCAGCATTATTTGACCGCTGCTGGAAGCCGCTTCCCAGTTGTCTAGAGGGGCAGATTGTAGAGGCCAGCAGCAGCGCTGTTTGGAGCTGCGCTACCGGGAGCCGGGCAGGTGTGGAGCGACACAGGCGCCCAGTGGCAGTATGTGTCTGACCGCTGGTGGGAGCCGGGAAGAGGGGGAGTTTGATCCAGTAAAGCTATACCTTAGTAAGCAGCTTGTGGAAAACACGTTCCCCGCACATGGAGGGGTGGCAGCAGGAGCTGACTGCCCCACTATCACAGCAACAAACAGGCCCAATTGGGTGGCGGCATAAGCTGACTGCCCGCTCCTTACCTCAGTGTAATGGGGAGGCTCCGACGTGGCTTCTCCCTAAGCTCCGTCCAGCTCCTACAGCCATGTCTGAATCAGCTAACGCTGATGAAGATCTATAGCGGGTCTTCTCTGTCTAAGCACCAACAAGCCTTCGCTGCACAACAGCAGCACACACTCACGGACCCACGCTTCTTAATAAGCTGGGAAGGGAGTGTGATTGATACAAGAAAAAATATTTAGAAAAAGTAAATGTAAACCCTGGAATGACTCCAGGATGCGACCTTCCCTGGTGAAGGCACAAAAAACACTGAGGCATCTTGGGTGTATGGAGGGGGGAAGAGGGTTACACATTTAAATATTGAAATGTGCCTATCCCTGCTATCGCACACCGTCCATATCCCAAGAGTACTACAGTGCCCCCTAGTGGATGAAAAATAAATAAGTGATGTCACTGTGACACTCCCAGATCCCCTAACCTCCCCAGTCATGTCCCTGTATTATTACTATAGATACAAGTGATTTCACTGTGAAGCTCCCAGATCTCCTCACCTCGCCCTCACGTCCCTGTATTATTACTATAGATATGTGACGTTACTGTGATGCTCCCAGATCACCCTCACCTCCCCAATCATGTCCCTGTATTATCACTACAGATATAAGTGACGTCACTGTGACACCCCCAGATCCCCTCACCTCCCCAGTTATGTCCCTGTATTATTACTATAGCTATTAGTGATGTCACTGTGACACTCCCAGAACCCCTCACCTCCCCAGTCACGTCTCTGTATTATTACTATAGATATTTGATGTCACTGTAACACTCCCAGACCCCCTCACCCCCCAGTCATGTCCCTGTATTATTATTATTATAATTATTATTTAAGAAATAAGTGATGTCACAATGATGCTCCCAGATCCCCTTACCTCTACAGTCATGTCCCTGTTTTATTAGTGGAGATATAAGTGATGTCACTGCGATGCTCTCAGATCCCCTCACCTTCCCAGTCATGTCCCTGTATTCTTACTAGAGACATACGTGGTGTCACTGTGACGCTCCCAGATCCCCTTACCTCTCCAGTCACGTCCCTGTATTATTAGTAGAGATATAAGTGATGTCACTCTGATGCTCCCAGATCCCCTCACCTCCCCAGTCATGTCCCTGTATTAATACTATAGATATAAGTGATGTCACTGTGACATTTCCAGATCCCAATACCTCCCCAGTCATGTCCCATTATTATTATTACTATAGATATAAGTGACGTCACTGTGATACTCTCATATCCCCTCACCTCTCCAGTCATGTCCCTGTATCATTATTATAGATATGTGAAATCACTGTGACATTCCAAGATCCCCTTATTTCCCAGTCATGTCCCTTTATTATTACTATAGATGTAAGTGATGTCACTGATGTCCTCACCTTCCCAGTCATGTCCCAGTATTATTACTATAGATATAAGTGATGTCACTGTGAAGCTCCCAGATCCCCCTCACCTGCCCAGTCATATCCCTGTATTATTACTCTAGTTATACGTGATGTAAATGTGACGCTACCAGATCCCCCTCACCCCCCAGTCATGTCCCTGTATTATTATTATAGATATTAGTGATGTCACTGGGACACTACCAGATCCCCTCACTTCCCCAGTCATGTCCCTGTAATATTACTATAGATATGTAATGTAACTTTAACACTCCCAGACCCCATCACCCCCACTCATGTCCCTGTATTATTATTATTATTATTATTATTATTAAAGATATAAATGACGTCACTATGATGTTCTCATATCCCCTCACCCCCCAATCATGTCCCTGTATTATTACTATAGATATAAGTGATGTCACTGTGACTTTCCCAGACCTCCTCACCTCCCCATTCATGACCTTGTATAATTACTATAGCTATAAGTGATGTCACTGTGATGTTCCCAGACCCCTTCACCCCCCCCAGTCATGTCCCTGAATTATTATTACAATTATAAATATAAGTAATGTCACTATGATGCTCCCAGATCCCCTCACCTCCCCAGTCATGTCCCTGTATTATTAGTATAGATATAAGTAATGTAAATGTGACGCTTTCCCATCCCCCTCACTTCCCCCAGTCATGTCCCTTTATTATTGCTATAGATAAGTGATGTAACTGTGACGCTCCCAGACCACCTCACCTCCCCAGTCATGCCCCTGTTATTACTATAGAAACATAGAATTTGACGGCAGATAAGAACCACTTGGCCCATCTAGTCTGCCCCTTTTTTTTAATCCTTTAGGTAATCTCAACCCTTTTTGAACCTTAATTCTTTGTAAGGATATCCTTATGTCTATCTCATGCATGTTTAAATTTCTCTACAGTCTTAGTCTCTACCACCTCTGATGGGAGACTATTCCACTTATCCACTACCCTTTCTGTGAAGTAATTTTTCCTTAAATTTCCTCTGAACTTTAAGGCAAAATTACTTATAGATATAAGTGATGTCACTGTGACATCATTACCACTCCCAATGTATAATAATAATAATAATAATAATAATAATAATAATACCAGGACACCACAAGCTGCTGTCCCTGTATAATAATAACCACACACAAAAACCTGCTCCCTCTGTATTATACTAATTACAACAGGACACCCCATTCTGCTCTCCCTTTATAGTAATAATAAAATGACACCACAGGCTGCTCCCTCTGCAAAATAATAATAATAATAATAATAATAATAATAATAAAACACAACAGGCTGTTCCCAATGTATAATAATAATAATAATAATAAAAATAAAAGGAAACCACAGGCTGCTTCTCCTGTATAATAATAATAATAATAATAATAATAATAATAACAGGACACCACAGGCCGCTCCCTTCTGTATACTAATAATAACAGGACACCACAGCCTGCTGCCCCTGTATAATAATAATAATAATAATAAGTGGACACCAATAGCTACTCCTTTATAATATTAATAATAGGACAACAAAGGCTGCTCCTCCTGTATAATAACAACAACAACAATAACAACAACAACAACAGGACACCACAGGCTACTCCCCCTATTGAAATAATAATAATGCTTCCTCTGTATAATATTAACAGGACACCACAGGCTGCTCCTACTGTATAATAATAATAACTGAACACCACAGGCTGCTCCCTCTGTATAACAATAACAGGACACGACAGGCTGTTCCTCCTGTATAATAATAATAACAGGACACCACAGGCTGCTCCTCCTGTATAATAATAATAACATCAGGACACCACAGGCTGCTCCCCCTGTAGAGTAGGATGCCACAGGCTGCTCCTCCTGTCTATTATGACAACACATGATGCTACCCATGTATATTATTGCAACACAGGCTGCTCCCCCTGTATATTATGACAACACAGGCCACTCCCCCTGTATACTATGACAGCACAAGATGTTACCCCTGTATATTATGACAACACAGGCTGCTCCCTCTGTATATTATGACAACACAGGCCACTCCCCCTGTATACTATGACAACACAGGCCACTCCCCCTGTATACTATGACAACACAGGCCACTCCCCCTGTATACTATGACAGCAGAGGATACTACCACTGTATACTATGACAACACAGGCCACTCCTCCTGTATACTATGACAACACAGGATGCTACCCCTGTATATTATGACAACACAGGCCGCTCCCCCTGTACACTATGACAGCACAGGATGCTATCCCTGTATATTATGACAACACAGGTTGCTCCTCCTGTATAATATGACAACACAGGTCGCTCCCCCTGTACAGCACAATGCCACAGGACACAACACCAGTAATGGGCCGGGTATAGAATTACGGTAAGGGTGGGTTCTGCGCCACCTGTATTACGGTAAGGGTGGGGTCTGCACCACCTGTATTATGGTAACGGCGGAGTCTGCGCCACCTGTGTTACGGTAACGGCGGGGTCTGCACCTCCTGTATTACGGTAACGGCGGGGTCTGCGCCACCTGTATTACGGTAACGGCGGGGTCTGCTCCACCTGTATTACGGTAATAGGACACTAGAGTGTCAGCCACCTGTACAGGGATAATGCAGCACCAGAGGCTGCTCCAGCTGCACTATAACAAGGCACCAGAGGCTGCTCCCCCTGTAGTACAGAACCTGAGAACCTGACACCAGAGCTGCTCAGCCTATAGAATAATAATAATAATATCATTACCTGCTGCCAGACACAGCAATGGCTGCTCTCTGCTCCTGCTGCCTTGTGGGAATGATAGAAGGAAGGCGGAGCTCAGACCAGGGGAAAATGGCCGCCGCTCCTGACGTCACTACACGGCCAGGGAACCTATTGCTGCTGCCGGACTGGTCTACAAGAAAATGGCCGCCGGCCTCCTGTACTGAGGACATATATGTTAATGTTAATTAGCAAAGAGCGGAGCTGTGGGCGGGTTGAAGTAGGGGAGGGGCCAGTAACCAGTAAGCAGCCTGTGCCAATCATGCCCTACTTTCGGACTGTGCGTTCCAGCTTACTTCCGTATTGTGCGTTCCACATACAGGAAGTGGGTTTTCATCGACTGTTGCAGCCTCCCAGTGTCCGTGGAGATCAGGTAATGGCGTCTTACTATACAGGGGGAGCAGCCTGTGGTGTCCTAATATTATTATTATACAGGGGGAGCAGCCTGTAGTGTTCTGTTAATATTATTATACAGGGGGAGCAGCCTGTGGTGTCCTATTATTATTATTATTATACAGGGGGAGCAGCCTGTGGTGTCCTGTTATTATTACTATACAGGGGAGCAGCCTGTGGTGTCCTGTTGTTATTATTATTATACAGGGGGAGCAGCCTGTGGTGTCCTGTTATTATTACTATACAGGGGGAGCAGCCTGTGGTGTCCTGTTGTTATTATTATTACTATACAGGGGGAGCAGCCTGTGGTGTCCTGTTATTATTACTATGCAGGGGAAGCAGCCTGTGGTGTCCTGTTATTATTACTATACAGGGGAGCAGCCTGTGGTGTCCTGTTGTTGTTGTTATTATTATTATACAGGGGGAGCAGCATGTGGTGCCCTGTTATTATTATTATACAGGGGGAGCGGCCTAAGGTGTCCTGTTGTTGTTGTTGTTGTTATTATTATACAGGGGGAGCAGCATGTGGTGCCCTGTTATTATTATACAGAGGGAGCGGCCTGTGGTGTCCTGTTATTATTATAAAGAGGGAGCAGCCTGGGGTGTCCTGTTATTATTATTATTATTATTATACAGGGGGAGCGGCCTAAGGTGTCCTGTTGTTGTTGTTGTTGTTGTTATTATTATACAGAGGGAGCAGCCTGTGGTGTCCTGTTATTGTTATTATACAGGGGGAGCAACCTGTGGTGTCCTGTTGTTATTATTTTTATACATGGGGAGCGGCCTGTGGTGTCCTGTTATTAGTGTTATACAGGGGGAGCAGATTTTTGTGTACGGTTATTATTATACAGGAACAGCAGCTTGTGGTGTCCTGGTATTATTATTATTATACATTGTGAGTGGTGGTGATGTCCTACAATACTGGATGAATGGCCTGAGGTGTCCTGCTTTTAAAGACATCTGTTATTATCTTTATACTGGGGTGCAGCCTTTAGTGTCATTATTATAAAATGTATTATATGTAATTGTGGGGATTAAAAATATTGCTCAGTATGAAGCAAATGTACATCACACACCTGGGAGTGTCACAGTGACATCACTTATATCTATAGTTATAATACAGGTACATGACTGGGGAGGTGAGGGGGATATGGGAGCGTCACAGTGGCATCACTTATATCTATAGTAATAATACAGAGACATGACTGGGGAGGTTAGGGGATCTGGGAGCGTCACAGTGACGTCACTTATATCCATAGTAATAATACAGGAACATGACTGGGGAGGTGAGGGGAACTGGGAGTGTCACAGTGACATCACTTATATCTATAGTAATAATACAGAGACATGACTGGGGAGGTGAGGGGATCTGGGAGCGTCACAGTGGCATCACTTATATCTGTAGTAATACAGAGACAAGACTGGGGAGGTGAGAGGATCTGGGGTTGTCACAGTGAGATCACTTATATCTATAGTAATGTAACTCCTCTTTACCTGGGGGTACAGGTGCAATGTGCCTCCACCCAAGCTATTTAGAGCCCAATACTCTAATCGCTTAAGAAATACCCTACCCCTGTAGTGGTCGCCTATAACATTAGTATGTGATGTAACCAGATAGGACTATGCACATTTACCTATCGTACCTTTCCTTTGTGATTTCAGGCTCTTCCACAGATACGGAGACAGTTCCACCCGTAAGTATGCTAGTTTTAATATGTAAGAAGTTATAGGCCACCTTATACAGTTATATCATATAATACTCAAACCATGAACCGTTCTACTAATATACCCCACCTATACATAATAATATACCCCACCTATACATAATAATATACCCCACCTATACATAATAATATACCCCACCTATACATAATAATATACCCCACCTATACATAAT
Source organism: Pseudophryne corroboree (assembly GCF_028390025.1). Taxonomy (NCBI): domain Eukaryota; kingdom Metazoa; phylum Chordata; class Amphibia; order Anura; family Myobatrachidae; genus Pseudophryne; species Pseudophryne corroboree. The sequence continues at coordinate 91,135 of NW_026967498.1, forward strand.
AATATACCCCACCTATACATAATAATATACCCCACCTATACATAATAATATACCCCACCTATACATAATAATATACTCCACCTATACATAATAATATACCCCACCTATACATAATAATATACCCCACCTATACATAATAATATACTCCACCTATACATAATAATATACCCCACCTATACATAATAATATACCCCACCTATACATAATAATATACCCCACCTATACATAATAATATACCCCACCTATACATAATAATATACCCCACCTATACATAATAATATACCCCACCTATACATAATAATATACCCCACCGATACATAATAATATACCTCACCTATACATAATAATATACCTCACCTATACATAATATACCCCACCTATACATAATAATATACCCCACCTATACATAATAATATACCCCACCTATACATAATAATATACCCCACCTATACATAATAATATACCCCACCTATACATAATAATATACCCCACCTATACATAATAATATACCTCACCTATACATAATAATATATCCCACCTATACATAATAATATAGCCCACCTATACATAATAATATACCCCACCTATACATAATAATATACCCCACCTATACATAATAATATACCCCACCTATACATAATAATATACCTCACCTATACATAATAATATACCCCACCTATACATAATAATGTACCCCACCTATACATAATAATATACCCCACCTATACATAATAATATACCCCACCTATACATAATAATATACCCCACCTATACATAATAATATACCTCACCTATACATAATAATATACCCCACCTATACATAATTTCTCTATCGTCCTAGTGGATGCTGGGGTTCCTGAAAGGACCATGGGGAATAGCGGCTCCGCAGGAGACAGGGCACAAAAAGTAAAGCTTTTCCCAGATCATGTGGTGTGCACTGGCTCCTCCCCCTATGACCCTCCTCCAGACTCCAGTTAGATTTTTGTGCCCGGCCGAGAAGGGTGCAATCTAGGTGGCTCTCCTAAAGAGCTGCTTAGAAAAAGTTTAGCTAGGTTTTTTATTTTACAGTGATTCCTGCTGGCAACAGGATCACTGCAGCGTGGGACTGAGGGGAGAAGGAGTCAACTCACCTGCGTGCAGGATGGATTGGCTTCTTGGCTACTGGACATCAAGCTCCAGAGGGACGATCACAGGTACAGCCTGGATGGGTCACCGGAGCCGCGCCGCCGGCCCCCTCACAGATGCTGAAATCAGAAGAGGTCCAGAATCGGCGGCTGAAGACTCCTGCAGTCTTCTAAAGGTAGCGCACAGCACTGCAGCTGTGCGCCATTTTCCTCTCAGCACACTTCACACGGCAGTCACTGAGGGTGCAGGGCGCTGGGGGGGGGCGCCCTGGGAGGCAAATGTAACCTATATAAAGGCTAAAAATACCTCACATATAGCCCCCAGAGGCTATATGGAGATATTTAACCCCTGCCTGGATACACTAAATAGCGGGAGACGAGCCCGCCAAAAAAGGGGCGGGGCCTATCTCCTCAGCACACGGCGCCATTTCCTCTCACAGTTCCGCTGGTCAGGACGGCTCCCAAGTCTCTCCCCTGCACTGCACTACAGAAACAGGGTAAAACAGAGAGGGGGGGCAAATTTATGGCGATTTTGTGATATAATAAAGCAGCTATAAGGGAGCACTTATTATAAGGCTATCCCTGATATATATATAGCGCTTTTGGTGTGTGCTGGCAAACTCTCCCTCTGTCTCCCCAAAGGGCTAGTGGGTCCTGTCTTCGTTAGGAGCATTCCCTGTGTGTTTGCTGTGTGTCGGTACGTGTGTGTCGACATGTATGAGGACGATATTGGTGTGGAGGCGGAGCAATTGCCAAATATGAGGATGTCACCCCCTAGGGAGTCGACACCAGAATGGATGCCTTTATTTATGGAATTACGGGATAGTGTCAACACGCTAAAGCAGTCGTTTGACGACATGAGACGGCCGGACAATCAATTAGTGCCTGTCCAGGCGACTCAAACACCGTCAGGGGCTGTAAAACGCCCTTTGCCTCAGTCGGTCGACACAGACCCAGACACAGGCACTGACTCCAGTGGTGACGGTGACGAATCAACCGTATTTTCCAGTAGGGCCACACGTTATATGATTTTGGCAATGAAGGAGGCGTTACATTTAGCTGATACTACAGGTACCACTAAACAGGGTATTATGTGGGGTGTGAAAAAACTACCTATAGTTTTTCCTGAATCAGAAGAATTAAATGACGTGTGTAATGAAGCGTGGGTTGCCCCCGATAAAAAGATGCTAATTTCAAAGAAATTATTGGCATTATACCCCTTCCCCCCAGAGGTTAGGGAGCGCTGGGAAACACCTCCTAGGGTGGACAAGGCGCTAACACGCTTATCTAAACAAGTGGCGTTACCCTCTCCTGAGACGGCCGCACTTAAAGATCCATCAGATAGGAGGATGGAAAATATCCAAAAAAGTATATACACACATGCAGGTGTTATACTACGACCAGCTATAGCAACTGCCTGGATGTGCAGTGCTGGGGTAGTTTGGTCAGAGTCCCTGATTGAAAATATTGATACCCTGGACAGGGACAGTGTTTTACTGTCGTTAGAACAAATAAAGGATGCATTTCTTTATATGCGTGATGCACAGAGGGATATCTCCACACTGGCATCACGGGTAAGTGCTATGTCCATTTCGGCCAGAAGAGCTTTATGGACGCGACAGTGGACAGGCGATGCGGATTCAAAACGGCATATGGAAGTTTTGCCGTATAAAGGGGAGGAGTTATTTGGAGTCGGTCTATCAGATTTGGTGGCCACGGCTACAGCCGGGAAATCCACCTTTCTACCTCAAGTCACTCCCCAACAGAAAAAGGCACCGACCTTTCAACCACAGCCCTTTCGTTCCTTTAAAAATAAGAGAGCAAAGGGTTATTCATATCTGCCACGAGGCAGAGGCCGAGGGAAGAGACAGCAACAGGCAGCTCCTTCCCAGGAACAGAAGCCCTCCCCGGCTTCTACAAAAGCCTCAGCATGACGCTGGGGCTTATCAAGCGGACTCGGGGACGGTGGGCGGTCGTCTCAAAAATTACAGCGCGCAGTGGGCTCACTCGCAGGTAGATCCCTGGATCCTGCAGATAATATCTCAAGGGTACAGGTTGGAACTAGAGACAGATCCACCTCGCCGTTTCCTAAAGTCTGCTTTACCAACGTCCCCCTCCGAAAGGGAGACAGTTTTGGAAGCCATTCACAAGCTGTACTCTCAGCAGGTGATAGTCAAGGTACCTCTTCTACAACAAGGGAAGGGGTATTATTCCACTCTTTTTGTGGTACCGAAGCCGGATGGCTCGGTAAGGCCTATTCTAAATCTGAAATCCTTGAACCTGTACATAAAAAAGTTCAAGTTCAAGATGGAGTCACTCAGAGCAGTGATAGCGAACCTGGAAGAGGGGGACTTTATGGTATCCTTGGACATCAAGGATGCATATCTCCACGTTCCAATTTACCCCTCACACCAGGGGTACCTCAGGTTCGTTGTACAAAACTGTCACTATCAGTTTCAGACGCTGCCGTTCGGATTGTCCACGGCACCTCGGGTCTTTACAAAGGTAATGGCCGAGATGATGATTCTTCTTCGAAGAAAAGGCGTATTAATTATCCCATACTTGGACGATCTCCTAATAAGGGCAAGGTCCAAAGAACAGCTAGAGATGGGATTAGCACTCTCTCAAGAAGTGCTAAAACAACACGGTTGGATTCTGAATATTCCAAAATCCCAGTTAATACCGACAACTCGTCTGCTATTCCTAGGGATGATTCTGGACACGGTTCAGAAAAAGGTTTTTCTCCCAGAAGAAAAAGCCAAGGAGTTATCCGAGCTTGTCAGGAACCTCCTAAAACCAGGAAAGGTGTCTGTACATCAATGCACAAGAGTCCTGGGAAAAATGGTGGCTTCTTACGAAGCAATTCCATTCGGCAGATTCCACGCAAGAATTTTCCAAAGGGATCTGCTGGACAAATGGTCAGGGTCGCATCTTCAGATGCACCTGCGGATAACCCTGTCTCCAAGGACAAGGGTGTCTCTTCTGTGGTGGTTGCAGAGGGCTCATCTATTGGAGGGCCGCAGATTCGGCATACAGGATTGGATCCTGGTGACCACGGACGCCAGCCTGAGAGGCTGGGGAGCAGTCACACAAGGAAGAAACTTCCAGGGAGTATGGACGAGCCTGGAAACGTCTCTTCACATAAACATTCTGGAACTAAGAGCAATATACAATGCTCTAAGCCAGGCAGAACCTCTGCTTCAGGGAAAACCGGTGTTGATCCAGTCGGACAACATCACGGCAGTCGCCCATGTGAACAGACAGGGCGGCACAAGAAGCAGGAGTGCAATGGCAGAAGCTACAAGGATTCTTCGATGGGCAGAGAATCATGTGATAGCACTGTCAGCAGTGTTCATCCCGGGAGTGGACAACTGGGAAGCAGACTTCCTCAGCAGACACGACCTTCACCCGGGAGAGTGGGGACTTCATCCAGAAGTCTTCCACATGCTGGTAACCCGTTGGGAAAGACCAATGGTGGACATGATGGCGTCTCGCCTCAACAAAAAACTGGACAGGTATTGCGCCAGGTCAAGAGATCCGCAGGCAATAGCTGTGGACGCGCTGGTAACACCTTGGGTGTACCAGTCCGTGTATGTGTTTCCTCCTCTGCCTCTCATACCAAAAGTATTGAGAATAATACGGCAAAGAGGAGTAAGAACGATACTAGTGGTTCCGGATTGGCCAAGAAGGACTTGGTACCCGGAACTTCAAGAGATGATCACGGAAGATCCGTGGCCTCTACCTCTAAGGAGGGACTTGCTTCAGCAGGGTCCCTGTCTGTTTCAAGACTTACCGCGGCTGCGTTTGACGGCATGGCGGTTGAACGCCGGATCCTAAAGGAAAAAGGCATGCCGGAAGAAGTCATTCCTACTTTGATTAAAGCAAGGAAGGAAGTAACCGTGCAACATTATCACCGAATTTGGCGAAAATATGTTGCGTGGTGCGAAGATCGGAGTGCTCCGACGGAGGAATTTCAACTGGGTCGATTCCTACATTTCCTGCAATCAGGATTGTCTATGGGTCTCAAATTGGGATCTATTAAGGTTCAAATTTCGGCCCTGTCGATTTTCTTTCAAAAAGAATTGGCTTCAGTCCCTGAAGTCCAGACTTTTGTTAAGGGAGTGCTGCATATACAGCCTCCTGTGGTGCCTCCAGTGGCACCGTGGGATCTCAATGTGGTTTTGGACTTTCTAAAATCTCATTGGTTTGAACCACTAAAAAAGGTGGATTTAAAGTATCTCACATGGAAAGTGACCATGCTTCTAGCCCTGGCTTCGGCCAGGAGAGTTTCAGAACTGGCAGCTTTATCTTACAAAAGCCCATATCTGATTTTCCATTCGGACAGGGCAGAACTGCGGACTCGTCCGCATTTTCTCCCTAAGGTGGTGTCAGCTTTTCATCTGAACCAGCCTATTGTAGTCCCTGCGGCTACAAGTGACTTGGAGGATTCCAAGTTACTGGACGTTGTCAGAGCATTAAAAATATATATTGCAAGGACAGCTGGAGTCAGAAAATCTGACTCGTTGTTTATCTTGTATGCACCCAACAAGGTGGGTGCTCCTGCGTCTAAGCAGACGATTGCTCGTTGGATCTGTAGCACAATCCAACTTGCACATTCTGTGGCAGGCCTGCCACAGCCTAAATCTATAAAGGCCCACTCCACAAGGAAGGTGGGCTCATCTTGGGCGGCTGCCCGAGGGGTCTCGGCATTACAACTTTGCCGAGCAGCTACGTGGTCAGGGGAGAACACGTTTGTAAAATTTTACAAATTTGATACTCTGGCTAAGGAGGACCTGGAGTTCTCTCATTCGGTGCTGCAGAGTCATCCGCACTCTCCCGCCCGTTTGGGAGCTTTGGTATAATCCCCATGGTCCTTTCAGGAACCCCAGCATCCACTAGGACGATAGAGAAAATAAGATTTTACTTACCGATAAATCTATTTCTCGGAGTCCGTAGTGGATGCTGGGCGCCCATCCCAAGTGCGGATTATCTGCAACAATTGTACATAGTTATTGTTAACTAATTCGGGTTATTGTTGAAGGAAGCCATCTTTCAGAGGCTTCGCTGTTATCATACTGTTAACTGGGTTTTAGATCACAGGTTGTACGGTGTGATTGGTGTGGCTGGTATGAGTCTTACCCGGGATTCAAAATCCTCCCTTATTGTGTACGCTCGTCCGGGCACAGTACCTAACTGGAGTCTGGAGGAGGGTCATAGGGGGAGGAGGCAGTGCACACCACATGATCTGGGAAAAGCTTTACTTTTTGTGCCCTGTCTCCTGCGGAGCCGCTATTCCCCATGGTCCTTTCAGGAACCCCAGCATCCACTACGGACTCCGAGAAATAGATTTATCGGTAAGTAAAATCTTATTAATGTACCCCACCTATACATAATAATATACCCCACCTATACATAATAATATACCCCACCTATACATAATAATATACCCCACCTATACATAATAATATACCCCACCTATACATAATAATATACCTCACCTATACATAATAATATACCCCACCTATACATAATAATATACCCCACCTATACATAATAATATACCCCACCTATACATAATAATATACCCCACCTATACATAATAATGTACCCCACCTATACATAAGGTAATGCATGCAATACATAAAATATGATTCCACAAGAAAGTTGTGGGGCTGTGTTTGATAAACCACTCGGGTTCTCTTACTATAATCGTGCACGGTTGGGGCCCTTTCATGTCTGTGTATAATACAGGGACATAACTGGGGAGGTGAGGGCTCTGGGAGCATCACAGTGACATCACTTGTATCTATAGTAATAATACAGGGACATGACTCGGGAGGTGAGGGGATCTGGGAGCGTCACAATAACGTCACTTCTATCTATAGTAATAATACAGGGACATGACTGGGGTCTGAGGAGACTTGGGAGTACAATAACACCAGGATATGTGTCTGGGTGATGACTGGAGAGGTGACTGCTGGGAATGGGGCATTATACATTAACACCGGGGGACGTGTCTGGGTGATGACTGGAGAGGTGACTGCTGGGAATGGGGCATTATACAGTAACACCAGGGGATTTGTCTGGGTGATGACTGGAGAGGTGACTGCGGGGAATGGGACATTATACAGTAACACCAGGGGATGTGTCTGGGTGATGACTGGAGAGGTGACTGCTGGGAATGGGGCATTATACAGTAACACCAGGGGACGTATCTGGGTGATGACTGGAGAGGTGACTACTGGGAATGGGACATTATACAGTAACACCAGGGGATGTGTCTGGGTGATGACTGGAGAGGTGACTGCTGGGAATGGGACATTATACAGTAACACCAGGATATGTGTCTGGGTGATGACTGGAGAGGTGACTGCTGGGAATGGGGCATTATACAGTAACACCAGGGGATGTGTCTGGGTGATGACTGGAGAGGAGACTGCTGGGAATGGGACATTATACAGTAACACCAGGGGATGTGTCTGGGTGATGACTGGAGAAGTGACTGCTGGGAATGGGACATTATACAGTAACACCGGTGGACGTGTCTGGGTGATGACTGGAGAGGTGACTGCTGGGAATGGGGCATTATACAGTAACACCAGGGGATGTGTCTGGGTGATGACTGGAGAGGTGACTGCTGGGAATGGGACATTATACAGTAACACCAGGGGATGTGTCTGGGTGATGACTGGATAGGTGACTGCTGGGAATGGGACATTATACAGTAACACCAGGGGATGTGTCTGGGTGATGACTGTATCACTGTGTGTGTCAGGTGCCTATAAGGTGTCAGGATGTCACTGTCTATGTCTCCATGCAGGAGGGGGAGTATATAGAGGAACACAGGGGTCTGTACAAGGACGTGATGATGGAGAACCACCGGCCCCTCACATCACTGGGTAAGAGGAGACTGTCATGTATTGTACAGGGGAGAGCAGGTATGGGGGCCCCTATATACACACACATCATCTGATAATCACATATATACACTGTACTCAGTCACTGTGTGTCTCCTACAGATGGACCCAGTAACAGAGATACCCCAGAGAGATGTCCCCGTCCTCTCTATTCCCAGGATTGTACAGAGGAGAATCACAGGATCCCACAGGAGGATCAGGTAGGTGGGATTTAGGGTCTCATCCAATATACCAAAGTGATTCTCACTATATGATCTGTAGAGGAGCTGTGTGTATTATACACTGATATTATACTGTTTCACCTCAGTTTAATCAAAAAGTATGAAAATGCCATTGTATTTTTTGGGTTATTTAGGTAGAACGTCTTTCTCGTATAAAGGCAGAAGATATAGAGGGAGAAGAAGAGACGTATGTGACTGATATGAACGCAGACGATATAGAGGGAGAAGAAGAGACATATGTGACTGATATAAAGGCAGAAGATATAGAGAGAGAAGAAGAGACGTATGTGACTGATATAAAGGCAGAAGATATAGAGGGAGAAGAAGAGACGTATGTGACTGATATACAGGCAGAAGATACAGAGGGAGAAGAAGAGACGTATGTGACGGATATAAAGGCAGAAGATACAGAGGGAGAAGAAGAGACGTATGTGTCTGATATAAAGGCAGAAGATATAGAGGGAGAAGAAGAGACGTATGTAACTGATATAAAGGCAGAACATACAGAGGGAGAAGAAGAGACGTATGTGACTGATATAAAGGCAGAAGATATAGAGGGAGAAGAAGAGATGTATGTGAGGGGTGATCAGCAGTGTAAGGAGGAGGAGATCCCTACAGATATCAGCACAGGTGAGTAATAAACACTTATTACAGAAGTCACATATTCTCATTGCTCAGTCACTACAGCAATCTCTTATTCTTCACCCTCCTCCGCCATCAGCCCTGTTCTCAGTTGGGTGTTTATAACACAAGTTTATCCATGACAAACATCACATGTAGAGAGTTATTACACACATCACTATAGTGTTATTAAAAGTAACAAGCAGAAGTTTATTTTTAGGAATCATATATAAGTAGTAGTGTGTTTTTTGTGGAGCGCCTAATTTGTATGAGATCTAAATTTCTCAGTTTAGCAACCTTTTATTAAATAACCTTCATTTTGTTAGATGATGCACGTATTAAATAATTCCTTGTATATAGTAGACCTATTTGGCCATTTGTGGTCAGGTTTATATCATTACATTTAGCGAGGTGTAATCGTGGTGTAAAGGACAGAGTTTGATTCCTGATTAGTTAAAAAAAGCAAATACCAAATACTGAGCAACATCACTAAACAGGTAATTTCAACTTTAAACTTGTCATTTATTTTGTACTGTCTGGACATGGCTACTAATAACAGATGCACGGACATAATTTTTAAAGCTATATGTGCAAATGCTAGGAGCTTAGGAGACAAATTTCCAGAGTTAATAGTGATAATGAGAAGGGATAACCTGGATATTGTGGCAATATCATGGTGCAATGAGGATCATGACTGGGACATAGCTATTCCAGGATACAATTTATTTAGGAAGGATAGAATGGTCAGTATAGGAGGAAGGGTAGCAATGTATGTTGAAAAAAAGCATAAAGGCTACTTCAATTAATAAAAAATATTTTAGACAATTCTGAGGCCCTTTGGGTCACCACAGAAACCGGGAAGAAGGACATTATTCGCATTGGGGTGATCTGTAGACCACCTAGCCAGGGGCAGGATTTGGACAGGAATCTATTTGTTATGCACACCAGTGCCTGCAGGAATGTACAGGTGTCAGAACTGTTATGCACTCCAGTGCCTGCAGGAATGTACTGGTGTTTGAACTGTTATGCACACCAGTGCCCGCAGGAATGTACTGGTGTCTGAACGGATAGGTATGCAAAACAAATGAACTCACAGACAGACTGGGAAATATGACATTACGTACACAGAAGGTGATAGGGTAACAAAATACACACAAAGTGAACAGAGAAGCCCAGAGGCTAAGGAACTGGGTGTCTCCCTAGTATTAGTAATGCTCAGATGGGAAAAGCAAGATGTTGTGTTTTAATACGTAGAGAACCCGAAATGCTGTTGCTAAGGGCAACAGCAAAACCCTAAAGGGTTACCAACGGGTGTGGCAGTAAACTCCTTGGTCAGAGATGGAATGATAGACACAAGGAGAGTCTCCACAATCCTAATTCTCACTTGCAGTGCACAGGTTCAGCTTACTGCCACTAAGCTGACACCTGACACCTTGCACAGTGAGACAGGATTTATGCAGTCAAGTCTTAGAATACAGCCGCAAACTTGCTAAGTTCACAGAGTAGTAAAAGAACCCCAGCAAGCTAAACGACTGACTCCAGTCTTACTGCTAGGTCTGGGTTGGCAGAGTGTAGTACCAAATCCCCAGGCCTATTTGCAGTAAGCAACAACAAATACAAAGCTACACAGTACTGGCTAACTTTCAGAAACTGACTAACCAACAAAGATTCAGCAGCATCTGCTTAACCTGAGAAGAGGCCTTATAAAGCAGGTGCTGTCCACGCCCCACTCAGACCTCACAGACTGTGAGCACAAAAACCGGATCCCCTGCCGTGCACAGAGCCTGTAACCACTGCACAGCAAAAGACCCGAACCGGAGTATCAGCTGCGCTCAGGTTACTCCGCTAGCACTTGTCTCCCAGTTGCCATGACGACGTGGCAGCACAGGGCAGGAGACCCTAACACTATTGTTGGACATCATTAAAATGGTTTTAAAGGGAGAAGTCATAATCATGGGAGACTTTAATTTAACTGATGCAAATTGGGTGGGGGTCTTTTGCAAGTTCAGCTACAAGTGGCAAATTTCTATATTCCTTACAGGGAGCATCTCTCAATAAACAGCAGACATTTCCCTTCTGCATAGACGAGCGGTTGGGAGAGAAAGAAGTAAACCTCCTTTCTCTAACGTCCTAGTGGATGCTGGGGACTCCGTCAGGACCATGGGGAATAGCGGCTCCGCAGGAGACAGGGCACAAAAGCAAGCTTTTAGGATCACATGGTGTGTACTGGCTCCTCCCCCTATGACCCTCCTCCAAGCCTCAGTTAGGTTTTTGTGCCCGTCCGAGCAGGGTGCAATCTAGGTGGCTCTCATAAAGAGCTGCTTAGAAAAAGTTTTTAGGTTTTTTATTTTCAGTGAGTCCTGCTGGCAACAGGCTCACTGCATCGAGGGACTTAGGGGAGAGATTTTCAACTCACCTGCGTGCAGGATGGATTGGAGTCTTAGGCTACTGGACATAGCTTCAGAGGGAGTCGGAACACAGGTCACCCTGGGGTTCATCCCGGAGCCGCGCCGACGATCCCCCTTACAGATGCTGAAGATCGAAGGTCCGGAAACAGGCGGCAGAAGGCTCTTCAGTCTTCATGAAGGTAGCGCACAGCACTGCAGCTGTGCGCCATTGTTGCTACACACTTCACACTGAACGGTCACGGAGGGTGCAGGGCACTGCTGGGGGCGCCCTGGGCAGCAATATTTAATACCTTTTATGGCAAAAGAATACATCACATATAGCCATTGAGGCTATATGTATGTATTTAACCCAGGCCAGATATCTCAGAACCCGGGAGAAAAGCCCTCCGAAAAGGGGGTGGGGCTTATTCTCCTCAGCACACAGCGCCATTTTCCTGCTCAGCTCCGCTGTGAGGAAGGCTCCCAGGACTCTCCCCTGCACTGCACTACAGAAACAGGGTAACAAAGAGAAGGGGGGCATATTTTGGCGATATTTATATATTTTAAAGCGCTTATATCAGAAACAACACCTTTTAGGGTTGTTTATATACATTTTATAGCGCTTTTGGTGTGTGCTGGCAAACTCTCCCTCTGTCTCCCCAAAGGGCTAGTGGGGTCCTGTCTTCGATAAGAGCATTCCCTGTGTGTCTGCTGTGTGTCGGTACGTGTGTGTCGACATGTATGAGGACGATGTTGGTATGGAGGCGGAGCAATTGCCGGTAATGGTGATGTCGCCCCCTAGGGAGTCGACACCGGAATAGATGGCTTTAATTATGGAATTACGTGATAATGTTAGTACATTACAAAAGTCAGTTGACGAAATGAGACGGCCGGAAAACCAGTTAGTACCTGCTCAGGCGTCTCAGACACCGTCAGGGGCTGTAAAACGTCCCTTACCTCAGTCAGTCGACACAGGTACCGACACAGATGAATCTAGTGTCGACGGTGAAGAAACAAACGTATTTTCCAATAGGGCCACACGTTATATGATCACGGCAATGAAGGAGGCTTTGCAGATCTCTGATACTGCAGGTACCTCAAAAAGGGGTATTATGTGGGGGGTGAAAAAACTACCTGTAGCTTTTCCTGAATCAGAGGAATTGAATGACGTGTGTGATGAAGCGTGGGTTAACCCAGATAGAAAACTGCTAATTTCTAAGAAGTTATTGGCACTATACCCCTTCCCACCAGAGGTTAGGGCGCGCTGGGAAACACCCCCTAGGGTGGATAAAGCGCTCACACGTTTATCAAAACAAGTGGCGTTGCCGTCTCCAGATACGGCCGCCCTCAAGGATCCAGCAGATAGGAGGCTGGAAACTACCCTGAAGAGTATATACACACATACTGGTGTTATACTCCGACCAGCAATAGCCTCAGCCTGGATGTGCAGTGCTGGGGTAGTGTGGTTGGATTCCCTGACTGAAAATATTGATACCCTGGATAGGGACAGTATTTTATTGACTTTAGAGCAATTAAAGGATGCGTTTCTTTATATGCGAGATGCTCAGAGGGATATTTGCACTCTGGCATCGAGAGTAAGTACGATGTCCATATCTGCCAGAAGAAGTTTATGGACGCGACAGTGGTCAGGTGATGCGGATTCCAAAAGGCATATGGAAGTATTGCCATATAAAGGAGAGGAATTATTTGGGGTCGGTCTATCGGATCTGGTGGCCACGGCAACTGCCGGCAAATCCACTTTTTTACCTCAGACCCCCTCCCAACAGAAAAAGACACCGTCTTTTCAGCCGCAGTCCTTTCGCTCCTATAAAAACAAGCGGGCAAAAGGACAGTCTTATCTGCCCCGAGGCAGAGGAAAGGGTAAGAGAGGGCAGCAAGCAGCCCCTGCCCAGGAACAGAAGCCCGCCCCGGGTTCTACAAAGCCATCAGCATGACGCTGGGGCTTTACAAGCGGACTCAGGAGCGGTGGGGGGCCGACTAAAGATTTTCAGCAATCAGTGGGCTCGCTCACAGGTGGACCCGTGGATCCTGCAGATAGTATCTCAGGGTTACATGTTGGAATTCGAAAGGTCTCCCCCTCGCCGGTTCCTAAAGTCTGCTTTACCAACGTCTCCCTCAGAAAGGGCGACGGTATTGGAAGCCATTCACAAGCTGTATTCTAAGCAGGTGATAGTCAAGGTACCCCTCCTACAACGGGGAAAGGGGTATTATTCCACACTATTTGTGGTACCGAAGCCGGACGGTTCGGTAAGACCTATTCTAAATCTGAAATCCTTGAACCTGTACATACAGAAATTCAAGTTCAAGATGGAGTCACTAAGAGCAGTGATAGCGAATCTGGAAGAAGGGGACTTCATGGTGTCCCTGGACATAAAAGATGCTTATCTGCATGTCCCAATTTACCCCTCACACCAAGGGTATCTCAGGTTCGTGATACAAGACTGTCATTATCAGTTTCAAACGCTGCCGTTTGGTTTGTCCACGGCACCTCGGGTCTTTACCAAGGTAATGACCGAAATGATGGTTCTTCTACGAAGAAAAGGCGTATTAATTATCCCTTACTTGGACGATCTCCTGATAAGGGCAAGGTCCAGAGAACAGCTGGAAGTCGGTGTAGCACTAACCCAAGTAGTGCTTCAACAACACGGGTGGATTCTGAATCTTCCAAAATCTCAATTGATCCCGACAACACGTCTGCTGTTCCTGGGAATGATTCTGGACACTGTTCAGAAAAAGGTGTTTCTCCCGGAGGAGAAAGCAAGGGAGTTATCCGAACTTGTCAGGAACCTCCTAAAACCAGGAAATGTGTCAGTACATCAATGCACAAGAGTCCTGGGAAAGATGGTGGCTTCTTACGAAGCAATTCCATTCGGCAGATTCCATGCACGAATATTTCAGTGGGATCTGCTGGACAAATGGTCCGGATCGCATCTGCACATGCATCAGCGGATAACACTGTCACCAAGAACAAGGTTGTCTCTCCTATGGTGGTTGCAGAGTGCCCATCTGTTAGAGGGCCGCAGGTTCGGCATACAGGACTGGGTCCTGGTGACTACGGATGCCAGCCTACGAGGCTGGGGAGCAGTCACACAGGGAAGAAACTTCCAGGGTGTATGGTCAAACCTGGAGACGTCTCTTCACATAAATATACTGGAGCTAAGAGCGATCTACAATGCTCTAAGCTTGGCAAAACCGCTGCTTCAGGGTCAGCCGGTGTTGATCCAGTCGGACAACATCACGGCAGTCGCCCACGTAAACAGACAAGGCGGCACGAGAAGCAGAAGAGCAATGACAGAAGCTGCAAGGATTCTTCGCTGGGCGGAAAATCATGTCATAGCACTGTGTTCATCCCGGGAGTGGACAACTGGGAAGCAGACTTCCTCAGCAGACACGACCTTCACCCGGGAGAGTGGGGACTTCATCCGGAAGTTTTCCACATGATTGTGAACCATTGGGAAAAACCAAAGGTGGACATGATGGCATCTCGCCTCAACAAAAAACTGGACAGATATTGCGCCAGGTCAAGAGACCCTCAGGCAATAGCTGTGGACGCTCTGGTAACACCGTGGGTGTACCAGTCAGTGTATGTGTTTCCTCCTCTGCCTCTCATACCAAAGGTACTGAGAATTATACGGAAAAGGGGAGTAAGAACAATACTAGTGGCTCCGGATTGGCCAAGAAGAACTTGGTACCCGGAACTTCAAGAGATGCTCACGGAAGATCCGTGGCCTCTACCTCTAAGAAGGGATCTGCTTCAGCAGGGACCTTGTATGTTCCAAGACTTACCGCGACTGCGTTTGACGGCATGGCGGTTGAACGCCGGATTCTAAAAGAAAAGGGCATTCCAGAGGAAGTTATTCCTACCTTGATTAAAGCTAGGAAGGAAGTGACAGCACAACATTATCACCGCATTTGGAGAAAATATGTTGCGTGGTGTGAAGCCAAGAAGGCCCCAACGGAAGAATTTCAATTGGGTCGATTCCTACATTTCCTGCAGGCAGGATTGTCTATGGGCCTCAAATTGGGCTCTATTAAGGTTCAAATTTCGGCCTTATCGATTTTCTTCCAGAAAGAATTGGCTTCAGTGCCTGAAGTACAAACTTTTGTCAAAGGTGTACTACATATACAGCCCCCGATTGTGCCTCCAGTGGCACCGTGGGATCTAAACGTAGTTTTGGATTTTCTCAAATCCCATTGGTTTGAGCCTCTCAAATCGGTAGATTTGAAGTATCTTACATGGAAAGTAACCATGCTACTGGCCCTGGCTTCAGCCAGGAGAGTATCAGAGTTGGCGGCTTTATCGTACAAAAGCCCATATCTGATTTTCCATTCGGACAGGGCAGAACTGCGGACACGTCCTCATTTTCTCCCTAAGGTGGTTTCGGCTTTTCACTTGAACCAGCCTATTGTGGTGCCTGCGGCTACTAGCGACTTGGAGGACTCCAAGTTGCTGGACGTTGTCAGAGCATTGAAAATATATATTTCAAGGACGGCTGGAGTCAGAAAATCTGACTCGCTGTTTATCCTGTATGCACCCAACAAGATGGGTGCTCCTGCGTCTAAGCAGACGATTGCTCGTTGGATCTGTAGCACAATCCAACTTGCACATTCTGTGGCAGGCCTGCCACAGCCTAAATCAGTAAATGCCCACTCCACAAGGAAGGTGGGCTCATCTTGGGCGGCTGCCCGAGGGGGTCTCGGCATTACAACTTTGCCGAGCAGCTACGTGGTCAGGGGAGAACACGTTTGTAAAATTTTACAAATTTGATACTCTGGCTAAAGAGGACCTGGAGTTCTCTCATTCGGTGCTGCAGAGTCATCCGCACTCTCCCGCCCGTTTGGGAGCTTTGGTATAATCCCCATGGTCCTGACGGAGTCCCCAGCATCCACTAGGACATTAGAGAAAATAAGAATTTACTTACCGATAATTCTATTTCTCATAGTCCGTAGTGGATGCTGGGCGCCCATCCCAAGTGCGGATTGTCTGCAATACTTGTACATAGTTATTGTTACAAAAATCGGGTTATTATTGTGGTGAGCCATCTTTTTAGAGGCTACTTCGTTGTTATCATACTGTTAACTGGGTTCAGATCACAAGTTGTACGGTGTGATTGGTGTGGCTGGTATGAGTCTTACCCGGGATTCAAGATCCTTCCTTATTGTGTACGCTCGTCCGGGCACAGTACCTAACTGAGGCTTGGAGGAGGGTCATAGGGGGAGGAGCCAGTACACACCATGTGATCCTAAAAGCTTGCTTTTGTGCCCTGTCTCCTGCGGAGCCGCTATTCCCCATGGTCCTGACGGAGTCCCCAGCATCCACTACGGACTATGAGAAATAGAATTATCGGTAAGTAAATTCTTATTTTCTCTTTCATCCACTAGGGGACACTGGAGTCTTATACAGTAGGGGTGTGAAGCTTGCAACCGGAGGTGTGGCACAATCTAAAAATTAGCATTGTCTGCACAGCCGGCTCCTCCCCCTTCACATCCCTCAGTTTGAAAAATTGTGCCAAGGAGGTACAAGCACAAGAAGGGAGCTCCTCCTCCATTTCAGTACCGAGACTGAGTTACCCTAATGTAAAGGGGGACGAAAGTCTTCAGAATAGAGAGACAATGATCCCTACTAAAGGGGATCTGCATCTCTCCTCAGAAAATCCAGAGCACAGAGTCAGCAGTGAGTACTGGTTGTAAAGGGGCCCTAGTTACAGTTACACTTACGGTAACCATAGCTTCTTCATGGATCCAGGAGGCGGACCGCAGACAACGCTGTTACCTTCTGGCTCTAAGCCCTGGGACGCAGCTTCCCCCGCCGCCCCCCCACCCTCCTTCCCCTGGCGCTGTGACAGAACAATCGATTTAATACTCCCGCTTCATGTCAGCTGCCCCGACCGCCCCTCCTTCCTCTACAGACAGAGGGCTGAGGGAGACACAGCGTGGCTGTCAGCGGCAGCATATACCACCGCCTCTTAAACACACAGCGGGGCGCTTGAAAAGAGCGTCCCCTCCCGCCGCCTGCTGAAACGACATATCTCTCACGGCTAGCAGCCGCAGCTTCCCCTGCACTCGCTGAGACCCGGGCTATATCCCCCGCACGCTTCCTCCCGCCGTCTGTGCTAGTACGAGGGATTCTCATACGCTGCTGCCTAGTAACTTAAGCCCTGGTAGGCTAGCAGCGCAGCTCCTCCGCCGGTCCTCTTTTATAGAGAGTAGAGGCTATTCCATTTGGGGGTTAGATGATGTTTGATGAGTTAGATAAGTGGATTTCGTAGGCAACTGCAGTGACATCTACCTTTCTACCTACTTCTTACTCTAGCACCACGTCACACGTTAGAGGAGGTTGCTCGGGACCAGTGTTTAAATTCATTCGATCGCTGTCGTACCGAGCCAGAAGAGGTTTTGGAGCAACAGACTCGTGGAACCAGAGGTAGAGGTCGTTTATAGTCGACACCAGAAAAGCAGAACAGACCTGCTGACAAACCCGTGGCATGACGGTTTCCCTGCTCACTTGGGGTCCCCCTTGGGGGGGCAGAGTTGGAAGGTTTTCGGGACGCCTGGGCCAAAACATCACCAGACATCTGGGTCAACAATATATTTCCCAGGGTTACAGGATAGTTATAAGAGCGTCCACACAGTCCATTTATTTGCAGCGCGAGGGCCTAGCTGCCCGTTGTGAGCAGGAGCGTTACAGGAGGCAACTTCAAAGACTCCTGCATACAAAGGGTTAAGTCGCCAGTCCCGGATCCTCAATGAGGAACGGGATTTTATTGAAAACTTTTGGTAGTGCAAAATACCTTCATATCCCGATTTGGACCCCTCACCAAGCTTACTTAAGATTTGCACCGGTGTGGGATCACTACCGAATTAGGGCCCTGCCATTCGGTCTATCATCAGCCCCACGAATCTTTATAAAGATCATAGCAATAGTGGTGACAGGATTGAGACAGGGGTCACGATCATACCTTATCTAGACGATCTACTGATCAAGGCCTCATCTCAGAAACAGCTGATAAAGGATGCTCAGACATCTCATCAATTTCTCATTCAACATGGGTGGATTGTGAACTTCCAGAAATCCAACCTCATGCCAACTCAACGGATTCATTTCCTCGGTCTCATCTTGGACACGATACAATTAAGAGTATTCCTACCAGAGAACTAGATCCAGGATCCACAGAGGTTAGTGGCTCAGGTACTAAGGACACAGACGAGTTCTCTACACCTCTGTGCTACGTCTCGAGAAGAGGGTGGCGTCATTCGCAGCTCTCCGGTACGGAGGACTTCATTCCTGACCATTCCAGATGAAACTCATTGCTCAGGGAGCAGGTTTGCACTGGCCTCTTCAACAAAGAATCCAGCTTCCACCACGCACACGAACCTACTTGATTTGGTGGTCTTTGCACAAGAATCTCGCAGCAGGCAAGAGATTCGGCATTTGGGATTGGAGGATCCTGGCAACGGACGCCAGTCTCAGAAGTTGGGGTGCCGTCCTAGTGGAACAAATTCCCAACAGTTTGCAGATTCAAGATGGAATAAATCCAGTCAGTTATTGTGGGTTTAGAACATGGAGGGTTCATGGTATCCATGGACATAAAGGATGGACGTTACAGGAGAGCAGCCTACCCATAAACATTCTCCAACTGAGAGCAGTTTACAATGCGCTTCTCTTAGCCGCAGACCTAGTCATGGGTCAACACTTAAAGATACAGTCGGACAATGTCACGACGACGGCTTACATAAACCATCAAGGAGGAACAAAGAGCAGGATGGCATTAAAGGAAGCCACAAAGATTTTGTTGTGGGCAGAAAGGCGAAGCATCATCCTCTCGGCAGTGTTCATTCCAGGTGTGGAAAACTGGGAAGCAGATTATCTCAGCCGCCAGGACATGCATCCGGGAGAGTGGTACCTACATCCACGGATTTTCGACATAGTGGTGAGGAGATGGGGTCTACCTCAAGTCGACCTAATGGCGTCTCGGCGAAACCATCAGCTGCCGCGATATGTGTCCAGGACAAAAGATCCAGCAGCAGAAGGAGTGGACGCTTTAACACTTCCTTGGTGGGGTGTACTACTGGTGACCGGCGGTCTCTTGACCGCCGGTCACCTTACTGACGCCGGGATCCTGGCAGAATACCGACGCCGGGATCCTGGCAGGGAGGGTCGAGTGCAGCACGCGGTCGCCACGGGTTCTATTCCCACTCTATGGGTGTCGTGGACACCCACAAGTGGAAATAGTCCCTGTTGGTCGGCATGCCGACCGTCGGGATAGTGAGCCGTTGGGCTCACGGAGGAGGTCATGTGACTGTCGGTCAGGTGACCGGCGGTCACATGAATACCACCCCCTTGGTGTTACAGGAGGGTTTACAATTTTCCACCTTTCCCACTCTGAAACGGTTGAAACGAGAACGAGTGTGGCCATTTCTAATCGCACTAGATTGGCTCCGCAGGAGTTGGTACTCAGACCTGCGAGGGTTACTAGTGGAAGATCCTTGGCGGTTACCTCAGAGGGAGGACCTGCTTTCTTAGGGACTGTTCCAACACCCAGACCTGCACAGGCTACATTTAACGGCGTGGCTATTGAAACCCGGATCTTAAGAAACAGAGGCATACCAAGAGCGGCCATTCCTACGATATTTGCCGCTAGGAAGCCGGTCACAGCCATGCACTACTACAGGATTTTTTAGGAGGTACATGGACTGGTGTTAAGAACGTGGGTGGAATTCGATGAACTTCCACTTATCCAGACTTCTACTTTTCCTTCAGGCCGGTCTAGATGTAGGACTGAGGCTGGGCCCTCTGGAGGTTAAAATTTAGTTTCTCTCTATACTATTTCAACAAGCGGTTAGCATTCTTGCCAGAGGTTCAAACCTTTTTACAGGGGGTTCTGAGGATACAACCCCCTTCTCGTCCTACCACTGCGCTATGGGACTTAAATTTGGTGTTGGAATTTTTGAGATCTCCAACTTTTGAGCCGTTAGCAAGAACAGACCTGAAATATCTCTTTTGGAAGGTCACATTATTGCTTGCCTTGGTTTCGGACAGGCGGGTTTCTGAGTTGGGAGCCTTATCGTGTAAGAGTCCTTTGAATGTTTCATGAGGATAGGGCAGAACTCTACAAGAGCAGATTTCCTTCCTAAGGTTGGTTTCGGCGTTTCACGTAAACCAGCCAATTGTGGTCCCATCTTTTCAGGGTCTCGGAGATGGGAAAGTGTCCTTGGATGTTGTTCGAGCTTTACGGGTATATGTACAAGTTACGTCGTCCTTCAGAAAGTCAGACCATTGTTTGTTCTTTATGATGGGACAAAGAAGGTTTGGCCAGCATCTAAGCAGCCTTTGTCTAGATGGATTCAACTTGCCATTTGGCAAGCTTATATTTCCTGTGGCAAACAGGTTCTGGTTCAGATGGGTGCTCATACACCAGATCAGTGGGTGCCTCATAGGCGGCTGCCAGAGGTGTTTCCACTACTCAACTTTGCAGAGCGGCGACGTGGTCCACAGCCCACACATTCGCAAAATTTTACAAGTTTGATACCTTTGCGTCCGGACACTCTAAGTTTGGACGTTTAGTTTTGCAGGCCACCGACAGCACTCCCTCCCTTGGGGATAACTTTGGGATGTCCTCTACTGTGTAGGACTCCAGTATCCTCTAGTGGATGAAAGAGAAAAGAGGATTTTGGTACTTACCGATAAATCCATTTCTCTGAATCCTCTGTAAATGCTGATTTACTTACAGGACTAAAAGCAATACTTAAAACCACACTTAATACACTTTAAAATCGAGCCACTGCGGCCGCTGTATGCAATCCTTAACCTACGTATTTATTACTCAGTTTGTGTACAAAGTTCCGTACCGTGGCCCTCATTCCGAGTTGTTCGCTCGGTATTTTTCATCGCATCGCAGTGAGAATTCTCTTAGTGCGCATGCGTAATGTTCGCACTGCGCATGCGCCAAGTAACTTTACTATGAAGAAAGTAATTTTACTCACGGCTTTTTCATCGCTCCGGCGATCGCATTGTGATTGACAGGAAATGGGTGTTACTGGGCGGATGTATGGCGTTTTATGGGCGTGTGGCTGAAAACGCTACCGTTTCCGGAAAAAACGCAGGCGTGTCTGGAGAAACGGTGGGAGTGCTTGGCCGAACGCTGGGTGTGTTTCTGACGTCAGCCGGGACCGAAAAGCACTGAACTGATCGCACAGGCAGAGTAAGTCTGGAGTTACTCAGAAACTGCTAACTCGTTTTTGATCGCAAAAATGCGCATACATCGGTCGCACATTTAAGAAGTTTAGATTCACTCCCAGTAGGCGGCGGCTTAGCATGTGTAACTCTGCTGAAATCGCCTTGCGAGCGAACAACTCGGAATGAGGGCCCGTGTACGCACTTTGCATACTAACGCCGCGACGGACGTACAAAGTACATGCGGTGCATACACACACAACGACACGCCGTGAGCACTATGCAGTTTCATGTGTATCTGTAATACACTCACAAATCTAGCAGAGAAAGAGACATGACACCAATTGTATTTAGGAAGTTGGGATCCTACCCACCAACATATCATTGATAAAAGGGGGTTACAACAAAGATACAATTACATTAAAAGAAAAGAGGCTACAGTCAATGGTACATACGTTTGGTTTCGCCTGCGCTTCCCGGTCCGGTCCTCAGTCATCAAGATAGATGACCTTCAGAATTGAGAGAGTGACCTGGCATGCAGCTGGCTTTTTATACATTTGTCCAAAACCTAACACAATGGAAACTGTAATCTCTTTGTCCATTAGACACAAGGATGGTCATTTACAGTACAGGAGAGGTCATAGGTCGGTTTGAATAGGTGGGCGATGTCTGGTCCAGGTGCACTTGCAGATATTCTCCTCTGGGTTCCCGCCGCATATCAAGAGTACAGTAAATACAGTTAATATTAATATTCTTCTCCTGGGCATAACTATTCGCAGGAGCGTGCGATCTTCTGCAAACTAACACTGAAATATTGCTCTTAAAATACCCTACAGCTGGATACCAAACACCACCTTATAACCTAGTTCTGTCCCCTCCTATCCTGTAAAGGTGAATCCCTTTGTTGCTGTAACATGTAAACAAGTATAAATCGCTGGTGCGGTGCATGTGGGCTATGTCCACATTGTGCACTGTTTGGATTAAATATATAATGTGTTTTTATGGCTTTTCCATGCGATTACAAACACTGCCGTAATTACTCATACCACGCGCTAATATGCAGGACCGTGGGAGCGATCATATGCAAATTGTGAATATGTGCATGCACGGCAGAACAAGAATGTGCACGGAGGCCATCTGTGTGTAGTTTGTACGTGATGTATGTACTGAAATATTTTTGACTTCGACAGTCCACCCTTTGGCAGTCATCAATAACTGCCACACTTATATATACAAGTTTGGATGATCGTGGGAGAGTTGTAGGTGAGAAATGTATAACATAGCAGGATAGTAAAAAGCATGTATGTATGAATCAATGTCTGAGGGGCATGTATCATCGTGCTGTATATGTTCTAAATAAGCTTCGAGGTATTGCGAAGTATACATTAAATCCTTCTCATCTCGTATTAAGGGTCTGTAAATGGGCAAACAAACACTACCGAGCTCTTTTTGGCTTCTTATTCCAACAAATGGGGTGCACATTTAGTTGATGATACATGGAGGGGGAACATATGTGAATGCTACTATATATGGATAACACCTGTCGACTATGTGTGCCATTACCTGGAGGTTGCAGAGATGAAGATAGGATATATATATATATATAAATATATAGGTAAAGCATGAAATAAGCGGCACTCAAAGTCTGGTGAAGAAGTCAAATATATTTCACACACATAGGTGAACCGACGTTTCGGGGACCAAGCGCCCCTTTTTCAAGGTGAACAACAGTGTATATAAGAAAAATCATACCTTTTAAAGAAGGAGAAAAACCCGCCAAGTGCTCCAAAACACGCCCGCCCGGCCGCTCGTGGTCCGTCTTCCACTCCGGCTCTTCCGGATGATGTCATGTTCAATGCGCCCTGCGTGCGCGTCATTGCCATGGTTACCCGATGCTACCCTCGGCCGGGCTGCGGCGCTAATTAGAAAAATGTAAACAGTGTGAAATAGCAGAAGTTACAGAACCAACCACCACTAAATCTAAATCAATTGCTGCAATTAGGTGATACTTGGGAGAATGTATATTATATACAAACCCTCCACAACTTTGTGTAGCATGTTTGAATATTTAAAACATAATGAATACAAAACGATGACCCATATGGCTTGCTGAATGGAAGTCTTATTTTGACAGACTGGTGCGGAATGGATAGAATGCAAAAGATCTCTAGTTTTATAAAACAGTGGGACTATTGCTGTGGTCACTGGAACACTGTAAAGATCAAAGGGACTATTAGACTAAAAGAAACGCCCCCTGCTGGACCAACTCCATTGTCACCACGTATCACCTTAATTGCTGCCAAGTGCAAATGCTCTTTAGAAAAGAAACAAATGTGCATGAAATAAGTCACTGATTCATAAGAACGGTCACAAGAATTGAACCCCTGCTCTTGTCATTAATTCTATGGTATTGTTACTAGAAAATGTTCCAATTCAATCTCTCGTTCAAGCCATGGGGATTGGTTGTGTTCAATTCAAAAATCCATTTGGTTTCTAAACGCAATAGTTTGCCATCCCTGTCTCCCCCTCTAATGTGTTTGGGAACATGAGCTATGATCATGTGTTTCAAATCATTCATAGAGTGTTTAGCCAGCGCAAAATGTCTTGCCACCGGTTGCTCCGACTCCTTTCCTGCCAAAGCTTGCTTAATGGCCGACCGGTGGAGGGCCATCCTTTCCCTGAATGTCCTAACTGATTTTCCCACATAGTGGAGACCACATGGGCATTTTATGAGGTAGACTATGTGAGTGGTAGTGCAGGTGAGAACATGATTGATTTTATATGATTTGTCTCGATGGGGGTTGTCAAACCTGGAGCCAACTATCATGTTTTCACACGTAGTGCATTTGATGCACTTGTAGCACCCGGGCTGTCTGGTCAGGAAAGTAGATGAAGACTGTTCCTGTCGTTGGAATCCCGTAATGTCTGTATGGACTATTACGTCCTTGATGTTTCTGCCCCTTGAAAAACACATAATTGGTCGTGTCCCCCTAAAAGTCGGTAACGACTGATCCGAAGCGATGATGGGCCACAAGGCTCTAGTCGCTCTCTGTACTACCGGACTTGTGGTGTTGAATCTGGAGATGAAAGGGATGGCCAGGCTTTTTGCGCGTTTGCTGGGTTGGAGAAGGGCCTCTCTGGACAATTGCATCACCTCCTGCTTATGCTTTGCAAGGAGTTGACAATTATATCCCCGTTCCCTGAATTTCAGAATCATCTTATCAAGCTCTTCTTCCAGCTTATCTCGATCGCTGATCAGGCGTGATACCCTGATCATTTGGGAGCGAGGCAGACCATTTTTGAGGGCTTTGGGGTGGTGGCTGTTGGCTCTCAACAGGGTATTTCTGTCTGTTGGTTTCGTATAGACCCCTGTCTGCAATGCACCCTCCATGATGGAAATCTGTACATCCAGATAGTGAATGGAGCTTGTGCTAGTTTGATAGGTGTATTTGACACCTTCCGGTCTAGAGTTGGTAAGGTGCATCAGCTGGTCAAAACTTTCCGTGCCCCCTGTCCACAGGAGGAAGAGGTCATCTATATATCGGGAAAAGAATAAAATATGTTGAAAGATTGATTTCTCTTGAAAAAACACCTTCTCCTCTTCCTCGAACATGTAGATGTTTGCAAATGATGGGGAGACATTGCTCCCCATCGCACACCCCATCTTTTGGCGATAGAATTTGCCATTAAATAAAAATAAAATTTTTTCTAGGGTCATACGGAGGAGGTTCATGAACAATGGGATGTCTAGTTTGTCCATGTTTTCTTTTTTCAAGAAGGCTTCCATGGCTGTTAATCCTGCCTCATGTGGTATGTTAGTATATAGACTAACTACATCCACCACACACATGAGGGTTCCCTCCGGTACCTGCTGGATGGCTCTCAACCGATTAAGAAAACTGGTAGTGTCTTTAATAAAGTGCTTGTGCTTTAGAACCAATGGTTGCAATATACTGTCTAAAAAGACTGAAACTGGTTGAAAGATGGATTCTCTGGCAGCAATGATGGGTCTGCCTGGTGGGGAAAATTGGTTCTTGTGCAGTTTGGGTACCGTAAATAAAATGGGCACTAGGGGATTTTCCTGAAGAAGTGCTTTGTGCAGTTTTGTGGTTAATTTACCACTGTCCTTGGCTGCATCTAAAGTGCTTTTTAGTGCTTTTTGGTATTCAACGGTAGGATCACGGGCCAATTCCTCATACACGCTGACATCCGCAAGTTGACACTGTATGTCCTTCACATAATATTCCAAGTCAAGAATTACTACCCCTCCCCCCTTGTCCGCGGGACGGATGATTATGTCCCTATATCCGCCTAGTTGTTTAAGTACAGTTTCTTCTTCTTTAGATAAATTGTGATGTTTTGGAACAGTGGCTGCTGCCTTGTTGTATTTGTGCACGGAATCATCCAGCAATCTAGTGAAGGCTTTAATGGAGGCGTTAGTGGACATGGGGTCAAAGGAGGATACAGAACGCTTATTGAGGAAGTCTTGGTGTTTGCAATCTAAATCAGTGGGTGCAGATTCTTTAGCCGGTGCATTTTGAAAGTACTCCTGGCGTCTGAGTTTGCGTGCATACTGGTGAAGCTCTATATTCCACCTGAAATCATTGAATGTGTTGGTAGGTACGAACGACAGGCCCTTCTCCAGTACACTCTGCTCTGCCTCAGAGAGTGTTCTCTTGGAGAGATTGTAAATCATCGTTTTTTGTTTGAGGTGGCACTTTTGGTCCCGCGTGCACTGGCCGCCCCTGCGGGTGGTCTGCCTCTTCGCCCTTTTTCGGGTTGTGCCACCGGCGGGGTCCCTAAAGGGACGCTGGGCTCCAGGGTCGGTCCTTCAGAGTCACAGAGCCCAAACTCGCTATCGCTGTTAGAGGTGCCTGCTACATTCTGCTGCATTTCTCTTCTCTTGCGCCAGCTATGTCTGCTTCTGTGGTTAAATTGGCCTGATGTTTGTGTACTTTCTCCCATCAACCACCTATACACCCGATTGGTGGTTTTCTTATATACACTGTTGTTCACCTTGAAAAAGGGGCGCTTGGTCCCTGAAACGTCGGTTCACCTATGTGTGTGAAATATATTTGACTTCTTCACCAGACTTTGAGTGCCGCTTATTTCATGCTTTACCTACTCACCCATTCCTGAAATGGCACCAAAGCAGTAAAATTGTGGAGGGGGAGTGCCGGTCCGGACAGTCTGTATCTTTATATAAATATATATATATATATATATATATATATATATTAGAGATGTTCACCGGACATTTTTCGGGTTTTTTGTTTTGGTTTTGGGTTCGGTTCCGCGGCCGTGTTTTGGATTCGGATGCGTTTTGGCAAAACCTCACCGAAAAATTTTTGTCGGATTCGGGTGTTTTTTTTTTAAAAAACCCTAAAAAACAGCTTAAATCATAGAATTTGGGGGTCATTTTGATCCCATACTATTATTAACCTCAATTACCATAATTTCCACTCATTTCCAGTCTATTCTGAACACCTCACACCTCACAATATTATTTTTAGTCCTTTAATTTGCACCGAGGTCGCTGGATGGCTAAGCTAAGCGACACAAGTGGCCAACACAAACACCTGGCCCATCTAGGAGTGGCACTGCAGTGTCGGGCAGGATGGCACTTCAAAAAAATTGTCCCCAAACAGCACATGATGCAAAGAAAAAAAGAGGCGCACCAAAGTCGCTGTGTGACTAAGCTAAGTGACACAAGTGGCCGACACAAACACCTGGCCCATCTAGGAGTGGCACTGCAGTGTCAGGCAGGATGGCACTTCTAAAAAATTGTCCCCAAACAGCACATGATGCAAAGAAAAAAAGAGGCGCACCAAGGTCGCTGTGTGACTAAACTAAGCGACACAAGTGGCCGACACAAACACCTGGCCCATCTAGGAGTGGCACTGCAGTGTCAGGCAGGATGGCACTTCAAAAAATTGTCCCCAGACAGCACATGATGCAAAGAAAAAAAGAGGCGCACCAAGGTCGCTGTGTGACTAAGCTAAGTGACACAAGTGGCCGACACAAACACCTGGCCCATCTAGGAGTGGCACTGCAGTTTTCTAGCGAGAGGATGAGTGCTTCCATCCTCATGTGAATCTGAACCACTAGCCATGAACATAGACCAGGGCCTCAGCCGTTCTTTGCCACTCCGTGTCGTAAATGGCATATTGGCAAGTTTACGCTTCTCATCAGACGCTTTCAATTTAGATTTTTGGGTAATTTTACTGAACTTTTGTTTTTTGGATTTTACATGCTCTCTACTATGACATTGGGCATCGGCCTGGGCAGACGACGTTGATGGCATTTCATCGTCTCGGCCATGACTAGTGGCAGAGGCTTCAGCATGAGGTGGAAGTGGATCTTGATCTTTCCCTATTTTACCCTCCACATTTTTGTTCTCCATTTTTTAATGTGTGGAATTATATGCCAGTATCAATAGCAATGGCCTACTACTATATATACTGCGCACAACTAAAAGGCACCACAGGTATAGAATGTAAATGGATAGTATACTTAATGACGACACAGAGGTAGGCACAGCAGTGGCCTTCCGTATCGTACTGCTATATTATATAGTATACTGGTGGTCACTGTATCAGCAAACTGCAAAACTAAAATGCACCACAGGTATAGAATGTAGATGGATAGTATACTTAATGACGACACAGAGGTAGGCACAGCAGTGGCCTTCCGTATCGTACTTCTATATTATATATTATAATGGTGGTCACTGTGTCAGCAAACTGCAAAACTAAAATGCACCACAGGTATAGAATGTAGATGGATAGTATACTTAATAACGACACAGAGGTAGGCACAGCAGTGGCCTTCCATATTATATAGTATACTGGTGGTCACTGTGTCAGCAAACTGCAAAACTAAAATGCACCACAGGTATAGAATGTAGATGGATAGTATACTTAATGACGACACAGAGGTAGGCACAGCAGTGGCCTTCCGTATCGTACTGCTATATTATATAGTATACTGGTGGTCACTGTGTCAGCAAACTGCAAAACTAAAATGCACCACAGGTATAGAATGTAGATGGATAGTATACTTAATGACGACATAGAGGTAGGCACAGCAGTGGCCTTCCGTATCGTACTGCTATATATAGTATACTGGTGGTCACTGGTCAGCAAAACTCTGCACTGTACTCCTCCTATATAATATTAATTATACTGGTGGTCCCCAGTCCCCACAGTAAAGCAGCACACTGAGCACAGATATGGAGTGTTTTTCAGGCAGACAACGTATACTGGTGGTCACTGTCAGCAAAACACTGCACTGTACTCCTGCTATATAATACAACTGCTCCCCAGTCCCCACAATAAAGCAGTGTGAGCACAGATATATGCCGCACACTGAGCACAGATATGGAGCGTTTTTTTCAGGCAGAGAACGGATAAAACTGGTGGTCACTGATCAGCAAAACTGCACTGTACTCCTCCTAACAGCTGCTCCCCAGTCCTCCCCACAATTAAGCAATAAAGCAATCAAGTTCAACAATAAACGGAGAGGACGCCAGCCACGTCCTCTCCCTATCATCTCCAATGCACGAGTGAAAATGGCGGCGACGCGCGGCTGCTTATATAGAATCCGAATCTCGCAAGAATCTGACAGCGGGATGATGACGTTCGGGCGCGCTCGGGTTAGCCGAGCAAGGCGGGAAGGTTCGAACCTGCCTCGGACCCGTGTAAAAAGGGTGAAATTCGGGGGGGTTCAGTTTCCGAGAAACCGAACCCGCTCATCACTAATATATATATATTGTACACACACATTCACAAACATTTTGGGTAGGGTTGACGTCTTTTCCGGTTGGATGTATCTGGGCAGAGGGGGAGACGGAGAAAAAACGGGTGAAAGAAACAGGCCATGAAATTCATTTTTACAATTTTTATCATATCACAGTTTCTATTGCAGGGTCATAAATTAAATCTGCTGCTGTAACCGCTCTCGCTCCTTAGACTCATCAAATTTGTGCTGCGCTTGCGCTGCGTCAGAATTCGAACACAGCTGAATATCAGACCAATATTTATGATGACTCCCAGGATACAAAGGAGAAACTTCCCCACACTCATAATGACATTCTGAGCCCACTCTCCTAACCCTGAGAACCAATTGCGTGGGTTCAACCATGAGACCCAGCCGGTCAGTTCATTACTCACAGTCGCTAAGGTAAGGTTGTGTTTCCTCCTGAACTCCCACTTCAACTGTAAGATCTCGTCCATCTTCTGATCGATGATCTCCGTGGGGTCGTCAGTGCTATTCGTGATATTCGTGCAACACTTCACGCCATAGTGAGTTGCCAGGGTAACACAGTACCCACCTGTCACGGCTGTAACATAATTAAGGACCATCCTGTGCTGGATCAGTTCCTTCTTGTAGGCTTGTAACTCCCTTCCCGTGTACCTGAAGGTGTCATCATACATCTCTGTGATATTGTCTATCAAGTTCGCTAGCACATGGATGTATCTAAATAGTTCCTCTAGCAGTACGGGTGATATCTAATGCGAGAAGGAACTGAATCCCGGTGGATTCATGGATCAAATCAGAGGCTGCGTGCTCTGCCCTATCTAGGAGGTGTCTCTTGATGATGTGTTCATAGTGGGTATGAGTATAAGGAGTCTGAGCACCTCGGTGAACGTCTTTCATCTTATCATGGGTTATGGTCATGACCTCTGGTAGTACTATCCCAATATAACACAATCCCTCGGAGTAAGCCACTTGTACGCCTTCCTCCCACATATGAAATAGGCATCCTCTGGGAGAACATAGGGGACAAAATATAACATCACCATATTGCAAACTTTCCATGTAAAGAAACCAATCCCTAGTTCTCTCATTTGCTCAGTACAAGTATCGGGCTGGATGATATGGGCACAATACCCCTGCGATATTTTTCCAACCCACATGGACTTGCTTCCACGGGTATACCTATACCGAAAATACCTCCCACTGTTGGCTATCTTGCGTACAAGTTCAGAGTCGATAGGAATCCTATCAGCTCTGTGTGAAAAGGTAATTGTCTGGTTATTCCACGTCACTTCCCAATTTCCTGGTTTTCAGTAATTGGAAATATTAAAACACAACAGGGATCTATCTACGTTGTACTGGTGGAGCTTCAAGATAGGGGGCCTAGATATATTGAATTTCTTGTCCACCGGTCTCCTACCCCGTAATTCAAGTACCTCATCTATTGCTAAAGGGTACGGCACTTATCCTGACTTACTCTGCCCTTGAGGTACTTGTGAGCACACCCAACATTCTGTCTGGTTTAAGACCTTACCCACTAATTGTTACAATCCTGAGCACTCATGTTTTGTTATTGTTATAAATTACCTTTGCTTCAGTTTGTGGAACTACAGGTCACAGCTAGCTCCTGCATAGTTGTCTCCCAGTGCCTTAGCTCCTGCACTCAGCAACTGACTTCACATGTGTCTGGATTCTGTAATTACAGCTCATTACCTGAAAACTACTATTCAGCTTGTCAGCCTGCTCAGTCTGCACTGCAGCTGCATGTTATATCTATTACTGGGGGCCTGTCTGGTGCTCACAACTGATTGGTCCAGCCTGTTCTTTTAAGCCTCTCAATCCCAAGAGGCTTTGCCAGTTATAGCTACTCCATGTGGTGATTGCTCTCTGGTTCCTCTCTGGTCTCAGTTCATCTGTCCAGTGGGTATTGCCTTGTTCCAGTATTGAATTCCAGCTTCAACATCTTGCTGACGACTTTAGTCTGCCGACTGCCGTTACCCTGTCTCCAAGTGTCTGCACCCCAGTCTGTCCGTGTGCCGCTACCTCCTGTGTCACCCCTAGAGTACCTGCTGCTGTTCCATCTCCATGGCCCCAGCGTACCATCTGGCCGTGTGCACCCTGCCACCTTCTCCAGTTCCTGTTTATCCCTGCGGTTGATCATATACAACACCTCTACCATAACTCTAGTCCAGTTTAGGTATCAAGTGACCCAGACAGGGGGCCGCGACCTGCACGTCGGAAGCCGCGAAGCCCATATCCCCTGGTGAAAACCTCCCGGCGTGTTAGACTCCGCGCCTCTGTTCTGGGTAACGTCAACCACTTGGTACCTGATCCCGAATTCCGGATTCTGCACCAGTTCCTGACATTATAACTGGCCCACCACTTCCTGGGCATGGACCCGTCACAGCAAAATCCGGCTCAAATCTTGGCTGGTCAAATACAAAATTTGACGCAGCAACTGCAAGATCTAAAGCTCCGAGTTTCCACCCAGGAAGAAACTAGCAGGTCATTGGTTGTAACCAGAGCTCCTGGGCCTGAACCAAAGCTGCATCTTCCAGATCGGTTTACAGGTGCCCGGAAACAGTTCCAGAATTTCCGTGATAGCTGCAAACTATATTTCAGACTCCGGCCATTATCGTCTGGTTCTGAGGCTCAGCGAGTAGGTATCATCATCTCTCTCCTGCAGTGGGAACCCCAGTCCTGGGCGTTCGGATTAAAAACAGAAAATCCCACCTTGCACACAGTGGATGCCTTTTTTAGCGCCCTAGGAATTCTTTATGATGACCCGGACCGAGCAGCTTCTGCAGAGGCTCACTTACGAGCCCTGAGACAAGGGAAAAACACGGCCGAGGTATACTGCACTGAGTTTCGCAGATGGGCAGGTGATAGTGGTTGGAATGACCCAGCCCTCCAAAGTCAGTTCCGCTTAGGCCTCACTGAGCAAATTAAAGACTACCTTGTCCAGTATCCTACTCCTGAAACCCCTGACAAGCTCATGCAGTCAGCAATTCGAGTAGATCGTCGGATCAGGGAACGGAGGATGGAGAAAGGTGGAGGGTCGCCATCTCCCTCAGCAGTAGCCTTGGAAGAAGCCGAAGATTCCAGTGAACCCATGCAGATTGGGGCCTTTCGTCTTTCTGCTCAGGAAAAATCTCGTAGGCGATCGATGGGCCTATGCTTATATTGTGGAGCATAGGGTCATTTTGCTAATATTTGCACCCTGAAGTCGGGAAAAGACAAGACCCAGGGGTAAAAGGGGAGTTACTCCTGGGTCTGGCTGGAAACTCTCCAAAAAATTCAGTCTTGCTTCCAGTTCAAATTAGTCTACCTACTTAGCAAGTTGCAGTCAAGGCTTTTGTTGATTGTGGTGCAGCTGCCAACTTTATGAATATCTCTTTCGCCCGGTCCTGGAACATTCCTATACTAAAGATGAAGCCTTCTGTGACTATATGTGGCCTTGACGGTAACCCCCTCCTCAGTGGGCAAGTGTCTCAGCAAACTCCTCCTGTTCATTTAACTACTGGTCTTCTGCATTCGGAGAAGATTAGTTTCCTCCTTGTCAATTGCCCCCTGGCCTCCATAGTCCTAGGGCTTCCATGGTTGAAATCCCATAATCCATCCATCTGCTGGAAGACAGGAGAACTCTTACAGTGGGGAACAGAATGTACAGGAAGATGTCTGTCCTTGCCAGTGTGATGCTCTCAAGTTAAACCAGAGGGGATACCGACTCCATATCATTCATTTGCGGATGTCTTCTCCAAGAAAGAGGCGGATACTCCCCCCCCCCATCGACCTTACGACTGTGCCATCAGTCTGGTATCCGAAGATAAATTACCTAAGGGTAGGTTATATGCTCTTTCTTTGCCAGAAACTAAAGCCATGGAGGACTATATTCAGGAGAACCTAAGCAAAGGGTTTATTCGTCCCTCAAAATCACCAGTAGGAGCAGGATTCTTCTTTGTGGCAAAAAAGGACGGCTCCTTACGTCCATGCATTGATTATAGAGGACTCAACAAAATCACTGTTAAGAATTCTTATCCTTTGCCTTTGATTTCCGTGTTGTTTGATCAACTCCGGATGGCGAAAATCTTCACTAAAATTGATCTTCGGGGGGCATATAACCTCATACGAATTAAGGCCGGTGACGAGTGGAAGACGGCCTTCAACACTCATTCCCTGGCATTATTAATACCTTGTTATGCCATTTGGATTGTCAAATGCTCCTGCCGTCTTCCAAGATTTTATCAATGATGTGCTCCGAGAATTCCTGGGAAAATTTGTTGTGGTCTACTTGGATGACATCCTGATATATTCACGGTGACTTGAGCAGCATTGAGTCCATGTCCAGATGGTGTTGCAAAAGCACCGGGAGCACCATCTATACGCCAAGTTAGAAAAATGTGAATTCGAAGTGAAGGAAGTCGCTTTCTGAGGCTACATCATCTCTCCCATGGATCCCAGTAAGCTTCAAGCAATTCAAGATTGAGCACTACCTACTAACCTTAAAGCTATACAACGCTTTCTTGGGTTCGCTAATTATTACAGGAGATTTATTCGTTAATTTTCAGACATTGTTGCACCTATTGTTGCTTTGACCAAGAAAGGTGCGGATCCGTCACATTGGTCACCTTCAGCTCTACAAGCTTTTCTCAAGTTAAAAAAAGCCTTTATATCTGCACCTGTTCTTAGTCATCCAAATCCTGACCTGCCTTTTGTTATGAAAGTGGATACTTCTGAAGTGGGAGTGGGAGCAGTCCTATCGCAGAAAGATCCAGTGGATTCTAAACTTCTGCAGAAAAAGTGGGTGGTGAACTCTGGCGCAGGGAAAGTCTGCCCAATCAAACCCCTAAACCT
Organism: Pseudophryne corroboree; assembly: GCF_028390025.1. NCBI lineage: Eukaryota > Metazoa > Chordata > Amphibia > Anura > Myobatrachidae > Pseudophryne > Pseudophryne corroboree. Next base: position 125,212 of record NW_026967498.1, read on the forward strand.
GCCCAAACAACAGGTGAGAATCAATACAAAAGGGAAAAAAGGGGGTATGATCAAAGGCGCCTGAATGGGTGGGAAAAGAAAACGGGAAGGGATACAAGGTATACGAGGTAATTACTTGGATTATGACATAAGCAAAATAAATAAATAAAATTAATTTCAACGATACTTGATGTATTCTTCAAACGGGTCTCAATCAGAACGTCCGTCTATGGTAAGAAGCCTCAATGGATATATAAAATAGAGAAAATAAAAGAAAGACCAATGTGTAGTATGTTTAAGAAAGTCTATAAAGCAGTGGTGTCCGGAAGATGGAGCCCTGGTGATTGGGGAACTTGATAGCAGAAAGGACAGGGTCTCACCACCAATTCTTTCAAGAGTAGGGACGTACCAAGACTCACAGTGAGAAAGATGGGAGAAAGCACATAAAGGTATCTTTATCTGATCGATGGAAGGTACAGCGTACCTCACTCACATGTACAGCAGAAGATTTCCTCATATAATGGTATCTTTCAAAAATGGATCCAACGAAATCGATTTAAATAAAAATGTTTCTTTTTAATGAATGACAAAAAGTCAATTTGAAATAGAAATAAAAACAAATACAGAAGCCAAGATGAAAACCTTATTTGTATGGTAACAGCGGGGGTGTGGGGAGAGAGTGTTGATAAACTCCAAAAACAAGAGGGTAATCCAGAATTCCCTCCTGTAAACAAACCCCCCGTGTACCTTACAGAGGTGATCAGGCTTAGGTTAATAAAAGAAATCCACTCTTAGCATGCACCAACGCCGTTTCAACCCTAAGGTCTTTTTCAAGACCTTGAAAAAGACCTTAGGGTTGAAACGGCGTTGGTGCATGCTGAGAGTGGATTTCTTTTATTAACCTAAGCCTGATCACCTCTGTAAGGTACACGGGGGGTTTGTTTACAGGAGGGAATTCCGGATTACCCTCTTGTTTTTGGAGTTTATCAACACTCTCTCCCCACACCCCCGCTGTTACCATACAAATAAGGTTTTCATCTTGGCTTCTGTATTTGTTTTTATTTCTATTTCAAATTGACTTTTTGTCATTCATTAAAAAGAAACATTTTTATTTAAATCGATTTCGTTGGATCCATTTTTGAAAGATACCATTATATGAGGAAATCTTCTGCTGTACATGTGAGTGAGGTACGCTGTACCTTCCATCGATCAGATAAAGATACCTTTATGTGCTTTCTCCCATCTTTCTCACTGTGAGTCTTGGTACGTCCCTACTCTTGAAAGAATTGGTGGTGAGACCCTGTCCTTTCTGCTATCAAGTTCCCCAATCACCAGGGCTCCATCTTCCGGACACCACTGCTTTATAGACTTTCTTAAACATACTACACATTGGTCTTTCTTTTATTTTCTCTATTTTATATATCCATTGAGGCTTCTTACCATAGACGGACGTTCTGATTGAGACCCGTTTGAAGAATACATCAAGTATCGTTGAAATTAATTTTATTTATTTATTTTGCTTATGTCATAATCCAAGTAATTACCTCGTATACCTTGTATCCCTTCCCGTTTTCTTTTCCCACCCATTCAGGCGCCTTTGATCATACCCCCTTTTTTCCCTTTTGTATGGATTCTAAACTTCACCCGTGCTCTTTTCTGTCCAGAAAGTTCTCTCTTGCCGAAGCCAACTATGATGTTGGAAATCGTGAACTGCTTGCTATCAAGTGGGCTCTAGAAGAATGGAGGCATTGGTTGAAATGGGCGAGACACGTGATTACAATCCTCACTGACCATAAAAACCTATCCTATATTGAATCAGCCAAGAGACTGAATCCAAGACAGGCACGATGGGCATTATTCTTCACTAGATTCAACTATGTGATCTCCTATCGGCAAGGATCGAAGAATCTTAAAGCAGATGCCTTGTCACGAAGCTTCCTTCCAATTCAAAATTCATCCTGCTCTTCTGAACCAATTATTCCTGTTTCCAATATCCATGCTGGTCTTGCTCAAGATTTAGTCTCCCAGATTCAAGCCAAACAGTCTCTTGCACCCATGGGGACTCCCTCAAGACTCTTCTTTGTCCCTAAAGAGTACAGGAAAGCAGTTTTATCTGAATTTCATGTAAAAAGAGTCTCTGGGCACCCAGGGATTTCTAAGACTCTGGATTTATTGTCTCGCTCAGTTTGGTGGCCTTCTATGTATCAAGATGTTAGAGAGTTCATTCTTGCTTGTGAGATCTGTGCTCAACATAAAACTTCTCGTAAAGCTCCCATGGGACATCTTACGCCTCTTACGGTTCCCTCAAGACCTTGGACCCATATTTCTATAGACTTTGTAGTTGATCTTCCTAAGTCATCGGGGTACAATACCATTTGGGTTGTGGCAGACCAGTTCAGTAAGATGGCTCACTTTGTTTCTCTTCGCAAGCTCCCCAGTGCCAGGGAATTGTCAACCTTGTTTATCCAACATATATTTAAATTACATGGATTACCACAGGACATCGTCTCCGACAGAGGAACTCAGTTTATTGCTCAATTCTGGCGAGCTTTCTGTTCAGCCTTGGATATTAATCTTAGTCTGTCCTCTGGTTATCATCCGCAATCCAATGGACAGACTGAGCGAGTGAACCAGTCTCTTGAACAGTATCTCCGTTGTTATGTTTCCAAGTACCATAACAATTGGGTGGACCATCTGGCATTTGCAGAATTTGCATATAATAATTCCAGTCACTCTTCTTCATCCATGTCACCCTTCTTTTGTCTCTCTGGATTCCATCCTAGGTCTAACGCTTTTGACATCCTGCAGCAACAGACTTCTTCCCTTGATCCTGTAGCTCGTCTGAGGAAAATTTGGAGGAGAGTACGTCTGGCACTCAACCAATTCTTTGTTCGTTCCAAACAATTTGCTGACAGACGACAAAGACCTTGTACTTTTAAAGTGGGTGACATGGTGTGGCTGTCCACTCGAAATATCAAGTTACGCCAGCCATCTCAAAAATTTGGGCCTAGGTTCATTGGTCCATTCCGGATTATTAGACAGATTAATCCAGTAGCCTTTCGACTCCTTTTACCAAAATCACTTAAGATCAATAACACTTTCCACTGTTCCTTGTTGAAACCAGCATTTGTGTCCCAGAGATTTAGAAGATCTCCTTCCAGAAGGCCTGCCGCTGTGTTAGTCCAAGGTCACAAGGAGTTTGTTGTGGAAAAGATTCTGGATTCCAAGTTCAGGAGGGGTCAAGTTAATTTCCTCGTACATTGGAAGGGTTACTGTCCGAAAGAGAGAACCTGGGTACCAGAGCGGTTTCTTCATGCACCCAGATTTAAGAGGTCTTTCTTCTGTGAATTTCCGGATAAGCCTGGTTCTAGGGGTTCTTAACCCCTCTTCAAGGGGGGGGGGGGGGTACTGTTACAATCCTGAGCACTCATGTTTTGTTATTGTTATAAATTACCTTTGCTTCAGTTTGTGGAACTACAGGTCACAGCTAGCTCCTGCATAGTTGTCTCCCAGTGCCTTAGCTCCTGCACTCAGCAACTGACTTCACAGGTGTCTGGATTCTGTAATTACAGCTCGTTACCTGAAAACTACTATTCAGCTTGTCAGTCTGCTCAGTCTGCACTGCAGCTGCATGTTATATCAATTACTGGGGGCCTGTCTGGTGCTCACAACTGATTGGTCCAGCCTGTTCTTTTAAGCCTCTCAATCCCAAGAGGCTTTGCCAGTTATAGCTACTCCATGTGGTGTTCTGCTCTCTGGTTCCTCTCTGGTCTCAGTTCATCTGTCCAGTGGGTATTGCCTTGTTCCAGTATTGAATTCCAGCTTCAACATCTTGCTGACGACTTTAGTCTGCCGACTGCCGTTGCCCTGTCTCCAAGTGTCTGCACCCCAGTCTGTCTGTGTGCCGCTACCTCCTGAGTCACCCCTGGAGTGCCTACTGCTGTTCCATCTCCACGGCCCTAGCGTACCATCTGGCCGTGTGCACCCTGCCACCTTCTCCAGTTCCTGTTTGTTCCTGTGTATCCCTGCGGTTTGTCATATACAACACCTCTACCATAACTCTAGTCCAGTTCAGGTATCAAGTGACCCAGACAGGGGCCCGCGACCTGCACGTCGGAAGCAGCGAAGCCCATATCCCCTTGCGGGGTTCCCTGGTGAAAACCTCCCGGTGTGTTAGACTCCGCGCCTCTGTTCTGGGTAACGTCAACCACTTGGTACCTGATCCTGAATTCCGGATTCTGCACCAGTTCCTGACACTAATGAGTGGTAATCACTCAACAGATGTCGGTCCATATCGATATTAATGTTGGACTGACATCTCTGGATGCACCCGACTTCGACTATGTTCTCACAATTCCTACAAATACAATATCATCAGACAATAGCCCATCACATTGCCTCCGAGCTCCATGACTACCAGAGCCCTTACTGATACCAACCTTTACTCGAGTGATGTGCTGCTCCTGAGATCCTACAAATTCGTACTCGCCATCAGAACGCATTCTAGATCCTTGCTCGACCTCTCTGGGACCCCCACCAAAGCAAATTGTCCTGATAAAAAACAGAATTACTAGCATAACCCGAAACGCAGTCTCTTGTGATAGATCCATTTCGTTAGGGGAAAGAAGGAAAATAAGAAGGAGAAAAGAAAAGACAATGCAGGGGGAGGTGAAAAAAGAAAATGGTGCTACAACCGTCCTTGATCTTGTTGCTCTCCATGCTCAGGTGCCTTTCAACAGTCCTGCCTCTCAACTTTCCTGGAACAAACACTCCAGTGATACGAGGTTCTCTACACTCTGCTCTTTGTTACGAGTCTTCTCCGGGTCAGTGACCTTCTTGCAGTGGGACGAGTGGACCCAAGTCTCTCTTTCGGGGACCTTTAATGCTGTAGTGCTGGTTAACAAGACTTGGTACGGTCCTTCCCACCTGTCAATGAGGCAACCTGAGCGTAGAAAATTTTGTATCATATAATCCCCAGGCTCAGTGTCATGACAATTACTGTTCGGTAGGTCAGGGATCACCAGCTTTAGATTTCTTTGTTGATTTCTCAGCTGCTGGCTCATCCTAACCAAATATTTCACAGTCATATCATTATTGCATTTCAAATCATCCTGGGGGTCTATCAATACATGAGGTTGTCGACCAAAAAGAATTTCAAGGGGTGATAAGTTAAGCGATGACCTGGGAGTGGTTCTGATGCTGTATAACACTAGTGGCAAAGCTTCTGGCCACAGCAATCCAGTTTCAGCCATCACTTTGCTCAGCTTGTTCTTAATAGTGCTGTTCACTCTCTCTACCTTTGCACTCGCCTGTGGGCGGTACGGAGTATGTAGCTTGCTATTAATACCCATCAGTTTGCACATGACCTGAAAGACTTCACCTGTAAAATGGGTACCCCTATCGCTTTCAATCATTCTAGGAATACCATATCAACACACAAATTCCTGCACAATTTTCTGGAACGTAGCAGTATTTGTGGCAGCAGGGAACGCTTCTACCCAGTTGGAAAATACATCGATACAGACTAACACATATTTCAAATTTCCACAGGGTGGTAACTGTATGAAGTCGATTTGTATTACCTGAAAAGGTCTGTCTGTAGGAGGAATATGGGATGGCTCTGTTGGTATTGTCTTTCCAATATTCTTCCTCAAGCAAGTAAAACATGTCATTGCTCTCTTACCTGCATGAGCAGAGAATCCTGGTGCACATAGACCAGTTAGTCTTATTTATTTATTAGCAGTTTCTTATATAGTGCAGCATATTCTGTTGCGCTTTACAATTAGAACAACAGTTACAGAACAAAACTGGGTAAAAACAGACAGACATAGAGGTAGGACGGCCCTGCTCGCAAGCTTACAATCTATGAGAAAATAGGCATTGATACACAAGGATAGATGCTACCTGTTGCATAATGGTCCACCAGATTGCTAGGTTCTTAATGAGTTGTATGATATGATCACCCAGCAATGTTGGAAGACAAAATGTGAGGTTATGTGGACTGTACAGAGGGGATGTAACTGGATAGGGAAGCATTGAAGGTTATGTGTGTGGGTCTGAAATTTGGTAGGCTTGTCTGAAGAGATGAGTTTTCAGGGAATGTTAAAAGGTTTGGAGACTAGAGGAGAGTCTTATTGTGCGTGGGAGTGCATTTCACAGAGTGGGTGAAGCCCGGGTAAAGTCCTGTAATTTTGTGTGGAAACAGGTAATATATATGGTTGAGAGATGCAGAACTTGTGCAGAGCGGAGAGGTCTGGTAGGGAGATATTTTGAGATGAGTGAGGAGATGTATGATTGTGCAGTTTGGTTAATAGCCTTGTATGTAAGTAAAAGTATTTTATATTTGACACAGTAGAAAACAGGTAACCAATGGAGGGACTGACAGAGTGGATCAGCAGATGAAGAACGTCTGGCGAGGAAGATTAGCCTTGCAGCTGCATTTAAAATGGATTGTAGTGGTGAGAGCCTATGTTTGGGAAGACCAGTAAGGAGACTATTACAATAATCAATGTGGGAGATGATGAGTGCATGGATTAGAGTTTTTCTCTGTGTCTTGTGTAAGATAAGGGCATGTTTTGGATATGTTTTTTAGGTGCATGTAACATGATTTAGAGACAGATTGAATGTGTGGAACAAAGGACAGTTCAGAGTCAAGGGTGACACCTAGGACACGAGCTTGTGGGGTAGGGTGGATAGTTGCATTGTCAACAGTTATGGAGATATCAGGTTGGTAACTACTTTTAGCTGGTGAGAAAATAATTAATTGTGTTTTGGAAATGTTGAGTTTGAGGTGGCGAGATGACATCAAAGATAAAATGGCAGACAGGCATCCAGTGACACGAGCCAATACAGATGGTGACAAATCTGGGGAGGATAGGTAGATTTGAGTGTCATCAGCGTACAAATGATACTGAAATCCAAAGGAGCTGATTAGTTTACCAAAAGAGGAGGTATAGGTTGAGAAAAGCAGAGGACCTAAGACTGAGCCTTGCGGTACTCCAACTGATAGAGGTAGAGAAGAGGAGGTAGAATCAGAGAAGTGAACACTGAAAGAGCGATTAGATAGGTAGGATGAAAACCAAGAAAGGGCTGTGTCCTGAAGACCTAGGGATTGTAGTGTTTGTATGAGAAGAGTGGTCAACAGTGACAAAAGCAGCAGAGAGATCTAGAAGAATAAGTAGTGTGTAATGGCCTTTTGATCTGGCAGTGATTAGATCATTCACTACTTTGGTCAGTGCCGTCTCTGTGGAGAGTTGGGCACGAAAGCCTGACTGAAGTCAGTCCAATAAGTTGTGGGAGTTAATAAAGTGTGTAAGGCGAGTGTAGGCAAGTCTCTTAAGTAGCTTGGAGGGACCTGGTAGCTAAGAAATGGGACGGTAGTTAGAGAGTGTGTTTGGGTCAGAGTTCTATTTTTTTTAGAATGGGAGTAATCACTGCATGTTTAAACAGAGCGGGAAAGATACCAGTAGAGAGAGAGAAATTACAGATTTTAGTTAAGGTTGGGATAAGCACAGGAGACAAAGTTTTACTGACCTGTGAGGGTACAGGATCAAGAGGAGAGGTAGTGGAGTAGGAGGATGGAAAGACTGATGAAACTTCATCTTCACTTGTGGGATCAAATGAAGAGAAAGTGCCAGAGGGTTCAGGTCTTACATCTATAGTGGGGAAAGTATTGGAAGGTATTTTAAGGGACAGTATTCAGAAGTTCAATAAGGTCATTAAAAGGAATCAACATGGATTTGTGAAGGACAGATCATGTCAAACCAACTTGGCTTTTATGAAACCGTAAGTGCGCACCTTGATCAGGGTAAGGAGGTGGATGTAATCTTTTTAGACTTTGCCAAAGCTTTCGACACAGTACCACACATGTGTCTTATCTATAAGCTACAAGAAATAGGGCAAGGAAGCACAATATGCACTTGGGTCAGAAATTGGTTAGATATTCGGTAGCAGCGCTTTGTGGTTAATAGATTATTTTCAAATTGGAATGAAGTGCTAAGTGGTGTGCCACAAGGGTCTGTACTAGGACCGCTATTGTTCAACATTTTCATTAACAACCTAACAGAAGGTCTAGGGAGCATGGTGTCAATTTTTGCAGACGATAACAAATTGTGTAAGGTTTTAAATAACGGAGGGGGATGCTGAGCCTTCAGAACGACTTGGTTAAACTAGAAGCATGGGCAGCCAAATCGAGAATGAGCTTCAACACAGACAAGTGTAAGGTAATGCACTGTGGTAACAAGAACAAAAGTAACACCTACATACTAAATAAGGCAATTTTGGGGGATTCTGTACTGGAAAAAGACTTAGGTGTCCTCATAGATAGCAAACTAAGCAGAAGTACCCAAAGTAGGACTGCAGCAAAGAAAGCTAAAAAGATATTAGCATGCATAAAACGGGGTATTGATGCAAGGGACGAGAGTATTATGCTCCCATTATATAAATCACCAGTGAGGCCACATCTTGAATACTGTGTAGAATTTTGGGCACCATACTACAAAAAGGATATTCTGGAGCTAGAAAAGGTTCAGAGGCGGGCATGGAGACTCTGGAGTACGAGGAAAGGCTTGCTAGGCTAGGCATGTTTATACTGGAAAAGAGGAGACTAAGAGGGGACATGATCAACATTTGCAAATATATAAGGGGACAATACACGGAGCTTGCGTGGGACCTGTGTTTGGTAAGATCAGCACAGAGGACACATGGACACTTGCTTAGGTTAGGGTAGAGGAGATTCCGCACAAAGCCGGGAAATGTTTTTTTCATAGTAAGGACAATACGTGTTTGGAATTCCCAGCCTTAGAGTTATAATGGCGGACACAGTCAACACCTTTAAGTATGGGTTGGATAAATTCCCAATGGATATGGATATCCAGGGTTAGGGTGCATAGATAGTCACGCACTACAGTTATTAAAAAAAGGAATAAACACAACGGCCGACATCAGCATCAGACAAAACTTAGGCCAAAAATAATACTGCACAGGAAACCACAAATAGGTTGAACTCGATGGACAAATTCTTTTTTCTTACGTTCTAGAGGATGCTGGGGTCCATAATACCATGGACTGGTCCACCAGGAGCCATTGGCACTTTAAGAGTTTAATAGTGTGGGCTGGCTCCTCCCCTTATGCCCCTCCTACCAGACGTCATTTAGAAAATGTGCCCGGAGGAGCTCTACAAAGTTTTTTTAGTAAACGTTTTTCTTAGAGTTTTTATTTTACCAGGAGGCTTCTGGCAACAGCCTCCCTGCATCGAGGGACTGAGGGGGGAAGTAGTGTCCACCCTGCGGGGTCTAAGCCACTGTCTCCGCTGACAGGACACTGAGCTCCAGAGGGGATAGATCGCTCCCCGCCACAGGGGAACGATCACCCCAGCAGCATGCCGCCGCCCCCTTGCAGAGCTGAAGTGTGGCAAGTGAGTTACCATCCCCCCTAACAAACGGTGGGTCGGTGTGAAGATGGCGGCTACAGGGTAGGTACTGCGCTCCCGGACAGCTCAGCGGTAACTATGTTCGGCACTGTGAGGGGCGCCCTGAGCCAGCGCCTAACTCTACACTGACCATTCCAGCCTTTCGGCATCTGCGGATCTCAGCCAGCACACAAAACCTCAGGCCAGTATAATCTATGAAGAGCGGGAAGACCACCCCATTAAGGGGCGGAGCTTCTCAGAGCAGACCCAGCAGCGTTTCAGCGCCATTTTCCTGCCTGCAAGTGGAAGATCAGTCCCTCCAGTGCAACTCCAGCTATCTGTACGGTACCGGGGGGTTGTAGAAGGGAGGGGAGGCTGTGTAAGACTGTGTCCCCTATTAAGGGACACAGTCAGCGCTGGTTTAGGGTCTCCCTATACCTGTGATGCGCTGTGTGTGGGTTGGCTCCAATCTCTTTGTCTCTCTGCCATTCTTGGGGGGGGAATTCTGTCTGCCCAGTACCCTGTGTGTGTGTGTGTGTGGGGTGTATTAGCAGACATGTCTAGAGACTCTGTTTCATATGCTGCAGAGGATTTATCTTCTCAGGAAGATCCCATCCCATGTAATCAGGATTGCACTGTTGTAGCGCAGATCCCAGCTAGAGTGCCAGAATGGTTAGCCTCTCTTAGCGGGACTATTTCTCAAATTTCTGAGAGGGTTCCAAGAACTGAGCATGTCACACAGGTACTGCAATCCTCTATGGTGGTATGGTCTGATACTGCTCCCTCGGGGTCCCCTGCGGTACATTCTCACAAACGTGCGCTTGCCAAGATTATGCAGGATGACACAGGCACCGATTCTGACACTGCAGACGGTGACGGGGATGTGTTGTGGGGGACGGCATCACTTGCTAAGGGGGTGCAGTTGAAGATTGAGGCCGTATGGGATGTGTTGCGTATTTCGGACACTCCTCCTGAGCAGGTAGAGGAGGCCTTTTTCACGGACAGTAAGAAGGCCCCTCTCACTTTTCCAGCATCTAAGGAATTAAATGCTATATTTGAAAAGGCCTGGGAAAATCCGGAGAAGAAATTCCAGATCCCTAAGAAGGGTCTTGGTTGCTTTTCCATTCCCAGAGGATGATAGAAAGAAATTGGAGTCTCCACCTATAGTGGACGCCTCTGTTTCCAGGCTGTCAAAATAAGTGGTTTTACCAGTCCCGGGATCTACCACATTGAAGGACCCAGCTGATCGCAAGGTGGATGCTACGCTCAAATCCATATATACGGCTTCAGGGGCTATACTGCAGCCTACTATTGCCTGTGCATGGATTTCTAAAGCTATAGCCAGGTGGTCAATCACTCTGCAGGAGGACTTGACTACGATGGATAAAGGTGACGTTGATTTATTCTTACGTAACATTAAGGATTCTGCAGGGTTCCTGGTAGATTCCATGAAAGACCTGGGTTCCATGGTTGCAGGGATCTCTTCCATGTCCGTCTCGACTCGCAGGGGTCTCTGGCTACGCCAATGGTCTGCAGACGCGGAATCCAGGAAATGCGTGGAGGGCCTACCCTACACAGGTCAGGCTTTATTTGGGGAGGCGCTGGATGCATGGATTGCCACGGCTACGGCGGGTAAGTCTCCTTTTCTCCCCTCAGCTGCACCGGCTACAGAGAAACCTTTTACACCAGCCATGTCACAGTCCTTTTGTCCCGCGAGGCCTAGAAAGAACAAGCCTTCTCACACCTTCTTCAGAGGTGGTTGTTCTAAAGGAAAAAAGCCTGCTCCCGCAGGTTCCCAAGACCAGAAGCCTGCATCTGGTACCCCCAAGTCCTCCGCATGACGGTGGACCGCACAGCCTGGAGTAAGGTCAGGTGGGAGCAAGACTCTGGCATTTCAGCCACATCTGGGTGTTGTCTGGTCTGGACCCTTGCATACAGGATATAGTGTCCAGGGGGTACAGACTGGAGTTTCAAACTTTCCCACCTCACCGTTTCTTCAAAGCAGGCTTACCGGCTTTGCCGGCATACAGAGCAATTCTTCTGGAAACTATCTGAAAACTGCTAGTGTCCAAGGTCATTGTTCCAGTTCCGCCTCATCAGTGGTACAAGGGTTACTATTTGAACCTTTTTGTTGTACCGAAGCCGGATGGTTCTGTACCGCAAATTCTGAACTTAAAGTCTTTGGACGCTTATCTCAGGGAGTTCAAGTTCAAGATGGAGTCTCTGAGAGCTGTCATCTCAGGAATGACGAAGGGGGAATTCCTGGTGTCCCTGGACATCAAGGATGCGTACCTCCACATTCCCATTTGGGCGCCGCATCAGGCTTATCTCAGGTTTGGACTGTTAGACGATCACTATCAGTTTCAACCGAGGGTCTTCACCAAGGTGATGGCAGAGATGATGGTTCTGCTCCGCAAGTAGGGGGTGAACATAATTCCGTATCTGGACGATCTCCTGATCAAGGCGTCATCCAGGGAGAAGTTGTTAAGATCCATTGCTCTCACGACACAACTGCTCAAGGAGCACGGTTGGATCCTGAACCTTCTAAAGTCTCATCTGGAGCCAACAAGGAGGCTTTCCTGGGAATGATCCTCGACACGGAGGTGCAGAGGGGGTTTCTACCGGTGGAGAAAACATTGGTGATTCAAACAATAGTCCAGGATGTCTTGGAGCCTTCCCGGGTATCGGTTCATCAGTGCATCCACCTTCTGGGGAAGATGGTTGCCTCCTACGAGGCTCTGCAGTACGGAAGGTTTCATGCTCGATCCTTTCAGCTGGATCTCTTGGACCAGTGGTCGGGATCTCACCTACATATGCACCAGAGGATACGTCTGTCACCAAGAGCCAGGATTTCGCTCCTGTGGTGGCTACAACTACCACACCTTCTGGAAGGCTGAAGGTTCGGGGTTCAGGACTGGATCCTTCTAACCACGGATACAAGTCTAAGAGGTTGGGGAGCATTCGCTCAGGGAGAAACCTTCCAAGAAAGGTGGTCGTATCAAGAATTCCTTATCCCAATAAACATCCTGGAGCTAAGGGCCGCGTACAATGGCCTTCTTCAAGCAGCACACCTACAGGCTCGAGTTGTTCAGGTTCAGTCGGACAACGTGACCACAGTGGTCTACATAAACTGAAAAGGCAGAACGAAGAGCAGGGCTGCAATGTCAGAGGTGTCAAGAATCCTCCTCTGGGCAGAAAGGCATGCAGTGGTGATGTCAGCAATCTTCATTCCGGGAGTAGACAACTGGGAAGCAGACTTCCTTAGCAGACACAATCTCCATCCAGGAGAGTGGGGCCTCCACCCGGAGGTGTTCGAGGATGTAACCGGTTGGTGGGTGGTTCCTCACATAGACATAATGGCCTCCCGCCTCAACAAGAAGCTGCAGAGGTACTGTTCCAGGTCGAGAGACCCGCAGGCAGTGGCGGTGGACGCACTGGTAACACCGTGGGTGTTCACGTCAGTGTATGTGTTCCCTCCACTTCCTCTGATTCCAAGAGTTCTTCAACTTGTAAGAAGAACAAAGGTTCTGGCAATCCTCATTGCTCCGGACTGGCCAAGGAGGGCTTGGTACGCGGATCTGCTGGAGCTTCTGCTGGAAGATCCACGGCCCTTACCTCTTCGGGAGGATCTGCTGCTGCAGGTGCCGTTCGCTTATCAAGACTTAATACGTTTGACGGCATGGCGGTTGAGCGCCAGATCTTAGCTGGGAAGGGTATCCCGAGTGAGGGGATTCCTACTATGATACATGCTAGGAAGGGGTAACATCTAAACATTACCATCGAATTTGGAAAAAATGTGTCTTTGTGTGAATCCAAGAAATTTCCTGCGGTGGAGTTTTAACTAGGACGTTTGCTCCTTTTCCTGCAAGCAGGTGTAGATATGGGCCTGAGATTGGGCTCCATCAAGGTTCATATCTCGGCTTTATCCATTTTCTTCCAAAAGCAATTGGCTGTCCTCCCTGAGGTTTAGACCTTTTTGAAAGGGGTTCTGCACATCCAGCCTCCCTTTGTGGCGCCAATGGCACCCTGGGATCTTGATGTGGTATTACAGTTCCTGCAATCTGATTGGTTTGAGCCTCTACAGGAGGCTGAAATCAAGTTTCTCACATGGAAGGCGGTCACTTTGTTGGCCGTAGCTTCTGCTTGACGCTTGTCGAAATTGGGGGCTTTGTCCTGTAAAAGTCTGATCTTCCATTAAGATAGGGCGGAACTCAGGACTCGTCCGCAGTTCCTGCCTAAGGTTGTATCAGCTTTTCATATCAACCAACCTATTGTGGTGCCAGTGGCTACTGACACCTCAATTGCTTCAAAGGCCTTGGATGTTGTGAGGGCTTTGAAGATTTATGTGAGGAGGATGGCTAGTCATAGGAAAACTGACTCTCTGTCCTCTATGATCCCAAGAAAATTGGGTGTCCTACTTCTAAGCAGTCGATTTCACGCTGTATCAGGTTCACCATCCAGCATGCATATTCTACGGCAGGATTGCAGTGTCCAAAATATAAAGGTCCACTCTACTCGTAAGGTGGGCTCTTCCTGGACGGCTGCCCGGGGTGTCTCGGCTATACAGCTTTGCCGAGCAGCTACTTGGTCTGGGTCAAACACGTTTGCTAAGTTTTACAATTCGATACCTTGGCCTATGATGACCTCAAGTTTGGTCAAGCAGTTTTGCATGACCCTCCATGCTCTCCCTCCCGATCTGGGAGCTTTGGTACATCCCCATGGTACTAATATGGACCCCAGCATCCTCTAGGACGTAAGAGAAAATAGGATTTTAATTACCTACCGGTAAATCCTTTTCTCGTAATCCGTAGAGGATGCTGGGCGCCCGCCCAGCGCTTTGTTTTCCTGCTTTGGTTTTCTAGTTCCGTACTGCCTGGTTCCTAGGTAAGTTCTGCGTTATTTACTGTTTCAGTTGTTGCTGAGTTTTCCGGCATGTTGGCCGGATTTGCCTGTTCTGTGAGCTGGTATGAATCTCACCATTATCTGTGTATTTCCTTCTCTCGAAGTATGTCGTCTCCTCGGGCACAGTTTCTAGACCGAGTCTGGTAGGAGGGGTATAGAGGGAGGAGCCAGCCCACACTATTAAACTCTTAAAGTGCCAATGGCTCCTGGTGGACCCGTCTATACCCCATGGTACTAATATGGACCCCAGCATTCTATACGGACTACGAGAAAAGGATTTACCGGTAGGTAATTCAAATCTTGTTTTTTCAACCTTAGATACTATGTTACTATGTAATAGAAAAGGAAACTATAGGTCAGTAAGACAATTCAGTAGGATACAAGGTCAGTAAGACAATACAGAAATAAACTATAGGTCAGTAAGACAATACAGAAGAAACTATAGGTTATTAAGACAATACAGTAGGAAACTATAGATCAGTAAGATAATACAGTAGGAAACTATAGGTCAGTAAGACAATACAGTAAGAAACTATAGGCCAGTAACGCAATACAGTAGGAAACTATAGGTCAGAAAGACAATACAGTAGGAAACTATAGGTCAGTAAGACAATAGAGTAAGAAACTATAGGTCAGTAAGACAATACAGTAAGAAACTATAGGTGAGTAAGACAATACAGTAGGAAACATTTAAAAAGGCTTTTTAAATGAGTTCCTCCTAACACCGCACAACTGCTCAGTGTGCAGACATTTGTGCGCAAATTAAAAAAACCTATGGAGAATTATCACCAATAACTTTTTGCGGCTAATTGGATAGAGATTTTTTGCGATGAACTGAATCCCCCCCCATAAAGTGTTTATACATACAGTGTGATGTTACATTGAGATTTCCGCTGGACGAAACTCTGCCACAATATTATTAAATGTGGAATTTATCCCATCCTCGTATGGGTGTAATATATTAATATATTCTTACTGACCAGGATTACCAGCACTGAATCAATTATCCCCCAATATAATATACATGCCGATGTTTAACTACAAAAACCACTTGTTTTTTTATTACTTTATTCACCTTTATACAATAACCTTTGTGTTTTATATATCACTGATTTATCTTACATACTTCACTTAATAAACAAACAGGACAGCACTTTCTCTTCTTTGCTGTTTTATTATTGCAAAGCCCATGTCACCTCTAGTAATCTCACTTGAGCGTCCATGTCACCTCTAGTAATCCCACATGAGCATCCATGTCACCTCTAGTAATCCCACATGAGTGTCCATGTCACATCTAGTAATCCCACATGAGTGTCCATGTCACATCTAGTAATCCCACATGAGTGTCCATGTCACCTCTAGTAATCCCACATGAGTGTCCATGTCACATCTAGTAATCCCACATGAGTGTCCATGTCACATCTAGTAATCCCACATGAGCGTCTGTGTCACCCCTAGTAATTTCACACAAGCATCTATATCACCTCTAGTAATCCCACACGAGTGTCCATGTCACCTCTAGTAATCTCACACGAGTGTCCATATCACCTCTAGTAATCTCACACGAGTGTCCATATCACCTCTAGTAATCTCACACGAGTGTCCATATCACCTCTAGTAATCCCACACGAGCGTCCGTGTCACCTCTAGTAATCCCACACGAGCGTCCGTGTCACCTCTAGTAATCTCACACGAGCATCCATGTCACCTCTAGTAATCCCACATGAGCATCCATGTCACCTCTAATAATCCCACACGAGCGTCCATGTCACTTCTAGTAATCCCACATGAGTGTCCATGTCACCTCTAGTAATCCCACATGAGCGTTCAGTATTGATCAAGCTCCAGTTTAAGCATCCTAGCCGTTTTTTGTTTTTTAATAATCATAAAAGCAATGATTACAGGTAAAAAATTTCAGTTATAGAATTATATATTGTATCCTGTAACACCCTGGGTCTTGTCTACTCCTTTTATATATTAATGTATTTTATTTCCAGCAGATGGACACACAAGCAGGAATATCTCAGAAGGACATCTAATGTTATCCCCGGATTGTGAAATAAAAGATAATGACAGTAGACAGAATTCTCCAGCTGCTAACCCCATTACCCCAATTATACATCCAGCTCTATCAGCTGATCCCTCTGATCCTGGGAAATGTTCTCCTGATCACTCTGATATTGGTGCATCTGATACAGCTCTGAGAGTAGATACAGTGTTTCCCTGTTCTATAGATGCCAGATGTTTTGCACAGAACACAAAGCGTATTACCAATCAGCCAGTTAAGGCAGGTGAAAAGCCATTTCCATGTTCTGTGTGTGGGAAATGTTTTACATATAAATCGGCTCTTGTTACACATCAGAGAAGTCACACAGGTGAGCGGTCATTTCCATGTTCTGAGTGTGGCAAATATTTTACATATAAATCAAATCTTGTTAGACATGAGAGAAGTCACACAGGTGAGAAGCCATATTCCTGTTCTGAGTGTGGGAAATGTTTTACACAGAAAACAGCTCTTATTGGACATGAGAGAAGTCACACAGGTGAAAAGCCATATTCCTGTTCTGAGTGTAGAAAATGTTTTGTACGGAAATCACGTCTTGTTGCACATCAGAGAACTCACACAGGTGAGAAGCCATTTCCATGTTCTGAGTGTGGGAAATGTTTTGCACAGAAATCAGCTCTTATTGGACATGAGAGAAGTCACACAGGTGAGAAGCCATATTCCTGTTCTGAGTGTAGGAAATGTTTTGCAACTAAATCATTTCTTGTTATACATCTGAGAAGTCACACAGGTGAGAAGCCGTATTCCTGTTCTGAGTGTGGGAAATGTTTTGCACAGAGATCACATTTTGTTATTCATCAGTATGCTCACACAGGTGAGAGGCCATTTTCCTGTTCTGAGTGTGGGAAATGTTTCGCACATAAATCAGTTCTTGCTACACATCAGAGAAGTCACACAGGTGAGAAGCCATATTCCTGTTCTGAGTGTAGGAAATGTTTTCCACAGAAATCACTTCTTGTTATACATCAGAGTAGTCACACAGGTGAGAAGCCACTTCCATGTTCTGAGTGTGGGAAATTGTTTTCATCGAAATCAAATCTTATTAGACATCAGAGAAGTCACATAGGTGAGAAGCCATATTCCTGTTCTGAGTGTAGGAAATGTTTTGCACGGAAATCATCTCTTGTTATACATCAGAGAAGTCACACAGGTGAGAAGCCGTATTCCTGTTCTGAGTGTGGGAAATGTTTTGCACACAAATCACATTTTGTTATTCATCAGCATGCTCACACAGGTGAGATGCCATTTTCCTGTTCTGTGTGTGGGAAATGTTTCGCACAGAAATCAGCTCTTGTTACACATCAGAGAAGTCACACAGGTGAGAGGCCATTTTCCTGTTCTGAGTGTGGGAAATGTTTTGTACGGAAATCAGCTCTTGTTACACATCAGAGAAGTCACACAGGTGAGAAGCCGTATTCCTGTTCTGAGTGTAAGAAATGTTTTGCACGGAAATCAGATCTTGTTCCACATCAGAGAAGTCACACAGGTGAGAAGCCGTATTCCTGTTTTGAGTGTGGGAAATGTTTTGCATATAAATCAAATCTTGTTACACATCAGAGGAGTCACACAGATGAGAAGCCATTTTCCTGTGGTGAGAGAAATAAATCTGCTCTTGTTGAACATATTAGACATTACTCAAGTACGGAACCATTTAAATCTTCTGGAGTATAATTATCACTGTCATGCAATGTTCGTTAAGAGTGAATCCTATCTCCTATGCTTTATAAAATATACATGCTACCACTGGGTGATGTAATCAGACGTCATGGCCTGGTCTGCCACTGCTATGCAGATGACCTGCTTTTTGCTCCATGTACTGAGAACCTAATACCAATCCTAAATAGTTGTCTAGCTGAGCGCCAGGGGTGGATGATGCCAGCCCAGCATTACATGGTCCAAGGTACTAGAAGCAGCTTCTGCCTCCTTACTGCCCTGCTTGCTTGCTTCTACAGATGAAAGACTGTTACCAGCAGTACCAAGAATCTCCTGTAATTCAGTAATTCATTTAAGGGTTGAACGTTTAGCTTTGCAGCCCTGACCATGGATCTCGCTGCCTTGCACAGTCCAAGAGACCACCACTCTAGAGACCTTCACAAGCAGACTGATGACTGTTACTCACGCTTTTCATTAATGTACCTCTATTTACTTCCTAAATAATACATCCCAAATGCTTAGGTCTTTTTTCTGCTGTTTATTTTGTATCTTGTGCTTTGTGTAAATGTGAATGTCTAATACCAGTTTCCACAATCTGTATTGCTGCACGACAATATGGCGGCCATTGGAACGTGTTTTCACTTTTTCTAGTTTGCCTAACTTGTTGCTGACACTCATCTTGATAAGGAGTGTCGAGTGTTTTCTGATACAAGATCCTATCCATATATACCCTGTACATTATCGTGTGCATTAGAGTCACTCGGGTTCCATCTGCGGTGGTTTGTTGTATGTTACATCTATATGGTGCGGAGACTCCCCTGTATTTCATAATAAAAGCTTTTGTTTGCATCTAATGCATTATAGCTTTTATTTTTTATTCTGTTTTATATTCCCGTCTGAGTAATTACGCCATAATGTCTAATCTTGGAGTGGACCCCAGAAGATGTAAAGAAACCGTGTAAGTGTTCCATCATTCTGTTTCGTGTAAGCATACAGGTAAGTGATGGCACGGTGGTCACTGACCGTCACATTCCGGTGGTATAATGGAAGTGGACTGTCTGGACTTATTCTAGTCTATTGCAGAAATAAAAAAATCAGCCTTTATCCTGCTTAAAAAAATTACAAAGCCCATAAATCAAGCTTGGCCGGACAAGACAGAAGCCACATTAATGGTGGCACATCATATAGGCTGAGGACCCATGCTTCTGCTAGATATGGAATAACTCCTTTACCCACAAAAACCTTCCCTTCACCATTCACAATGTCCACCATTGCCCCTTCAGAAGGGACACAACTTTCCTTTGCTTTTTCCACCTCCTCCTTCACAGAGCCCAGGACCACCTCCATGACCATTTCATGTTTATCTGGAGGCCAGGCATCTGGGAGGTTCATGGCCTGAGATGGCCACAGAACCACCAGGTAGTGGGCAAGAAAAATCCACAGCCTCCTGAGGAACTGGAGAGTCCAAGGATCCACCCCGCATGAGGCAGAGAAGGGTCAACCACAGGGACTGGCTCACCAATTTCCTTCCTAAAAGCTGCTCTTTACCCAGTTTGGTACCTGTGGGATCCCACTCCAATTTCCCTTGGGAGTCCTTACCCTCACTAATCCCTTCTGAACCTACCAGTTCCTTCCCCTTCCAACCACTCCTCCTTTTTAAGCTTTTCACCACCTGCTGTGTGAGTCCCATCCAACTCCTCCATTCCTTGACTCATTGGTGTAGCAACCCCCTTCCCCCACCCCCACCACACTGCTACACTGCAGTTAAGCGGTGAGACTTGCTGCTAGCAGTACTCACTACTCAGCACACACACTCACATCATGATTACACAGCTGTGCCAGATATACTGTCTCACTGACAACCAGGACGAGACACTCCCAGAAAGGCATGTATGTATGAGTACGGAGAGAGTGGGCGCAGTGGGGCTGCATGACTGACAGCTGAGCCTGTCACGTCAGTGAGGTGACAAAATGCAAGATATAATTACCTAGCTAAATCAGTGCAATGTTACATGTATTAAATGAGCACCAAATATATTGATTATTAGATAGCAGCTCCTATGCGGCAACTGGATGCCTTAGACGATATAGATTTGTTTAAGTATCAATAGAGACATAAAAGAGCGCTGATGGTATATAAATAAAAATATTTCTAATATTTATTAGAGTTCAACACAATAAAAACAGTTATGCCAATAATAACCAGATAAAATGTAGCCACAATATTTCTGATTGTATATAAACTGTATACATATTCAGCTGTAATCACTCACATTAGATCGATTGTATTTCATTGCAGCTGAATCAGCTGATATGTGCAGTACTGCGGTCCATTAATTAACATATTAGAGTGTAGGAGTACTCCAATTTATGTATATACCAGAGGAATCCCACGGTATGAAAGTGGATAATTTAAGTAGTTCAATATCCTCACTTATAGGTCAGTGTTCTCACCCAATGTTGGTAATCTCCGCTGGTTCCCGTCAATAGCAAAGTGCAGTGTGAGCTACAAGCGGCTGCAGGTATCCTTCACAGATGGACCAGAAGGAAATGCCGCGAGCTCCGATGATCAGTCTGCAGACAGGTGCCCCGGCACAGCGGAGGGCAGTAGCGTTCCGTCCCGTGTGACAGCAGTGAGGATCAATGAAATTGTTTATAGCAGGGTTAAACGAAGTGGATGAATCTCCTTCAATGGACCGGCAGTAGCTACAACCCTCAATGCGTTTCTCCGCCACAGGCAAACGGCGGTTTCCTCAGGAGATATGAATACCCAATGAAGAAGTAAATGGGTATTTAAACCGTTTGTATCCAATTGGCTTTTGAGTGGTGATATGCACACCTGAGTGAATGCTCGGTGTTGCTTAATTTGTATAGAGTTGATCCACATGATGTAATTAATACAGGTGCTCTTTTGTTAAAAAGAAAAAGGAACTATACAGATACAGGTTGAGTATCCCTTACCCAAAATGCTTGGGACCAGAGGTTTTTTTGGATATCGGATTTTTCCGTATTTTGGAATAATTGCATACCATAATGAGATATCATGGTGATGGGACCTAAGTCTAAGCACAGAATGCATTTATGTCACATATACACCTTATACACACAGCCTGAAGATAATTGTAGCCAATATTTTTAATAACTTTATTAAACAAAGTGTGTCTACATTCACACAATTCATTTATGTTTCATATACACATTATACACACAGCCTGAAGGTCATTTAATACAATATTTGTAATAACTTTGTTTATTAAACAAAGTTTGTGTACATTGAGACATCAAAAAACAAAGATTTCACTATATCACTCACTCAAAAAAGTCCGTATTTCGGAATATTCCGTATTTCGGAATATTTGGATATGGGATACTCAACCTTTAATATCAAGCTTAAACAATAAAATTAGTACTCCTAGTAGATAGTGGTGGGAAAACAAAGAACACACTAATCCCCATATATATGTATATACAGATAGAATTTCTAATGACACACATACCTAATATGTTGCTTTATTACTTTGACTTTATATACGTCTTGCTTTATAGAGATTTATAGAGATTATTTTTTATATATAGTTTGAATATTTATTCTCCTCTCTATTCCTTTGAAGGGGTTTCGTGTTTCAAGTTATTCCCACCACTTTCTGAAAACACATATATTCAATATAAAAAGGAATCTCTGAGCAGTATAACCATTAATTTAATTAGAAAGCTCCAAGAAACAAGTATTTCAAAAGAGCTCATAATAACTAGACAGCTAAAATAGCTCAGTGAGTAAGTGACTGAGCTACAGTGAGAGAGGTCATCGGTTCAAATCCAACCTAGACTCAATTACTTTATATAGAATTGTTCATATGTTTTAATGTTTACAGCCATTTAGAATGGTTGAAACGCACCCCAATGGTTGTTATTGGAGAATACATTTATATTATAGGTTTAATCTATTAGGTACGTATATTGAGAAGAGGCAACAAATAAATCACAAGTTGTGGCAAGATTAAGGTGAAGGAAATATCTACAGCTGTATAAACTATTTATAACCCACCCAAAGCATATCGGACCAAACCACTGTATTCGAAATAGTAGGAGAGAAAATATTCAAATAGATGTTCCGAAGATATACAGATAATAATTAAACTGAAAAATCTTTTCTGAATCATCAGTCATTGTGACAGAGACCATCTGAGTAAGCCATGTGCATCGTCATATTCAGTGTAAATTGGTGAATATATATAATATATATATATATATATATATATATGAGTCTATTGTTGCTCATATCACACTAGACAAAGAATAATCCAGAGATAGATACAAAGTACCATGTGTATAATATACTCCGTAGATATCTCAAAGGATATATATGTATGGATAGACTAAGTTTCTCAACAGAAGGATAAGAAAACAGCCAGGGAAAAAAAGGGGGGAGGGAAGAAGAAAAAAAAGGAAGCTATAGGATAAAATAGAATAACATACAGATATTGATTCATATATTATTCAGCTCAATGTTTTCGTTGAGACCTAGAGGGAACAAAGTATCTATCATACAAATCCAGTATGCTTCCCTCTTACAGAGGAGGTTATATCTATCCCCACCTGGGAATGTCTGTTTTATATGTTCAACTCCCTGTATGGACAGAACCCCACAGTCACCTCCATGGAGTGAGCAAACATGTCTAGGCACACTGTGTTTAGTTGACTTTTTTTTTTTTTTTTTATTCTTTATTTTTCATTTTATAATATAAAACATTTTCCAAATATGTTAACATACATATCATAGAATAGAATGTAGACAGCAGTCTCATGTCTTAACAACTGTCGTTATATACAACAATAAATGTTTGCAGTTAAAAGGAATCAACAGTTTCGTCTGTCTTTTCTTAAACCGTGCCACGTTTGGTAGATTGTACAAAATCTGGGATCAAAAACAACCTCATATCGATATCGCTTAATAACATAGCTTTTATAGAAATTGTGAGGTAGTAAACATTTGGAAACAAATAGATAAAGAGGAGGACAAAGGGAAGAAGGGGGAGAGGGGGGAAACAGAATGGGGAGGGGAGTAAGTAGGCCACATATGTAGCAAATACAGAAGCCAAAGCGGGGGCCTTAAGGACCCCCGTCCTCAATGTATGGTCAGGGTGCATAATCAGCATAGGTGTTAGTGATCTTGAATTCAATCCAAGGGAGCCAGGTAGCTATGTAATCTGAGTATTTGTCCAAGGCGGCAGAATAAACATCCTCCATATGCATATAGAAGTCAATGCGTTGGAACCACTCCCATATTGTCGGTGAGTTAGTGGATTTCCAATGCACCGGGAGTACAGCTCTTGCTGCGTTATTTAAGTGTTTAAGGAGGGATTTCTTGTAGCGGGAAAGGGGTATATCTGAATGCGATAATAGCCAAAAGTCCGGACCCGGCGGGACAGGGCCACCCAAAATCTTTGTGGATAGGTCCATGATCGTATTCCAAAAAGGGGCAATCGACAGACAATCCCACCATATGTGTATCAGTGTGCCCGTATCCCTACCACATCGCCAGCACAAAGGGGAAACTGAGGGGTAGAATTTATGCAGAAGGGACGGGCATCTATACCATCTTGTTAGTAATTTATATTGCGTTTCCACAACGTCCAGACTAGTGGAGCATTGTGCCATGACCTTGCAGTGTGTGTCCCAGTGGATCTTGATTCCCCGTTGCATGAAGTCTCTATCCCATGCGTCACAGAAAGAGGGGACAGTAGGAAAGGAACCTTGTTGAAGAATCTTATAGATTCCCGACACTACATGTGTGGGGGTTATCTCCTGGTCGCACATGGACTCAAAAGGCGTGAGAGTTTTATACAAGTCTATTGTCTCTCGTTTCGAGGTAACAAAATGGTGTACCTGAAGGTAAAACCAATAATCTTTAGAAGGAATGTCGCCCGCTCTCCGTATTTCAGAGAACGTTTTGAGTTTGCCATGTGCAAGCAAGTGACCCACCCTAGTCACACCCGCCCCTTCCCATCTAGAAGCAATCCTATTGGACCCACCCGGGGGGAATAACGGGTTGTCGAAGATAGGCATAAGGGATGTTCGTTTTGACGAGATTCCCATCTTATAGCGAAGCGTCCGCCATAAAGCCAAAGTAGGTCCCACAGTGGGATGTGATGAGCGATTAAATCTAGGGAGCCAGGGCACTACTTGTAGGTTAAGGCTGGTAGAAGACGACTCCAGTTCGACCCATTGCTTCCTATGTGAGATGGGACGGGACCAGTCTACAACTCTATGCAGTATTGCGGCGTGGTAGTATGCAGAGATCATGGGCAATTGCTGTCCGCCTTGGGATTTCAGTCTAGATAGGTGGCTATGTTTGAACCTAGGTTTCCGACCGCCCCAAACAAAGTGGCTTATCGCCTTGTGTGCTTCAGCTAAAAATTGAGGGGGAAGTTTTAAAGGAATGGTTTGAAAAAGGTATAGCAACCTGGGGAGAATGTTCATCTTTACTATATTTATACGGCCTAGCCATGAAAACCTCTGCGTGAGCCAGTGCCCCATCTCCTGTCTCAGTTTGCGGAGTAGTGGGGTATGATTAATAGCAGTTATAGTGTTAAGTGTCGATGGAATCTGGATTCCCAGATACGTAATATGGGATTTTTGCCATGTAAATTGGAATGATTGCGATAGGAGGGATGCCGTGGCAGACGGAAGTGTGACATTCATCGCCATAGATTTTGAATAATTAATTTTAAAATTTGACATATCTCCGAACCGTGCGAATTCCTTCATAAGGTTAGGTAGAGAGATCAATGGATTCGTTATGACTGCCAATAAGTCATCAGCAAAGAGGGCCAAACGATGGTCAGTGTTACCTACCCGTAGTCCCACAATGTCAGGGTTGCATCTGATCGCACGTGCCAGTGCCTCCATGCATAAAACAAAGATTAAGGGTGACAGCGGGCAACCCTGGCGTGTGCCGTTAGTAATTGATACGGGCTCCGAGAGGACGCCATTCACCCTAATCCGAGCAGATGGGGCCCTATATAATGAGAGAATTTTTTGTAAGAAAACATCCCCCAGACCCAATCGCCGAAGCACTGCCTCCATAAAATCCCAATCCACCCGATCAAAGGCCTTTTCTGCGTCTGTGGAAAGGAGCATGAGAGGCGCATTCGTCATCTGCGCGTGCGCTATTAGATCAATAACTCTAATAGTATTATCTCTGGCCTCCCTGCCCATAACAAAGCCAACTTGATCTGGGTGGATTATATCTGGCAGTAGCGGTTTAAGACGATTAGCCATGAGTTTTGCAAATAATTTTACATCTACATTTAGTAGCGATATTGGCCTATAGCTAGAAGGGAGCGTCGGGTCTTTGGAATCTTTTGGAATGACAGTGATATGGGCGCTCAAGGACTGGTTCGAAAAAGGAGCCTTTGGTGATATGGCATTGCAGGCCTGTAGGAGAAGGGGGCTGAGTTTATCCTGAAAGGCCTTATAATATGTGACTGGGAAACCATCAGGCCCCGGGCTTTTACCGCTGGGAGTCGCCTTTAAGGCAGCTAGCAATTCTTCCTCAGTAAAGGGGTCGTCTAGTGCCCGAGCAATGTCCGGTGGGAGAGTCGGGAAAGAGATCTCATCCAAAAAATTTTGTATGTTGTGTTTGTGATCAGCGTGTGCAGCTGTCGGCCGCCTAGAATTCAGGTTGTATAAGGTTGAGTAATAAGTATGGAAGATCGCCGCTATCTCCGTATCAGAGGCCCGGGATACCCCGTCAGCACCCGTGAGCTTAGGTATGTATGTTAAAGATCTCTGGGCTCTGAGAGCCCGTGCCAGAAGCTTTCCGGGTTTATTTCCCCATCTATGATATTTATGTCTACATTTACGGAAAGCCCTACGAGTTCCGTCACTGAGTAAAGTATTAAGGGCTTGCCTCGCTGTTTGGAGTTCAACAAAAGTATCTGACGCCAACGTGGATTTATGAGTCAATTCCAGTATTTTTATTTTTTCTAATAAGGCGTTTCTACACTCAGCTTTCTGTTTTTTCATATGTGAGCCTAGTTGTATGCACTGGCCTCTAATCACACATTTGTGTGCCTCCCATAACACCACCGGAGATATATCTCCAGTCGCATTCAGAGAGATGTAGTCGTCTATTGCTGTCTCAATTTGGCCCCAATACACAGGATCCCGAAGGAGTTGTTCGTTGAATCGCCAACGCCAGTGTTTGGGGGGTGGATGACGAAGGGCGAGGGTTAGCGTAATTGGTGCATGGTCTGACATTGTTACTTGGCCGACAGCTGCATCTACCAATAAATCCAAATGGGCATGGCTCACGCAGAGGTAATCTATCCGAGAATATGAGTTATGTGGGGGTGAGTAAAAGGTAAAATCCCTGTCTGAAGGGTGCAGAAGACGCCAGGCGTCAACCAGTTGAAAATCATGTAAAACAGCTCGAAATCGCCTGGACTCTCTAAGAGTATTTCGTGGAGACCCAGAGGAGGAATCCAAGCGAGGTTCAAGGATCCAATTAAGATCTCCACCCACCACTAGAGTACCCAGTAGGTTTTGCTCGATTAGTTCCAACGATTCTCTAAGAAACCGGGTTTGGCCCTGGTTAGGAAGGTAGAGGTTTACAAAGGTGAATGTCTGATGGGCCATGGTAGCTCTAACCAGGATCCCTCTCCCATCGCCGATCAACTTTACGTAGACATCCTGCAATCTCAAATGTTTGGCAAAAAGAATGGCAACACCCCTAGCCTTCGCTCCAGAGTAATCGTTATAGTAGGCAGTGGAAAAATGACGAGAGCGAAGACCAGGGGAAGCCCCTTGCTTGAAATGTGTTTCCTGCAGGAAGACAACCTCCGCCCCATCAGTATGTAAGGTGTGTAGTAGGCCTGATCTCTTTTCAGGGATATTTAAACCCTTTACATTGTACGAAACAATTTTTAAGCTAGCCATATAGAATAGAAAGCAGGGATCGATTGACTGAATGATACATCTCAATTACGACTCCGACACACTTCTGCACCCTGAAATAACTGAATTTGATAGTGGCACGGGAAGGGGGGAGTAGGTGGGTGGACACATGAGGAAAGAAAGGGAGACATAGGATTTGTAACATAAAAAAGAAATGGAAAAACCAAAAAAGAAACATAGACAACAACATATAGTAGCAGTCTCTGCATTGATAGCCACGGGTATAATTTAAGTATCCCATGGTCTAAAAAATATACAGCAGAGAGGGGGGTCCAGAGGGTGATATCGGGCTCAACAATTTTAGGTAGGTAGGTAAAGTAATAATCTAATAATCTAACGGGATACATTCTAGGCAGGAAGGAAATGGGTAGAAGGAAACAAATCAAGGGGGGCAGGCACTCTCAGGGCCGTTGGGGCACATACATTAAACAGCTAATAAAAGAATCAATGTGAGCATGTAGTGGGGTAACCAAGAGCAAAAAAAAAAGGATATCACAATTTATGGTGGTCGACCGGATCAGGAAATTTCCGATGTTTCATCAGGTTTGCCACTCCGATTGCGTCGTCTGGAGGTGCCCACTCTTTTCCAAGGCTCCCTGCGGGGCATTGCCGAAGTGGGAAGCTGCAGTGGGTCCGTCCAATTCGGCAGTGAGATTAGTGGTAAGCCCAGTGCGGTGCAGAATGATGGGACACCATCATAGTCCTCAAGAACATGTCTGTCTCCGTCCCGGGTGACTTGGATACTTAGAGGAAAGCCCCAGCGGAATCTGATATCTTTCTTCCGAAGAGCTTCCGTGAGGGGATGGAGAAGACGCCTCTGCTGTAGGGTCATCCAGGAAAGGTCTTGGAAAATTTGTATGTGGTGGCCATTGAAATCTATGGTCGAGGCCTGTCTGGACTTCTGTAGTATAGTCTCTTTCACTTGAAAGTAGTGTAACCGGCATATGACATCTCTAGGCCGCTCCGTGGGTGCTCCCCTCGGCCGTAATGCCCGATGTGCTCTGTCAAATTCTATTTGGGAACTGGGATCGACACCAAGAAGGTTGTTGAATATTGTAGTCAGTGTCGCCACCAGGGTATGGGGTTGCACGTCTTCAGGTAAACCCTTGACCCTCAAGTTGTTCCGTCGACCTCTGTTGTCTATATCATCTAGTCTACGTCTCATTTCATTGGTGGTACGTGAGTATCGAGATACTAGATCGTGGAGGTCAGCGAGCTTAGAGTCCGTTGCGTCTCTGTGATCTTCCAGGTCGACCACTCTGTTTGCTACTTGCGTGAGATCGGACTGGATGGTGGATAGGCTCGCCTGTAGGGAATCATGAATTCTTTTTTCCATATTAGACAAATCTTGTTGAATGTCTTGGCGAGTCGGAAGAGAGCGTAGCTGCATGAGGACTGCCGCCATATCCGCAGAGTCCCTGCCCGCAGGTCCAGCTTGGCGGTGTTTCGGAGAGGGCGAAGCCTCGGTCTTCTCCATTATGGTTGGCGGGAAGGAGTCAGGGAGAGGCGCGGAGGTGGCGGGATCAGGAACAGGGGCGCCAAATAGAGTATGAAAGGCTGCAGCTTGTGTGGTCGCGGGTTTGGTTTTTGACTTAGTACCAGAGCGTCGCCGTTTTGTCATCTGTCTAAGTGGAGATAGCAGAGTCCAGAACGATGCCCCTAGATAGGAAACATTAGGACATATCCCAATTCGAAGTAGAACCCGTTATCCCCTCTGCGTGGTCTGGCCTTGCTATAGCATAATATACGTCAGATGGGCTCCTGCAAGCGCTGGGGTCAGCAGCATGGTAACATATAGAATATGGTGGTTCCTGTTCTGCTGTTGGTATTTACGTAGCCCCTGTGGGTAGGCCGCACCTGTGTCCGCGGCTGTCAGGAGAATGGCTACTGTCAGGAGAATGGCTACCGCTGGGCCGCAGGGGCTGTGGGTCAGGTAATGTGCCTCACTTAGGCTCTTCAAGTAAATCGCGGCCCGGGGGGGTCCGCAGTATATAATAAGAAAGTAAAGGTGGGAGGTGGTCCGCAGGAGGCCGCGGCGATCACCAGGTTTCCCTCCGCCCGCGGCGTATCAGAGCGGCCGCCACTACGGGGCTCCACCGTCCGGAGACCCCACTGGTTCTTTTTATATAGGCTGCGATAGCGCAGTGGGGCTCAGGAGGTGAGGAAGGAGCACAAAGAGGAGTGTGCAAGCACACGGGCCTATGGAGGAAGGGGGGGTAACCCTTCTCGTCCAGGGGCAGCTCAAAAAATCCAGTCCCCGGCTCCTGTCAGGCGAGAGGGCCGCAACCCGCAGAGTCGGCTTCCAATTCCGCGGCTCCCTCCCACCTATGTTTGAGCACGGGGATATGCGGGCTGGAGTATGTGTATTGGGGGATGGGGAGTCTCTGGAGAGGCGAGAGAGGGCAATCACAGGCACACAGACCGGGACCAGGGCAGGCCCGAGAGGGCACCTCTTACCTCCCTGCCGTCTGCTCCCTTACCGGTTCGCGGTTCACGAGGCACCCGCCGTGAACATCTAAGCCGCCAGGAGCCGTGAGGTTTCAGCCGCCAGGAGCTGCGGCGCTGATGCAGGGGACGCCGGGTCAGGTGCCGCGCGTCTCCCGGCAGCGATGTATCTTAATACATCCCGCCCTAGAGGTGTAAAACCAGTTTGGTCGCAGTCGCTCACTGATCCAGAAGCCCATCCGCAAATGCAACTATAGGACGCGCTTCCAAGGTTCCAAAAGCGATGCCAACTCTGCCTTTTGCTCCTTCAGGTTTCAGGCGCGCTCCTTTTTGACTTCACACTTATCTTTTTCTGTTTATTTCGTTTTCCTACAAGTGGAAACCCTTAAACTCGCCGCCGCTGATGTGGCACGACGCAGAGCGCGGGTAATTGCGATCCTCTTTTTTTTATTACATTTATAATTAATTTTTTTTTCAACTTTTTTTTTAGCGGTTTGAAAAATTGTTGTTGCCCTTACCCTAGTCTCTTGCTCCAAGTGATCTGTAGTGAGGTCATTAGTACCACAGCGTTGGTTTCTTGACCTCATTGTCTTGGACTTCTGATCATTGTGATCTATGCACTTCTTGTGTTCCTTCTAAAAGCACTGTTCAGAAATCTGCACTTTATCTTCTCTCCCCAATGTATGGTGGTAGCGCTGATATTCTGTGGGATACGCCTGATTCCTCTACTGGTTACTGCTGGCATAGTCCTTGATAAAAAGGCTCTTGTTCTCCTGATAGAGTCAATGAGTCCCGACCAGAATTGGTGATTTTCTTCTATTTTTTATATATAAAGTTTTTTTTTGTGGGTTTTTTTTTTACTTGCGTTGTGTTTTTCTTGTTTAATTAATGGTTGTTAATGCAAATGTAATTTTGTGTAACATATTTTTGAAAAAATCAGAGGGTCAGCGAGACAATGTATCATTTACTATTTGCTGCTAATGCCCCCAAAACAACCGGACCTCCCAAATGTAAGTAGAAGGAACTGAAGCAGGTATCTTCCATACCTTCATACATGGACATTTCCAGGTAAGGGTCAGGTAAGTTTTTTTTTTTTTTAAACAACAACCCTAATTCACCTACAAGTTGTCAAAGTCAAATTGCACATTTTGATATTTAGAATACACTATGGAATTTACCAATGGATGAGTCTACGATGCATGCGTCAAATACGCATGCTAATGGCTAATACGGTAGGGGGTGCGAATGACCGTAACGACAAGTTACTGTGCGCATTACGGTAGAAGATGCATTTGTTAATAAATATACTGTACCAAAATAGCTAATATTTCTTACATACACTCCAATGTATTACAGCCAGAAATATAAATTCCTATAGTGTGTAACATACAGTATCAGATTGCTCTGTCCAAACAGCCATTGTTTCCATGTAAGATAGACCTTGGACTGAGTGAATGTGTAAATACCGTTGTTTGCCCCAATTGCTAACACGAACAATTGCGTCTTGGTCCCGTGTTGCTCTGACAAACAATAAGACAGATACGATACAATAGCTAAAGATACGCAGATTCTTCATTGTGTGCTTAACACACATTCATGTAAACCAGAATGCTGTGTATTTATATTCAATAAAATGCAGACCAGATATTGATACTTGTATTAAGAGTGATATGTCATATGTATTATGTATTCTGGCTTTATGGTTTACACCGCACTGACCTGTCCCCTACACAATGAGTTATACATAGCCTTTACACAACTGGTTAACTGTGTGTGTGTGTGTGTGTGTGTGTGTGTATGATATATAATAAGAATTTACTTACCGATAATTCTATTTCTCGTAGTCCGTAGTGGATGCTGGGGACTCCGTAAGGACCATGTGGATTAGCGGCTCCGCAGGAGACAGGGCACAAAAATAAAAGCTTTATGACTAGGTGGTGTGCACTGGCTCCTCCCCCTATGACCCTCCTCCAAGCCTCAGTTAGGATACTGTGCCCGGACGAGCGTACACAATAAGGAAGCATTTTGAATCCCGGGTAAGACTCATACCAGCCACACCAATCACACTGTACAACTTGTGAACTGAACCCAGTTAACAGCATGATAACAGAGGAGCCTCTGAAGAGATGGCTCACAACAATAACAACCCGATTTTTGTAACAATAACTATGTACAAGTATTGCAGACAATCCGCACTTGGGATGGGCGCCCAGCATCCACTACGGACTACGAGAAATAGAATTATCGGTAAGTAAATTCTCATTTTCTCTGACGTCCTAAGTGGATGCTGGGGACTCCGTAAGGACCATGGGGATTATACCAAAGCTCCCAAACGGGCGGGAGAGTGCGGATGACTCTGCAGCACTGAATGAGAGAACTCCAGGTCCTCCTCAGCCAGGGTATCAAATTTGTAGAATTTTGCAAACGTGTTTGCCCCTGACCAAGTAGCTGCTCGGCAAAGTTGCAAAGCCGAGACCCCTCGGGCAGCCGCCCAAGATGAGCCCACCTTCCTAGTGGAATGGGCATTCACAGATTTTGGCTGTGGCAGGCCTGCCACAGAATGTGCAAGCTGAATTGTACTACAAATCCAACGCGCAATCGTCTGCTTAGAGGCAGGAGCACCCAGCTTGTTGGGTGCATACAGGATAAACAGCGAGTCAGTTTTCCTGACTCCAGCCGTCCTGGAAACATATATTTTCAGGGCCCTGACAACGTCCAGTAACTTGGAGTCCTCCAAGTCCCTAGGAGCCGCAGGCACCACAATAGGTTGGTTCAGGTGAAACGCCGACACCACCTTAGGGAGAAACTGGGGACGAGTCCGCAGTTCTGCCCTGTCCGAATGGAAAATCAGATATGGGCTTTTGTAAGACAAAGCCGCCAATTCTGACACTCGCCTGGCCGAGGCCAGGGCCAATAGCATGGTCACTTTCCATGTGAGATATTTCAAATCTACCGATTTGAGCGGTTCAAACCAATGTGATTTGAGGAATCCCAGAACTACGTTGAGATCCCACGGTGCCACTGGAGGCACAAAAGGAGGCTGTATATGCAGTACTCCCTTGACAAATGTCTGGACTTCAGGAACTGAAGCCAATTCTTTCTGGAAGAAAATCGACAGGGCCAAAATTTGAACCTTAATGGACCCCAATTTGAGGCCCATAGACACTCCTGTTTGCAGGAAATGCAGGAATCAACCCAGTTGAAATTCCTCCGTGGGGGCCTTCCTGGCCTCACACCACGCCACATATTTTCGCCAAATGCGGTGATAATGTTGTGCGGTCACCTCCTTCCTGGCTTTGACCAGGGTAGGTATGACCTCTTCCGGAATGCCTTTTTCCCTTAGGATCCGGCGTTCAACCGCCATGCCGTCAAACGCAGCCGCGGTAAGTCTTGGAACAGACAGGGTCCCTGCTGAAGCAAGTCCCCTCTTAGCGGCAGAGGCCATGGGTCCTCTGTGAGCATTTCTTGAAGTTCCGGGTACCAAGTCCTCCTTGGCCAATCCGGAGCCACGAGTATAGTTCTTACTCCTCTCCGTCTTATAATTCTCAGTACCTTGGGTATGAGAGGAAGAGGAGGGAACACATACACTGACCGGTACACCCACAGTGTTACCAGAGCATCCACAGCTATTGCCTGAGGGTCCCTTGACCTGGCGCAATACCTGTCTAGTTTTTTGTTGAGGCGGGACGCCATCATGTCCACCTTTGGTCTTTCCCAAAGGGTCACAATCATGTGGAAGACTTCTGGGTGAAGTCCCCACTCTCCCGGGTGGAGATCGTGCCTGCTGAGAAAATCTGCTTCCAGTTGTCCACTCCCAGAATGAACACTGCTGACAGTGCTATCACATGATTTTCCGCCCAGCGGAGAATCCTTGCAGCTTCTTCCATTGCCCTCCTGCTTCTTGTGCCGCCCTGTCTGTTTACGTGGGCGACTGCCGTGATGTTGTCTGACTGGATCAGCACCGGCTGACCTTGAAGCAGAGGTCTTGCTAGGCATAGAGCATTGTAAATTGCCCTTAGCTCCAGTATATTTATGTGAAGGGAAGTCTCCAGACTTGACCACGTTCCCTGGAAATTTTCCCAGTGTGACTGCTCCCCAGCCTCTCAGGCTGGCATCCGTGGTCACCAGGATCCAATCCTGAATGCCGAATCTGCGCCCCTCTAGTAGATGAGCACTCTGTAGCTACCACAGAAGAGACACCCTTGTCCTTGGAGACAGGGTTATCCGCTGATGCATCTGAAGATGCGATCCGGACCATTTGTCCAGCAGATCCCACTGAAAAGTTCTTGCGTGAAATCTGCCAAATGGAATGGAAACCACCATTTTTCCCAGGACCCTTGTGCAATGATGCACTGACACTTTTCCTGGTTTTAGGAGGTTCCTGACTAGCTCGGATAACTCCCTGGCTTTCTCCTCCGGGAGAAACACCTTTTTCTGGACTGTGTCCAGAATCATCCCTAGGAACAGCAGACGTGTCGTCGGGATCAGCTGCGATTTTGGAATATTTAGAATCCACCCGTGCTGTTGTAGCAGTACCCGAGATAGTGCTACTCCGACCTCCAACTGTTTCCTGGACTTTGCCCTTATCAGGAGATCGTCCAAGTAAGGGATAATTAAGACGCCTTTTCTTCGAAGAAGAATCATAATTTCGGCCATTACCTTGGTAAAGACCCGGGGTGCCGTGGACAATCCAAACGGCAGCGTCTGAAACTGATAATGACAGTTCTGTACTACGAACCTGAGGAACCCTTGATGAGAAGGGCAAATTGGGACGTGAAGGTAAGCATCCTTGATGTCCAGGGACACCATATAGTCCCCATCTTCCAGGTTCGCTATCACTGCTCTGAGTGACTCCATCTTGAATTTGAACCTTTGTATGTAAGTGTTCAAAGATTTCAGATTTAGAATAGGTCTCACCGAGCCGTCTGGCTTCGGTACCACAAATAGTGTGGAATAATACCCCTTTCCCTGTTGTAGGAGGGGTACTTTGATTATCACCTGCTGGGAATACAGCTTGTGAATTGCTTCCAATACTGTCTCCCTGTCGGAGGGAGACGTTGGTAAAGCAGACTTCAGGAACCTGTGAGGGGGAGACGTCTCGAATTTCAATTTGTACCCCTGGGATACTACCTGTAGGATCCAGGGGTCCACTTGCGAGTGAGCCCACTGCACACTGAAAATCTTGAGACGACCCCCCACCGCACCTGAGTCCGCTTGTAAGGCCCCAGCGTCATGCTGAGGACTTGGCAGAAGCTGTGGAGGGCTTCTGTTCCTGGGAAGAGGCTGTCTGCTGCAGTCTTTTTCCCTTTCCTCTACCCCGGGGCAGATATGACTGGCCTTTTGCCCGCTTGCCCTTATGGGGACGAAAGGACTGAGGCTGAAAAGACGGTGTCTTTTTCTGCTGAGAGGTGAGTTGGGGTAAAAAGGTGGATTTTCCCGCTGTTGCCGTGGCCACCAGGTCCGAAAGACCGACCCCAAATAACTCCTCCCCTTTATACGGCAATACTTCCATATGCCGCTTGGAATCCGCATCGCCTGACCATTGTCGTGTCCATAAACATCTTCTGGCAGAAATGGACATCGCACTTACTCTTGATGCCAGGGTGCAAATGTCCCTCTGTGCATCACGCATATATAGAAACGCATCTTTTAAACGCTCTATAGTCAATAAAATACTGTCCCTGTCCAGGGTATCAATATTTTCAGTCAGGGAATCCGTCCAAGCCACCCCAGCGCTGCACATCCAGGCTGAGGCAATCGCTGGTCGCAGCATAACACCAGTATGTGTGTATATACTCTTTAGGATTTTCTCCAGCTTCCTATCAGCTGGCTCCTTGAGGGCGGCCGTCTCAGGAGATGGTAACGCCACTTGTTTTGATAAGCGTGTGAGCGCCTTATCCACCCTAGGGGGTGTTTCCCAACGCGCCCTAACTTCTGGCGGGAAAGGGTATAATGCCAATAATTTCTTAGATATCAGCAATTTTTTATCGGGGGAAACCCACGCATCATCACACACTTCATTTAATTCTTCTGATTCAGGAAAAACTACGGGTAGTTTTTTCACACCCCACATAATACCCTTTTTTGTGGTACTTGTAGTATCAGAAATATTCAAAGCCTCCTTCATTGCCGTGATCATGGAACGTGTGGCCCTACTGGAAAATACGTTTGTTTCTTCACCGTCGACACTGGAGTCAGTGTCCGTGTCTGTGTCGACCGACTGAGGTAATGGGCGCTTTAGAGCCCCTGACGGTGTTTGAGACGCCTGGACAGGCACTAATTGATTTGCCGGCTGTCTCATGTCGTCAACAGTTTTTTGTAACGTGCCGACAGTATCACGTAATTCCTTAAATAAGACCATCCAATCAGGTGTCGACTCCCTAGGGGGTGACATCACTAATACAGGCAATTGCTCCGCCTCCACACCATTTTCCTCCTCATACATGTCGACACACGCGTACCGACACACAGCACACACACAGGGAATGCTCTGATAGAGGACAGGACCCCACTAGCCCTTTGGGGAGACAGAGGGAGAGTTTGCCAGCACACACCAAAAACGCTATATATGTATAGGGACAACCTTGTAATTAAGTGTCTATCCCTTATAGCTGCAATATCAAGCCAAATTAGTGCCCCCCCTCTCTTTTTTACCCTGTTTCTGTAGTGCAGGAGTGCAGGGGAGAGTCTGGGAGCCTTCCTACCAGCGGAGCTGTGAGGGAAAATGGCGCTTGTGTGCTGAGGAGATAGGCTCCGCCCCCTTCTCGGCGGCCGTTCTCCCGCTTTTTATAGGAAATCTGGCAGGGGTTAAATACATCCATATAGCCCCAGGGGCTATATGTGATGTATTTTTTTTGCCAATATAAGTGTTTTCATTGCTGCTCAGGGCGCCCCCCCTGCTGAACATATTGGGGTGCAGCGAAACGCGTCAGGACCCCCCTGCTTTACACCACTTCAGTTCCAACAATCTCCGATACGTGTCTGAACCAGCCTTGGATCCACTACCACTCTGCCGTGCGGCATCAAAGAGGACAACTCTAGCACTCACCACTATTAATGAGGATAATCTCCATCTAATATGGACTGCTACTCATGGAAGCCTTTCCACCTCTAAGGCGGTGACCGGTAACTATACAAACAAACCGAACTGTGCTAAACTAACCAAACCTCTTAACAACTGTGGACATTTCTGGGCATTTTAAAGGAACAGACACCGAGTGATCCTAAACAGCAACAGGACGAACTGAATGTGATGTGCTTCATGTATTAATTTTATTCATAATTTTTAATAATGAGATTAATTGTTTCTTATATGTTTTTACTAAAAATAAATTGTTAAAGTATTATATCAATCCGATCACTTTATTATTAGCGCTGCCTACCCACAATCTTTTCTGTAACCTACACGGGACTGACACTCCTGTTTCTGTGGCAGCTGCTTGGTGCAGCAACTTTATAAGAAGCGCCTGTTCTTTCCAGGGAGCTTTTTACATACGCCCCCCCCAGCGCCCTGCACCCTCAGTGACCGCGGTGTGAAGTGTGCTGAGAGCAATGGCGCACAGCTGCAGTGCTGTGCGCTACCTTTAGGAAGACATGGACGTCTTCTGCCGCCGATTTCTGGACCTTTTCTTTCTTTAGCATCTGTAAGGGGGCCGGCGGCGCGGCTCCGGGACCCATCCATGGCTGGGCCTGTGATCGTCCCTCTGGAGCTAATGTCCAGTAGCCTAAGAAGCCCAATCCACTCTGCACGCAGGTGAGTTCGCTTCTTCTCCCCTTAGTCCCTCGCTGCAGTGAGCCTGTTGCCAGCAGGACTCACTGAAAATAAAAAAACTAAGTCTATACTTTTATCCTAAGCAGCTCAGGAGAGCCACCTAGATTGCACCCTTCTCGGCCGGGCACAAAAACCTAACTGAGGCTAGGAGGAGGGTCATAGGGGGAGGAGCCAGTGCACACCACCTAGTCATAAAGCTTTTATTTTTGTGCCCTGTCTCCTGCGGAGCCGCTAATCCCCATGGTCCTTACGGAGTCCCCAGCATCCACTTAGGACGTCAGAGAAATATATATATATATATATATATATATAGGTATTGTTCCATTGAATATCAAGGACACCGTGTGTGGGATGAAATTGTTCAGGGTCACATAAGTAATAATTCGGTGGTTGTGAGGATATTGTCACATATTACGGCAACAAGTTATTAGCGATACCGGATTCATGTATATTACTGTATGATACTGTGGTCGGTTTGAACTGGTCTTTAGGTGGGAGCCCAGAAGTAACCTGTAATCACATCACAAGATTAGGTGTCACTCAGTGTTCCAGCTGACCAATGACCCACAGTGTACTGAATATGTCCCGCCCCTGGACCAATGGAAGATCTTACATTCCCCATTGTACTGTTATTGGAACATTGTATAAAAGGACGCACCTGGGCCAGGTTTCAGTCACCTTTCTCAGAGGTCATCTTGTAAGACGACTGAGGCCTGGAATCCGGTGGCGCAGCGTATGTATGAAGGTAACTGATCCTATTGTATTGGTATAGTTGTATTGCTAATTGTACTTGCATTTATTTCCCGTCTGTTGTATATTATTGCACGTATTACTGTATCTTTGAATTGTATTGTGTTGCTACAGTGCAGCATTGTTATCCCTTTGTGTCCGCTAGGGACTAATATATATGGTTATTGGGTTGGACCTTTAATCCAAACTCACCCATCTGTCTCGACTAAGTTATTTTGTTAATCTGGTGAAGCGTCAGGGACACTTCCGACACTCTACTAAGGTCTAAGTGTGTTATATTGCTGTAGCCATATATAGTCACCAAGGTAATACGAGAGCATCACAACGCTCAAAAGGTACGCTAAGTGGCGCTACACATAGCGTAACATTGAGGAAACTGCGCAAATGACTTATTGTCCATCGGTTTACTTTAAAAACAGTTTATCACAAAGTAAAAGAAAAAAACAGAACAGTTGAATAGACATAATTTATTTAAAACCAACAAATTATAAAATTAATTACACAGAGACTCTCCCTCCCCCCCGTAATATCATCCCACTATTCAAATGAGCTGTCAAAATTGGACATAGCCAAAATTACACCGGAAATCTTTTGTTTTTAAACAACTTTTTTTCATATCTTTAATACCAATATTTTTGTCTATATTTTAAACTTAAAAAATACTTTACTCTGCACAACAGCCTATGGGGGTCATTCAGACCCAGCCGCTATAGCGGCCCACAGCAGTTTGCTGCTGGTGGCAAAATAGACATGCGTAGCAGCTGCGCAGACACACACATTGCGGTCGCATCCCTGAGGGGTGAATGCGGGCGGGGCAGGATCATTTTCCAGGGGCTGTGTGATGTCACATCTGCGATCATCTCTGATTAACCCCCTATAAGCTTCCAGAGTGCACCTCATATCTCATCTTTTCCAAGTTACTACAAATGATATGAGATCGGTAGCAGCACTACTTTCAGGATTATTACACAGAACATACATAAAGGCTGACACAGCAAATAACAGTAACACATACAAGGGATTAATTAGAAATAAGGAAGCATAATCATCATTAAGTCTAATTATCAACTGGTTCTGTGCGGGACCCATACACCTCTTTACTGCCTCCAGCATCCCCTGGTACTGCACTGCGGCCATCTGCCCAGTCTCCCCCCACTACTGCCACCCGCCCTGTCTCCGCCCACTACTGCCTCCCACCCTGTCCCCCCAACCTCTTTCCCCCACTACTGCCACCGCCCTGTCTTCTTCCACTACTGCCACCCACCCTGTCTCCCCCCCACTACTGCCACCCATCCTGTCTCCCCCACTACTGCCACCCACCCTGCCTCCCCCCACTACTGCCTCCCACCCTGTCCCCCACTATTGCCACCACCCTGTCTCCCCCTACTGCCCCCAGCTGTCTTCTTCCAGTACTGCCACCCACCCTATCTCTTTACACTACAAATTATGAGATCGGTGGCAGCACTACTTTCAGTATTACACAGAACACACATAAAGGCTGACACAGCAAATAACAGTAACACATACAAGGGATTAATTAGAAAGAATAATAATCATTAAGTCTATCAACTGATTCTGTGCGGAACACATACACCTCTTTACTGTCTCCAGCAGCCCCTGGTACTACACTGCTGCCACTCGCACTGTCTCCCACCCACTACTGCCACCGTCCTGTCTCCCCACTACTGCTACCCACCTTGTTTCCCCACCTACCCTGTCTCCCCCACCACTGCTACCCGTCTCCCCCCACTACTGCTATCCACCCCGTGTCTCCCCCCACTACTACCACCTGCCCTGTCTTTCCGCTTTGACACCTCAGCCCTGCTTGGTGATGTTTACCCACATAGACAATGTGTCCAGCAGCTCCCACTACTGCCCCCTGCCCTGTCTCCCTCCTCAGCGCTGCTTGGGAACATTACCCACTTACACACTGCTTCCAGTAGCCCCCGCTACTGCACTACTGCCACCCACCGTCTCCCCTGACATCTAAGCACTGCTTGGGAATCTATGGTACTGCTAACAGTCCTTCATCAACAGATGGAAGAAACCAGAGCAGTACGGAGGCAGAAGCTGCTTCTGGTACCATGGTCATGCAAGGCTGGGAGTCAGTAAATTATTTAATAGAGGGCCTAATTCAGTAAGGATTGCAGATGCTGCTAATTAGTCAAATTTGCAATACTTTTCCTTGAGCGCTAGGGGCCGCCCATCGCAGGGCAAGGCCACCCAACATGCTGACCACCGCCTCCCCCCTTGATGAAGCAGAAATTGCAATTGCCTCACAATTTCTGCTTCATCGTAGAAATTAGTGAAGCCTCATGCTGCCGCAGGAGGCCCGCCGCATTCTCCTCAATCACGGCGGCTGCATCTGATGTCACAAAGCCACCGTGATCATGCCCATTTGTCCTCCTCTGCCCTCCGTTCGTGCCACACTGCCCCCACACTGATCCGTCTCCTCCCTGGAAACAGAGCATTCCCCGCCACCCCAGTGACTGCCTCTGCCTGACAGGCAATCGCATTTTCTGTGGCCCATCCACAGAAAACGCGGGTGGATGTGCCCGCAACTTTTACTGAATAATTCCGTTTGGATCACACACTGCGATCCAACCTGAATTAGGCCCAGAGTCACCATCTTACAGGCATCCGGTGAAGGGAGCAGAGAATGGGTGTTATGTGGCAGGAACGGGCTGGTTAGGTAACAGTCTGGCTGCTGCATTCTGTACAAGCTACAACCGGTGCGATTCTTTTGCTAGGTGACCCAGGTAGAGGACATTGCAGTAGTCTATGCGTGATAATACAAGTGCATGTATGACTGTAGGTAGATCTTCTGAGGGAAATAAATGCTGGAGTCTGGCTATGTTCCTCAGATGAGGATCTGATTGTGGCTGATACCTGATGTCTAAGTGTCACTCCACCATCCAGGACACCAATATTCCGCACAGGATCAGCATTTTGTAACTCTGAACCCCCAAGCGTAAGTCTGGTTTACGAAGCTGAGCTGTATCCCTGCCCTTTGATGGTGAGCTTCTACCATAAGAACCTGTTTCACCAGGACTGAGTCACAGCCAACTGGCATCACCCACACCTGGAGCTCAGCTAGACATTTAGGATTGGTACTGGGTTTTCAGTACGCGGAGCAAAAGACAAATCTGCATAGCAGTGGTAGATGATGGCATGACATCTGATTATTATACCCAGTGGTAGCATGTATATTGAAAAAAGCACAGGAGGTAGGATAAGAACCTTGAAGAACATCGCATGGCAATGATAAGTATACTCCAGAAGATTAAAATGGCTTCTCACCTGTGTGTCTTCTCTGGTGTGTAACAAGTTGTGATTTCTGTGTAAAACATTTCCCACACTCAGCACATGGAAATGGCTTCTCACCTGTGTGATTTCTGTGATGTATAACAAGAGCTGATTTGTCTGCAAAACCTTTCCCACACTCAAAGCATGGAAATGTATTCTCACCTGTGTGACTTCGCTGATGTCTAACAAGATGTGATTTTTGTGTAAAAGATTTCCCACACTCAGAGCAAGAAAATGGCTTCTCACCTGTGTGACTTCTCTGATGTTTAATAAGATATGATTTATGTGCAAAACATTTTCCACACTCAGAACATGGAAATGGCTTCTCATCTGTGTGACTTCGCTGATGTTTAACAAGTTGTGATTTCCGTGTAAAACATTTCCCACACTCAGAGCAAGTAATTGGATTCTCACCTGTGTGACTTCTCTGATGTCTAACAAGTTGTGATTTCTGAGTATAACATTTTGCGCACTCAGAGCAAGAAAATGGCTTCTCACCTGTGTGATTTCTCTGATGAAAAACAAGATCTGATTTGTGTGCAAAACATTTCCAACACTCAGAACATAGAAATGGCTTCTCACCTGTGTGACTTCTCTGATGTATAACAAGTTGTGATTTCCGTGCAAAACATTTCCCACACTCAGGACATGGAAATGGCCTCTCACCTGTGTGACTTCGCTGATGTCTAACAAGTTGTGATTGCCGGGTAAAACATTTCCCACACTCAGAGCAAGAAATTGGCTTCTCACCTGTGTGACTTCGGTTATGACTAACAAGATCTGATTTCTGTGCAAAACATTTCCCACACTCAGCACATGGAAATGGCTTCTCACCTGTGTGATTTCTGTGATGTATAACAAGAGCTGATTTGTC
This sequence comes from Pseudophryne corroboree, assembly GCF_028390025.1. Taxonomy (NCBI): domain Eukaryota; kingdom Metazoa; phylum Chordata; class Amphibia; order Anura; family Myobatrachidae; genus Pseudophryne; species Pseudophryne corroboree. The sequence continues at coordinate 167,324 of NW_026967498.1, forward strand.
TGCAAAACCTTTCCCACACTCAAAGCATGGAAATGGATTCTCACCTGTGTGACTTCGCTGATGTCTAACAAGATGTGATTTTTGTGTAAAACATTTCCCACACTCAGAGCAAGAAAATGGCTTCTCACCTGTGTGACTTCGCTGATGTCTAACAAGTTGTGATTGCCGGGTAAAACATTTCCCACACTCAGAGCAAGAAATTGGCTTCTCACCTGTGTGACTTCGGTTATGACTAACAAGATCTGATTTCTGTGCAAAACATTTCCCACACTCAGCACATGGAAATGGCTTCTCACCTGTGTGATTTCTGTGATGTATAACAAGAGCTGATTTGTCTGCAAAACCTTTCCCACACTCAAAGCATGGAAATGGATTCTCACCTGTGTGACTTCGCTGATGTCTAACAAGATGTGATTTTTGTGTAAAACATTTCCCACACTCAGAGCAAGAAAATGGCTTCTCACCTGTGTGACTTCTCTGATGTTTAATAAGATATGATTTATGTGCAAAACATTTCCCACACTCAGAACATGGAAATGGCTTCTCATCTGTGTGACTTCGCTGATGTTTAACAAGTTGTGATTTCCGTGTAAAACATTTCCCACACTCAGAGCAAGTAATTGGATTCTCACCTGTGTGACTTCTCTGATGTCTAACAAGTTGTGATTTCTGAGTATAACATTTTGCGCACTCAGAGCAAGAAAATGGCTTCTCACCTGTGTGATTTCTCTGATGAAAAACAAGATCTGATTTGTGTGCAAAACATTTCCAACACTCAGAACATGGAAATGGCTTCTCACCTGTGTGACTTCTCTGATGTATAACAAGTTGTGATTTCCGTGCAAAACATTTCCCACACTCAGGACATGGAAATGGCCTCTCACCTGTGTGACTTCGCTGATGTCTAACAAGTTGTGATTGCCGGGTAAAACATTTCCCACACTCAGAGCAAGAAATTGGCTTCTCACCTGTGTGACTTCGGTTATGACTAACAAGATCTGATTTCTGTGCAAAACATTTCCCACACTCAGCACATGGAAATGGCTTCTCACCTGTGTGATTTCTGTGATGTATAACAAGAGCTGATTTGTCTGCAAAACCTTTCCCACACTCAAAGCATGGAAATGGATTCTCACCTGTGTGACTTCGCTGATGTCTAACAAGATGTGATTTTTGTGTAAAACATTTCCCACACTCAGAGCAAGAAAATGGCTTCTCACCTGTGTGACTTCTCTGATGTTTAATAAGATATGATTTATGTGCAAAACATTTCCCACACTCAGAACATGGAAATGGCTTCTCATCGGTGTGACTTCGCTGATGTTTAACAAGTTGTGATTTCCGTGTAAAACATTTCCCACACTCAGAGCAAGTAATTGGATTCTCACCTGTGTGACTTCTCTGATGTCTAACAAGTTGTGATTTCTGAGTATAACATTTTGCGCACTCAGAGCAAGAAAATGGCTTCTCACCTGTGTGATTTCTCTGATGAAAAACAAGATCTGATTTGTGTGCAAAACATTTCCAACACTCAGAACATGGAAATGGCTTCTCACCTGTGTGACTTCTCTGATGTATAACAAGTTGTGATTTCCGTGCAAAACATTTCCCACACTCAGCACATGGAAATGGCTTCTCACCTGTGTGATTTCGCTGATGTCTAACAAGTTGTGATTGCCGGGTAAAACATTTCCCACACTCAGAGCAAGAAATTGGCTTCTCACCTGTGTGACTTCGGTTATGACTAACAAGATCTGATTTCTGTGCAAAACATTTCCCACACTCAGGACATAGAAATGGCTTCTCACCTGTGTGACTTCGCTGATGTATAACAAGTTGTGATTTCCATACAAAACATTTCCCACACTCAGAACATGGAAATAGATTCTCACCTGTGTGACTTCTCTGATGTGTAACAAGTTGTGATTTCCGGGTAAAACATTTCCCGCACTCAGAGCACGGAAATGGCTTCTCACCTGTGTGTCTTCTCAGATGTGTAACAAGAGCTGATTTGTATGTAAAACATTTTCCACACTCAGAACATGGAAATGGCTTCTCACCTGCCTTAGCTGGCTGATGGGTAATAAGCTTTGTGTTCTGTGTAAAACATTTGGCATCTATAGAACAGGGAAACACTGTATCTACTGTCAGAGCTGTAACAGATGCTCCAACATTAGAGTGATCAGGAGAACATTTCCCATGATCAGAGGGATCAGCTGATAGAGCTGGATGTATAATTGGGGTAATGGGGTTATCTCCTGGAGAATCCTGTCTGCTGTCATTATCTTTTATTTCACAATCCGGGGATAACATTAGATGTCCTTCTGAGATATTCCTGCTTGTGTGTCCATCTGCTGGAAATAAAACACATTGTGGAAATGTGAAATTTTCAGTAACAATATTAATATTGTAAACATTAGAAGACGACTGTCTGGGACACTTAATTATAAATGTGTGTGTATAATAAAATATAACTTTTAATGAAGGCTTTATAATATTTTGTGTCTCAGACTATCATTGTGTCCACCCTCCTGAGAACACTCACAATAACAAATGTAATATTATAATAAGACTTAGATATCTCTCTCTTGTACTGGTAACTAACCATGAAGTATAAATGGAGATGTAGTCACTCGCCAAGTCCTATGTCAGCACCAATGTAAAACAATGGATGGGGAACACATCGTATGAATTGGAGATTCTAGATGAACAATAACATCAGTCATATGAGCTGATGGATCAGAGAAATGTCTCCTAACGTTACTCCTGGAAGCATTGGTAAGGTAGCATTCCTTTAAGCATGTGCTCATATGCTGGTAAGCCTGTACATGTGTTACTCACCCTTATATAAGGTATATTGCTACAGTAGAGTAGGTGTGGAACAAGGTATTTTACATGCAATACACCATATAATACACTGCAATCATCATCGTCTGCTAGGTTAAAATCCACTCTTAAACCCCCATCATCAGTGTCTTACCTCTATATTCACAATAGTAATAAGGATGATGTGTGTACAGTAAGTATGATACAGAGAATTACATATCAGGATCTATACAGCTGCCGCCATACTTCTGCTTCTCATACATGTGCTACTGGCAGCAGTGAACATCTGAGTCAGAGTGCAGGGAAGACAGCAGAGTTTAATGAGAGAGACTGGATCCGCCTTTGCAGGGATGTAACACACTGGTCACCCCTGTTAGTATATAAAATAATAAATAAGAGGGGCATGGTCCATCCAGACGTGCTTTCTGGAGCTCTCATTACTAAGTGATTTTCTTATCTACCCTACCTGATAGCTCTGTGCCGCTGCTGGGACCAAGACCCAATCTATTGAGTCTCCTACTGCCCTAAAGCCGCTCACTCCGGGCACCGTTCACTGCTGCAGCCAAGTGACGCAGCTGAAGCCACGGGCTGTATTCTGGGGCTAAGTGTGCCCAGTCTTTCCTGCATGCTCCGGAGACCTGACTTGGAGGTGCTTTTGCCTCAGGTGGGAGCACTGGCTCTTCCGCTACTGCTGGGGACAGAACAGGCTGCACACAGTCACCGGAGCCCGGCAGTGATATTGGAAAGTGAGGTGATGATCAAGCACTCTTGCTCCATTGCCCTTTCTCCGAATTCCACTAGCCGATCTGCTAAGGTATCCCTTCAACTCCCCCCCCATCCCCAGGACGTTGGACCTCCAGTCCTGCTAGGTATGAAACATGGCTGCTGCTAGTAGAGAGGGTGGGGACACCTCCCAGCTCACAAGTGCCGCCCTCATGACACTTCTGGACTCGTTGAAAGGGATATCCACACCCATCTCCTGATACACGATCTACCAATCGTCCTTAGACATTCCGCTGAAGTCTACCATCTGCGTTCTCCTGCGCTGCAGTTAATCCTCTCCTAACTCGGCTTCTCCAATCAGGTGACCGAAAAGCCACCTAGGATTATCCCACCGCTATGCCACATGTACGAAAGCCCTCACCCTGCCTTGCGCCCCCGCCTCAGTCACAGAATGTATGTTTAGGTCACACAGGATCTGGCCAATTATGGGAATTCCCACTTACTGTCAGTAACCGCCCATTACTGACTCCACCCACTGCGCTGAATGCACCCTGGACAGCCGGAAAACGGAACTATGTTTGGCATAGCTCTGCAGATCACAAGATGAAGCGGTCGTCTTGAGGAAGATGTATATTCACCCAGTCTTAAAAGAGACTTGTCACGATCCGGGTATCTGGACGCCATTACTTACCCATCAGATGCCTCCTAAGGCTGGCTCAGCGCTCCAGGACCGGATCCCATCTGTTATCCTGATGTCCACATTCCTGCCTCCTCTCCTGTTTCTCTGAGACGCTGTCACAGTAGCGCCATATTACATCTGGCATGGCGTCTCCCGCTGCCTCTGCCGCCGTCCCTGAGTTTCTGCATGCAGAGTGTCAGAGTGGCGATTACGTCAGCCGCGGCCTCCGCTGTGTCCGCGTGGTTTAGATGTGCACTTATCAGCCTGGCATCTCCTGTCTCCGGTGGCCGGCGCCGCCATTACTGTTTTCATTACCACATGGATTACAAACCAAACTTCCCTCCAAGTGTCTGCATGGGCGCAGCCATCTTGGATTCTGTCAGCTGATCATTTCCACCAATCTGCTGTCTGTATTGTTAATCTGCATAATTGCCTAGCCAATCCCTTCCTTGCTGCAGGTATAAATATGCTGTGCCTGAGCAAGGAAGGCGTCAGTGCTTTGGTTGTCAAACCTAGTTCCAGTTTGTCTCTCTCCTGTGATTGTTTTCCAGGTTCCAGCTCCTGCCTCAATCCTTCCACTACAGAGACCCGCACCAGCATTCCATCTGCGGTGTAGCCTGACTCTTCCATCCATTTGGACTCATCTGTTTCCAGCCACAGATCCACCTACTTACAGCTTCCAACTTCCAGCAGAGGTCTGATCTTCTTAAAGTGCCGGTACCCTTTTCTGCAGATTACCATTCATCATTGATATTATTATTTCACCGCTCTCAAGTTCTACATATCATTCCATATTTCATCGCTCTCAAGTTACATTTATTATTTAACTGGTTCCAGCCAGTATTCACTCCGTGTCAACATCAGTCTGGTTCCAGCCAGTATCCACAGCAGCCGTTTTACCCACAGCAGCCCAGCTTTTCCTGGAACACCAGCTGGTACTATCCTGGGCTATTTCCATTGCACAGTTGGGCCTGGTAAGGACTTTACATCTAGAAGATTATTACAACTGTCTCATACTACCAGAGCCCTGTGGTCCCTACCACCCTGTAGTACCCAGGAACTGTATTATTGCCCTGCTGACTTTTATGTTTTCTTATTTGCTGCTGTGTTACGGAGTTTGTCATAATAAACATCATTGATTTTTATCCTGGTTGTCGTGGTCACACCTTCGGGCAGTTCTTCTCCATGTTACTTACATGTCTAGGGGTCTGATACAATCTCCCAGGTTCCGTTACATCTCAGCCCCTACAACTGAGGTTGCCTCCCGTCAACTCAGGCCCTCAGTTGTGACAGTAAGCACTGACCTAATGAATCCAGCCGGAGACCAGGATCAAGCAGCCAGGCCGATGCAAGAACTGGCAGCCCGACTTGAACATCAGGAGGCTGCACAGGGCCACATCATCCGCTGTCTCCAGGATCTCTCTACTCGGCTGGATGGGATTCAGACAACCCTCCGTGGATCAGGCGCGTCCGGTGCGTCAACCACAGTGACTCCAGCTATAACCCCACCCACCTTACCCATTTCTGCTCCACGTCTTCATCTTCCAACGCCAGCAAAATTTGACGGATCTCCAAGATTCTGCAGGGGATTTCTCAACCAGTGTGAGATTCAGTTTGAGCTACAACCTGGCAATTTCCCCAGTGACCGTACAAAAATTGCCTACATTATCTCTCTTCTCAGTGGCTCAGCCCTTGACTGGGCATCACCGTTATGGGAGAGGTCCGACATCCTGCTATCCTCCTACACGGCATTCGTGTCAACATTCAGGCGTATCTTCGACGAGCCAGGTCGGGTAACTTCAGCTTCATCTGAAATTCTCCATTTACGCCAGGGATCACGCACTGTAGGACAATATCTTATACAGTTCCAGATCCTGGCGTCCGAACTAGCATGGAACGACGAGGCCCTGTATGCTGCATTCTGGCATGGCTTATCTGAGCGTATTAAAGATGAGTTAGCTACCAGAGACTTACCTTCTAAGTTAGATGAGCTAATCTCACTCTGCACGAAAGTTGATTTGCGTTTCAGAGAGAGAGCAACTGAGCGTGGAAGATCATCTGCTCCAAAATCTTCTGCTCCTCCTCCTCGTCAACTGTCACCATCTAAAGATGAGCCCATGCAAATTGGCCGTTCCCGTTTAACTCCTGCTGAGCGCCGAAGACGTCTCTCCGAGTCTCTCTGTCTTTATTGTGCAGCTCCGTCTCACACCATTAATGCCTGTCCCAAACGTCCGGGAAACTCCAAATCCTAGCTCGCCAAGGAGAGGGCCGGCTAGGAGTAATGATTTCCTCTCCATCTCCTCAAGATTGTAATCTCCCAGTCTCGCTTCAAGTTGCTCAACGTTATCAGAACGTCATTGCCCTCCTTGATTCCGGAGCAGCTGGGAACTTTATTACCGAAGCCTATGTTAAACGGTGGTCCCTACCCACCGAGAGACTTCCTTCGTCCATCTCCTTAACTGCCGTGGATGGCAGCAAGATTTTCGATACAGTTATTTCTCTAAGGACTCTACCAGTTCGTCTGAAAGTGGGAGTTCTTCATTCCGAACTTATTTCTCTTTTAGTGATTCCAAGAGCCACACATCCTGTGGTCCTGGGCCTTCAATGGCTCCGTCTTCACAATCCTACAATTGATTGGACGACTACGCAAATTCTGGCATGGGGTTCCTCCTGTGCTGAGACATGTTTGTTTAAAGTATTGCCTGTCTGTTCTTCCTCCCCCAGGTCGTCTGATGTTCCACCTTCTCCATATCAAGATTTCACGGATGTGTTCAGTAAAGCTTCTGCTGATATCCTTCCTCCTCATAGAGAATGGGACTGCCCGATTGATCTCGTTCCAGGGAAGGTTCCACCTCGAGGCCGAACTTATCCGTTGTCTCTGCCTGAGACGCATTCTATGGAGGAATACATTAAAGAGAACCTAGCAAAGGGGTTCATTCGACCTTCTTCTTCTCCAGCCGGCGCAGGCTTCTTTTTTGTAAAGAAGAAAGATGGTGGTCTGCGGCCGTGCATCGACTACAGAGGTTTGAACGACATTACCATCAAGAACCGCTATCCTTTACCCCTGATTACTGAGCTCTTTGATAGAGTTAGCGGAGCTACCATCTTCACAAAGCTGGACTTGAGAGGTGCATACAATCTCATCCGGATCCGTGAGGGTGACGAGTGGAAGACCGCCTTTAACACCCGTGACGGACATTATGAGTACCTCGTCATGCCCTTCGGATTGAGCAATGCTCCAGCTGTCTTCCAGCATTTTGTCAATGAGATCTTCAGAGACATTTTATACCGTGATGTCGTGGTCTATCTAGATGATATCCTAATTTTTGCCAACAATTTAGAGGAACATCGTTTTTGGGTAAAAGAGGTTCTGTCCCGTCTCTGTGTCAATCATTTCTATTGCAAATTAGAGAAATGCGTCTTTGAAGTCAAGTCCATTCTGTTTCTAGGTTACATTGTGTCCGGTTCCGGACTAGAGATGGATCCTGAGAAACTACAAGCAATCCAAAATTGGCCGATACCCTTGACCCTCAAAGGGGTCCAGAGGTTCTTGGGGTTCGCCAATTATTACAGAAAGTTTATACGAGACTTTTCCACCATTGTGGCGCCTATTACTGCTTTTACCAAGAAGGGTGCCAACCCGTCCAAGTGGTCTGAAGAAGCTATGCAAGCCTTTCATCTTTTAAAACAACGGTTCATTTCAGCACCAGTTCTGAAACAGCCCGACATCGACTCCCCTTTCATTTTAGAGGTGGATGCCTCCTCCGTTGGAGTAGGAGCAGTGTTATCTCAGAGGGCTAAAGATGGTCATTTACACCCTTGCAGTTTCTTCTCCCGAAAGTTCTCCCCAGCTGAGCGCAACTATGCCATTGGCGACCAGGAGTTGCTAGCCATCAAGCTCGCTCTAGAAGAGTGGAGGTATCTGTTGGAGGGAGCTTCTCATTCCATTACCATACTTACAGACCACAAGAATCTTTTATATCTGAAAGGCGCACAATGTCTCAATCCTCGTCAGGCCAGATGGGCACTTTTCTTTTCCAGGTTCGACTTTAAGCTCCAGTTCTGTCCGGGCTCTCAGAATCGCAAGGCCGATGCCCTTTCCCACTCATGGGAGCAAGAAAATGAGTCAGAGTCTTCAGACAAGCATCCTATTATAAATCCGTTGGCATTCTCCACGGTAGGGATGGACTCTACGCCCCCATCAGGGAAAAGTTTTGTGAAGCCGATGCTAAGGAAGAAGCTCATGCATTGGGCCCATGCTTCCCGTTTTGCCGGACATACAGGTATCCAAAAAACCCTGGAGTTTATCTCTAGGTCCTATTGGTGGCCGACTCTGAAAAAGGACGTCATGGAGTTTATTGCATCTTGCCCAAAGTGTGCTCAACATAAGGTATCCCGCCAGTCGCCTGCGGGGCAGCTGGTTCCCCTATCCGTTCCCCGTCGACCATGGACCCATTTGTCGATGGATTTCATTACAGACTTACCCATGTGCAACAAGTTCAATACCATCTGGGTGGTAGTTGACCGGTTCACCAAGATGGCACACTTCATTCCTCTCACCGGTCTTCCGTCAGCTTCCAAGTTGGCTCAAGTATTCATACAAGAGATCTTCCGACTCCACGGTCTTCCTGAAGAAATTATCTCAAATCGAGGAGTTCAATTCACAGCCAAATTCTGGCGAAGTTTATGTCAAGTCCTCCAAGTCAAGCTAAAGTTTTCCACGGCTTACCATCCTCAGACCAATGGTCAAACTGAGAGGGTGAATCAGGACTTGGAGGCCTTCCTCCGCATCTATGTGTCTTCCTCTCAAGATGACTTGGTTCAATTACTTCCCTGGGCCGAGTTCTGTCATAACAACCAGTATCATTCCTCATCTTCTTCAACACCATTCTTCACTAACTTTGGATTCCACCCTAAAGTCCCTGAGTTCCAACCGCTTCCAGCAACTTCTGGTCCAGCAGTGGATATCACCTTGCATCAGTTTGCAAATAACTGGAAGAGTGTACGATCAGCTCTGCTCAAGGCATCGTTCAGGTACAAGAAGTTTGCGGATAAGAAGCGTCGAGCAGTTCCTGCTCTCAAGGTGGGTGATCGGGTATGGTTATCCACGAAGAATTTGAGGTTAAGAGTTCCCAGTATGAAGTTTGCACCTCGCTACATCGGCCCTTTTAAAATCGAACAAGTCATCAATCCTGTTGCTTACAGACTCCAGTTGCCTCCCTTCTTAAAAATACCCAGGACATTCCATGTTTCCCTGTTGAAACCGCTGATCCTGAATCGGTTTCATTCCTCACTTCCTCCAACTCCGAAAGTCCAAACTCAACGAGGCGTGGAGTATGAAGTGGCTAAGATCCTGGACTGACGTCACCGTTACGGTCAACTACAATATCTTATTGACTGGAAGGGTTACGGTCCTGAGGAACGCTCATGGACCAATGCTTCTGATGTCCATGCTCCTGCCTTGGTCCGGAGATTCCATTCCAAGTTTCCTCAGAAGCCAAAGAAGTGTCCTGGGGCCACTCCTAAAGGGGGGGGTGCTGTCACGATCCGGGTATCTGGACGCCATTACTTACCCATCAGATGCCTCCTAAGGCTGGCTCAGCGCTCCAGGACAGGATCCCATCTGTTATCCTGATGTCCACATTCCTGCCTCCTCTCCTGTTTCTCTGAGACGCTGTCACAGTAGCGCCATATTACATCTGGCATGGCGTCTCCCGCGGCCTCCGCCGCCGTCCCTGAGTTTCTGCATGCAGTGTCAGAGTGGCGATTACGTCAGCCGCGGCCTCCGCTGTGTCCGCGTGGTTTAGATGTGCACTTATCAGCCTGGCATCTCCTGTCTCCGGTGGCCGGCGCCGCCATTACTGTTTTCATTACCACATGGATTACAAACCAAACTTCCCTCCAAGTGTCTGCATGGGCGCAGCCATCTTGGATTCTGTCAGCTGATCATTTCCACCAATCTGCTGTCTGTATTGTTAATCTGCATAATTGCCTAGCCAATCCCTTCCTTGCTGCAGGTATAAATATGCTGTGCCTGAGCAAGGAAGGCGTCAGTGCTTTGGTTGTCAAACCTAGTTCGTTTGTCTCTCTCCTGTGATTGTTTTCCAGGTTCCAGCTCCTGCCTCAATCCTTCCACTACAGAGACCCGCACCAGCATTCCATCTGCGGTGTAGCCTGACTCTTCCATCCATTTAGACTCATCTGTTTCCAGCCACAGATCCACCTGCTTACAGCTTCCAACTTCCAGCAGAGGTCTGATCTTCTTAAAGTGCCGGTACCCTTTTCTGCAGATTACCATTCACCATTGATATTATTATTTCACCGCTCTCAAGTTCTACATATCATTCCATATTTCATCGCTCTCAAGTTACATTTATTATTTAACTGGTTCCAGCCAGTATTCACTCCGTGTCAACATCAGTCTGGTTCCAGCCAGTATCCACAGCAGCCGTTTTACCCACAGCAGCCCAGCTTTTCCTGGAACACCAGCTGGTACTATCCTGGGCTATTTCCATTGCTACAGTCGGGCCTTTACATCTAGAAGATTATTGCAACTGTCTCATACTACCAGAGCCCTGTGGTCCCTACCACCCTGTAGTACCCAGGAACTGTATTATTGCCCTGCTGACTTTTATGTTTTCTTATTTGCTGCTGTGTTACGGAGTTTGTCATAATAAACATCATTGATTTTTATCCTGGTTGTCGTGGTCACACCTTCGGGCAGTTCTTCTCCATGTTACTTACATGTCTAGGGGTCTGATACAATCTCCCAGGTTCCGTTACATCTCAGCCCCTACAACTGAGGTTGCCTTCCGTCAACTCAGGCCCTCAGTTGTGACAAGACTCTTCCCTATTGCTAGGGACAACAGCAATACAGCAAGATGTTTACAGCGAAGTGAAAATGGTATAATACCTCTGGAAGCTCACAGGCCTCCTCTTTTTATCTTACTCCAATACACATACCACAGGGGGTAAGACCACCGTGCTGTTCTCAACCAACCATTGTTTACCCATGTGATGTGCATGCCTTGGCCACATGCAGAGCTATCATTGTCCTCTATCGACGGTGGGTAGTCGTCACTCTCCTTTGACCGTCCCATTCTGGAGGGTTGGTATCCGCCTTGGTGACGCTCAGTCTAGGCTGGGGGAAGTTTTCCCATCTAAACTACTTCCAGGAATCTGCCCGGGTACCCAGCTCACCATCTCCAGCCTAAACTTGGGTTCCAGAGATGGGCAGCCTAGATCCCCGGTCAGGGTTTCCTGCCCACCGCGGGTGATCCCTATGGAGCTCCAGAAAACCACTCAGTTTGTTTTAAAGCTGAGCTGCTTCTCTCTCACCCCATGATACTTCCATGTAGGAGGCTAGAGAGGAAGTTATTCCATTTTGGGGGGAAAGTACTGAGGGAATCCAACAGCCTGCACAGTAATGGATTCCCCCCTCCTGGGACACACAACCAAGTGCATTTCACCTTAAATACAATTCAAATACACTATACACATTGTTGCTTAAATACACTGAGCCTGAAGGCTACTGGATTCATTTTCTTGGGGCACTACTACCAAAGTGACTAAATGAACAGAATCCTTTAAATATTTTTTAGTGATTTTTTTCTGGTTCGGGGATTCGAGTCTGTTGGGGTCATCTTCCATGGTACACCCATTGTTCCAGCCCAATGCGTATATATTTTTTCGCATAGTTGTATATGTTTGTATTTGTATGTTGTGTTTCTCTTGTTTATTAATTTATGTTTTTATGTATAATTTACACCTTATGTTTGAGTGGCAGTGTGGAGCTGCTTATGCCAGTTCAGCCTTCGCAACATGATTTACTACATATAGGTGGTCATTCCGAGTTGTTCGCTAGCTGCATTCGTTCACTGTGCCGCAATGAGGAGAAAAAAAAGGCAGTTGTGCGCATATGTATGCGGCGCAATGCGAACGCGTGACGTACTATTACAACAAACGATGTTGTTTCAAATAGGGTCTAGCGAAGCTTTTAAGTCGCACTGCTGGCCGCAGAGTGATAGACAGGAAGAGGGCGTTTTTGGGTGTCAACTGACCGTATTCAGGGAGTGTTTGAAAAAACGCAGGCGTGCCAGGAAAAACGCAGGCGTGGCTAGGCAAACGCAGGGCGTGTTTGTGACGTCAAAATTGGAACTGAACAGTCTGAAGTGATCGCAAGCGCTGAGTAGGTTTTGAGCTACTCTAAAACTGCACAAAAAAAACAACTTTGTAGCCGCTCTGCGATCCCTTCGTTCGCACTTCTGCAAAGATAAAATACACTCCCAGTGGGAGGCGGCATAGCGTTTGCATCGCTGCTAAGAACTGCTAGCGAGCGACCAACTCGGAATGACCACCCTAAAGCGGTTTCTGGTTAAATTAGTATATTATATGGTCTTAAAGTAAAATATCTAAATATGGCTCCCAGTGTGGGTGTAAAATGTAAATATCGCTGTGTGGGTATATATGCCCCAACCTGCATGATTATCATGTCTGCATTGTGCGGGTCACGTCTACACCACTTCCGCCTTGTGCTTTCCACAGCGGGACCAGCTGACAGGAAATGACACGCATTGGCGGAAGTGGGTGCGTTCCAGCTACAGCAGCGTGCGTTCCACCTGTGGATCACAGCCTCTTCAAAAACGTGTGGGTCCCCGAGGACGCGCTCCGCTGCAGCCAATTCCTGGCTCTCAAATGACTGCTCTTCCTGCCTGTAAAGAGGAGGTGGAGCATTACCACTACCAGTCCTCTGGCGGTGCCTCCCCCTCCTGGTCACATGCAGCCGTGGATTCACACGGGGGCCGGGCAGAGAATGAAGACGGCTCTACGGCTGCTCTACGCTGTGCTGCGGGCGGGAGGTGAGCGCCGGTGACAGCGCAAGTGGTGTGGGGTAGGGTAAGTAGCCTAAGAGCGGGTGGCTGAACTTGGGTGGTGCCTAACCCCCCCTTACCCACAGCCTAAACCTAACCCCCCTTACCCCCAAGCCTAACCCTAACCTCCCCCAGCAGTGCCTAAACCTAACCCCCCTTACCCACAGCCTAACCCTAACCTCCCCCCAGCAGTGCCTAAACCTAACCCCTCTTACCCACAGCCTAAACCTAACCCCCCTTACCCCCAAGCCTAACCCTAACCTCCCCCAGCAGTGCCTAAACCTAACCCCTCTTACCCACAGCCTAACCCAAACCTCCCCCCAGCAGTGCCTAACCCCCCCCTACCCACAGCCTAACCCTAACCTCCCCCCAGCAGTGCCTAACCCCCCCCTTACCCACAGCCTAACCCTAACCTCCCCCCAGCAGTGCCTAAACCTAACCTCCCTTACCCACAGCCTAACCCTAACCTCCCCCCAGCAGTGCCTAAACCTAACTCCCCTTACCCACAGCCTAACCCTAACCTCCCCCCAGCAGTGCCTAAACCTAACCCCCCTTACCCACAGCCTAGCCCTAATCTCCCCCCAGCACTGCCGACACCTAACCCTCCCACTCACAGCCTAACCATAACCTCCCCCCAGCAGTGCCTAAACCTAACCCCTCTTACCCACAGCCTAACCCTAATCTCCCCCCAGCACTGCCGACACCTAACCCTCCCACTCACAGCCTAACCCTAACCTCCCTTACCCACAGCCTAACCCTAACCTCCCTTACCCACAACCTAACCTCCCCCCAGCAGTGCCTAATCCTAACCCCCCTTACCCACAGCCTAACCCTAACCACCCTTACCCACAGCCTAACCCTAACCCCCCTTACCCACAGCCTAACCCTAACCACCCTTACCCACAGCCTAACCCTAACCACCCTTACCCACAGCCTTTTCAGGACACTATAGTGTGTATAATAGCGTCTCTCCCCCTTATTTACACCCCTGTACCAGTTTCCTGTGTATCCTGAGTGTCTGGAGGGGCTGTGTGTACTTGCTGCTGTAGCTGTAAGCAGAGGAAGGCGCAAAAACGCCACTGGTCTCGCTCTAAGGAAGCTCCGCCCCCTTGTAATGGCGGCAGAGCTATACATTTATACTGGCAAATGTCTCCTAACAGGTATAAAACGTAACATGAATCCCTGTTTCCACCACCGCTGCCAGTGTACACAGGGGAGCTATAGCGGATCCCTCCGTAGAGCGTCCGTATGCCGCACCTGTGATCGCGCTGCAGCAAGAGCCGGGGGACCTCCCTAGCGGGCCCCCGGTTTGTACTCACCACTCTTCTCACCTCCCGGCATTGTTAGGGGGTGTGCGGCGTGCTGCGATTGCGTTTGCTAATGCACAATGCCCAGCGGTACCAACAACCTCTCAGGACGGTGGTCCTGCAGCGGGGAAGCGGCTCTGACGCCTGAAGAGACCGGTAACCGCCCCCACTCCCCCAACTCCCTCAGTATACTGTTATACTGTTATACTGTTGCCCAAACAGTATACCGACAATAACAACGTTTAAAATAAACTGAAGAAAATCTTCTGGAGCTCCAGAGTGGCATCCTCTCCTGAGGGCACACTGTTCTAAACTGGCTGCAGGAGGGGGCATAGAGGGGAGGAAGAAAGCACACCCAGTGGAAGAAATCTAAAGTACACCGGCTCCTTTGGACCCCCTCTATACCCCATCGTACAAAGTCCCCAATATCCCTTGTAGATGTTAGAGAAAATAGGATTTTAATACCTACCGGTAAATCCTTTTCTCTTAGTCCGTAGAGGATGCTGGGGTCATCATAAAACCATGGGGTATAGACGGGATCCGCAGGAGACATGGGCACTTCAAGACTTTGAAAGGGTGTGAACTGGCTCCTCCCTCTTAGCCCCTCCTCCAGACTCCAGTTATAGGAACTGTGCCCAGGGAGACGGACATTTCGAGGAAAGGAATTATTGTTAAACTAAGGTGAGATTCTTACCAGCTCACACCTCAAGAATGCCGCAGAACGTGGCATTCAACAGAACACAAGCCAACGGCATGAATAATTGCAGCAACATGCTGACAATAACGTAACACAACGTGTGTGTAACCACAACTAATAACTGCAGATACAGTACGCACTGGGACGGGCGCCCAGCATCCTCTACGGACTAAGAGAAAAGGATTTACCAGTAGGTATTAAAATCCTATTTTCTCATACGTCCTAGAGGATGCTGGGGTCATCATAGAACCACAGGGTTATACCAAAGCTCTAGAACGGAAGGGAGAGTGCGGATGACTCTGCAGCACCGACTGACCAAACTTAAGGTCTTCATTGGCCGAGGTGTCAAACTGTAGAACTTTGCTAATGTGTTTGACCCCAACCAAGTAGCTGCTCGGGAAAGTTGCAATGCCAAGACCCCCCGGGCAGCCGCCCAGGATGAGCCCATTTTTCTAGTAGAATGGGCCTTCACAGATTTCGGTAACGGCAATCCAGCAGTGGACTGAGCATGCTGAATCGTGTTACAGATCCAGCGTGCAATGATCTGCTTGGAAGCAGGACACCCAATCATGCTGGGAGCATACAGGACAAACAGAGCCTCTGTTTTCCTAATCTGAGCCGTTCTGGAGACATAAATCTTCAAAGCTCTAACCACATCCAGAGATTTTGACTCAGCGAAGGCGTCAGTAGCCACAGGCACCACAATAGGTTGTTTCATGTGGAAAGAGGAAACCACCTTCGGTAGAAATTGTTGAGGTGTCCTCAATTCAGCTCTATCTTCATGGAAGATCAAATAAGGGCTCTTGTGAGACAAGGCCGCTAACTCAGACACCCGCCTTGCAGATGCCAAGGCCAACAGCGATGACCACTTTCCAGGTGAGGAATTTCAACTCCATCGTCCGTAAAGGTTCAAACCAATGTGATTGAAGGAACTGCAAGACCACATTAAGATCCCATGGTGCAACTGGAGGCACAAATGAAGGTTGGATGTGCAACACGCCTTTCACGAAAGTCTGACCTTCTGGAAGGGAGGCCAATTGTTTCTGAAAGAAAACCGATAAGGTCGAAATCTGTACCTTAATTGAGCCCAATTTTAGGCCCGCATCCACACCTGTTACGATTCCTGTACTCCAGACTGGAGAAGATCTTATGGCAGAGATCTGAGTACAGGAATGAAATACAGGTTGTGGGAGCTGGAGAGCCTAGTAACCCCTGGCGCCCTAACTCCGTTGTCTCGCCCGTGTTATCAGAAATCCCCTGCGAGACTATGGTTGCTTGAGCCCATGGCAGCCGCGTTCGAAGGGCGGATTATGTCTGCCCAACCCCGATGCCCCCGCAGGTCTTAATGGGAGACAAGGGGAAGTCCGAGACAGGGTGATAACAAGAGGCCCTCTGACTAAGCAACCAAGCCAGGGGTTACAAGCTAACTTAACTAAATCAAAAGGTATGTGCGGACTAGCCGCCAGGGAAAAGGACAACCAAGGATCCACGGATCCGACACTCCTATCCGGCACCGCTGGACACCAGAGTGGATCTTGTGGAAGCGGAATCCTCCGCAAAGCTCCAGAACTCAAAATAAACACAATAATAAATAGTAGCGGACAAGCCGCAACACACGGCTGCGCCGCGACTCACGAACACCACCAGATGTTAAAGGTGCTCGGTCAGACTCCAGGAACAGATGGTAACTTCCGAGTACTGGATCACTGAGAACAGGAACAAACGAACAGACCGGGACTGGGAACTCTCTCTGCAGCAGAATCAGGCAAACAGGAAGCTATCACCGGCGTCTGTGAGGAGTCCTGGGAGTGCTTTTAACAGAGAGTCTTCCAATCAGCTGTTTGGAGGCTGATTGGATTAAATGCCATGCAGCTGACAAGCTGCATGGCCAGGGAAACAGATGAGTGATAATTACAACATGCCGTGCAGCTGCATGCTACACAGCCAGGAAACCAGTGATGATATAAACTTAGACCCAGCAACGGGGAACACGATCCGACAGTGGCGTCCCCGTTGCTAGGCGCCGGCCGCACTGACGAGCGGACCCTCGGCGCCTAACAGTACCCCCCCCTTGAGGAGGGGTCAAGGAACCCCTAAATCCGGGTTTCTGAGGAAATTCTTGAAAAAATGCCCTTTTGAGCCTTGGGGCATGAAGGTCCTCATCTAGGACCCACGACCTTTCCTCAGGACCATAACCTTTCCAATGCACCAAAAAATAAAGCCGACCCCGGGACAGCTTGGAATCGAGAACCTTCTCAACCACGAACTCCTGCTGACCCTGTACATTAACTGGTGATCTCCCCTGAGGTTTTTTACGAGGAAATCTGCTAGATGAAACATATGGTTTGAGCAAAGAGCAATGGAAGGTATTTCCGATTCGTAACGTTTTTGGTAGCTGTAACCGGAAAGCAACTGGATTGACTTTTTTGATAATGAGAAATGGTCCAATAAATCTAGGACCCAATCTGGCTGAGGTTTGTCGAAGTTTGATATTGCGAGTCGACAGCCACACCCTGTCTCCTACTCTAAAAGTGCACGGCCGCCGGAACCTGTCCGAAAAATCTTTTTCCTTGAAAGCTGCTTTTCTGAGAGCTATGTGCACTTTTTTCCAAATAAGTTTAAGATGAGAGGTCAGGGCCAGAGAGGAGACAGAGGAATGTTGGAAAAATGAATTAGCTCTGGGGTGGAAACCAAAAACTGCAAAAAATGGAGACACATTGGTGGAGGAATGACAGGCATTATTATAAGCAAACTCTGCCAATGGAAGAAACTCAGACCAGTCATTTTGGAGTTTGGCCGAGTACAAACGCAAATATTGTTTTAAGGATTGGTTCACTCGCTCAGTCTGTCCATTTGATTGTGGATGATAACCGGAGGTTAATGATAATTTCATTTTTAACGAAGCACAAAAAGACTTCCAAAACTGTGCAATGAATTGTGGACCCCTGTCAGAAACAATATCAGTGGGTAACCCATGGAGTCTGAAAACATGACGGAGGAACAAGACTGCCAATCCCTGGGCAGATGGCAATCGGGGAAGACCAATAAAATGAGCCATCTTACTAAAACGGTCCACTACCACCCATATGACTGTGCATCCAGCTGACAGAGGGAGATCCACCACAAAATCCATGGAGATATGCGACCATGGTCTAAGAGGAACATTCAATGGCATAAGTTGACCAATAGGCAAAGAACGGGGAACTTTATGCTGTGCACAGACCTGACACGAAAAAACAAACTCTTTAATGTCTTTAGAAAGACCAGGCCACCACACTGAGCGGGATACCAATTCAAAAGTTTTAGCGACTCCCAGATGCCCTGCAACTTTGCTATCATGAAATTCCTCCAAAACAGTTGCTCTCAAAAACTCAGGAACAAAAAGACGACCAGCAGGAGTATTTCCCGGAGCTTGATGTTGAAGCAGCTTCAATTGAGAAAAAACATCCTGTGTGAGACCTGCCTGAATGACTGAAGGCGGAAGTATGAGAGTAACAGGACTGTTGTCTTGAGCGGGAAGAAAACTGCGTGAGAGGGCATCTGCCTTGGTATTCTTGGAACCAGGTCTGAAGGTGATAATGAATTTGAAACGAGTGAAAAATAAAGCCCAACGAGCCTGTCGGGCATTCAGTCGCTTAGCTGATTCAATGTATTGAAGATTTTTGTGATCTGTCAAAACAGAAATGGTATGGGTCGCTCCTTCAAGCCAATGTCTCCACTCCTCAAAAGCCCATTTAATAGCCAGCAACTCCCGATTACCAACATCGTAGTTGGATTCAGCAGATGAGAATTTCCTGGACATAAAGGCACAAGGATGTAACTCAAGGGAATCTGGATCCTTCTGAGAAAGGATAGCCCCTACACCAACCTCCGAGGCATCTACCTCAACGATGAAAGGCAATTCTGGGTTGGGATGTCTAAGGACAGGGGCTGAGACAAAGGCTTGTTTCAAGGCCTGAAAAGATACTTTAGCTTCACATGACCAATTGGTAGGATCTGCTCCCTTCTTAGTGAGTGCCACAATGGGAGCAACTATGTCAGAGAAAGAGTGAATAAACCTTCTGTAGTAGTTCGCAAACCCTAAAAAGCGCTGAATTGCTTTTAAGTTGGTGGGTTGCGCCCAACTCAGGATGGCTTGGAGCTTCTTAGGTTCCATTCGGAATCCCCGAGGGGAAATAATGTACCCTAAAAAGGATACCTCCGTGACGTGAAATTCACACTTCTCCGGTTTGGCATACAAGTGATTTTCACGTAATTTCTTAAGTACCTGACGCACCTGGGTAACATGTTGTTCTATAGAGTCAGAATAAATCAAAATGTCGTCTAAATAGACCACAACGAATCTTCCCAGAAACTCACGGAGCACATCATTAATGAGATCCTGAAAGACTGCCGGAGCGTTAGATAGGCCGAATGGCATGACCAGATACTCATAGTGACCTGATTGAGTACTGAATGCCGTTTTCCACTCATCCCCCGATCTGATTCTAATGAGATTATATGCTCCTCTCAGGTCAATCTTAGAAAAAATAACAGCCGAACGTAGCTGATCAAAGAGGACAGAGATCAGAGGCAGAGGGTAAGTATTCTTTACAGAGATTTTATTCAGGGCTCGAAAGTCAATGCAGGGTCTGAGGGAACCATCCTTCTTCTCTACGAAGAAAAAACCTGCACTTAAAGGGGATTTAGATGGCCTGATAAACCCTTTCTCAAGACTTTCTTTCACATACTCATTCATGGCCACAGTTTCAGGACCAGACAATGCATATAACCTTCCTTTAGGCAACGTGGCACCAGGAATTAACTCAATGGTACAATCATAAGGCCTATGGGGAGGCAAAATATCCGCATTGCCCTTGGAAAACACATCCAAAAAATCTTGGTACTCTCCAGGAATATGTGCGGACCTGGCAGCAGCTACTCGGATAGGAAGTGTAATACATTCTTTATCACAGATGGTACTCCATTGTAGAATCTCCCCAGACTGCCAATCTATGATGGGATTATGAAAGGCCAGCCAAGGGTGACCCAGAACCACAGGAACTGCTGGACAATGGGTAAGAAAAAACTCAATCTTTTCAGAATGTAGAGCTCCCACCGAGAGCAAAACAGGAGGTGTACATAGAGAAATAACCCCATTGGATAAGGGACTCCCATCTAAACCATGCATGGCGATACACCTACTTAAGGTTAACTGAGGAATACCTAAGGCCTTGGCCCATGTTAAGTCCATAAAGTTTCCTGCAGCTCCACTGTCCACAAAAGCAGAGACCGAGGAACAGAGGCTGTCATAAGAAACTTTAGCAGGAACCAATAGTGAATTATTTGAGGAGATGAGCTGTAGACCAAAGTGAACCCCCTCACTATTCACTTGGTCAGGAAGTTTCCTGACTTGTTTGGGCAACTACGGGCAAAATGTCCCTTACCTCCGCAGTACAAACACAGACCAGAATTTTGCCTCCTGGTTCTTTCTTCCGGAGACAATTTGGAGAGACCAATCTGCATAGGCTCCTCCATGTCTATCGGAACGGAAGAAACACAGGGAAAAGAAACTACAGATGCCCCTTTCTCAGTCCTCCGCTCTCTGAGCCGACGATCTATTTTAATAGAGAGCTCCATGAGTTTATCAAGGTTCTCAGGAGCGGGATACTGAAGGAGGCTGTCTTTTATAGATTCAGATAAGCCGAGGCGAAACTGACTGCGCAGGGCAGGATCATTCCAGCCACAGTCGTTCGACCAACGGCGAAACTCCGTACAATAATTCTCTGCAGGATTCCTACCCTGTCTTAGAGCACGCAACTGACTTT
The DNA here is from genome assembly GCF_028390025.1 of Pseudophryne corroboree. NCBI lineage: Eukaryota > Metazoa > Chordata > Amphibia > Anura > Myobatrachidae > Pseudophryne > Pseudophryne corroboree. The sequence goes on from NW_026967498.1 coordinate 188,233, forward strand.
CTGCGGATGCCTCTCTATCAGGGTCGTCATACAATAGCCCTAAAGATTTCAAAAAAGCGTCTACAGACGATAAGGCCGGATCGTCTGTCTTTAAACCAAAAGCCCAGGTCTGAGGATCCCCCTGAAGCAGAGAAATTATAATCCCAACCCGCTGAGCCTCCGTACCTGAGGAAACTGGTCTTAAACGAAAATACAGTTTACAAGACTCTTTAAAATTAAAAAACTGTTTTCTATCCCCAGAAAAACGGTCAGGCAGATGCATTTTTGGTTCAGGGATGACCCTCGGGGAAGTCCGTAACAGATCTTCCTGTGAGCTCACCCGGAGGGACAGATCCTGAACCATCTGGGTAAGTTCCTGAATCTGACTAACCAAAAACTGGCCAGGATTTGGCCCAACACCGGTGGGATTCATGAGGCCGACAAAATTCTCCCTACTGGATAAGTGAAAAAATTAACTCCTATTGAAATTTTTTCTTTTGTCTGGCCGGTGATAATGTTACGATTCCTGTACTCCAGACTGGAGAAGATCTTATGGCAGAGATCTGAGTACAGGAATGAAATACAGGTTGTGGGAGCTGGAGAGCCTAGTAACCCCTGGCGCCCTAACTCCGTTGTCTCGCCCGTGTTATCAGAAATCCCCTGCGAGACTATGGTTGCTTGAGCCCATGGCAGCCGCGTTCGAAGGGCGGATTATGTCTGCCCAACCCCGATGCCCCCGCAGGTCTTAATGGGAGACAAGGGGAAGTCCGAGACAGGGTGATAACAAGAGGCCCTCTGACTAAGCAACCAAGCCAGGGGTTACAAGCTAACTTAACTAAATCAAAAGGTATGTGCGGACTAGCCGCCAGGGAAAAGGACAACCAAGGATCCACGGATCCGACACTCCTATCCGGCACCGCTGGACACCAGAGTGGATCTTGTGGAAGCGGAATCCTCCGCAAAGCTCCAGAACTCAAAATAAACACAATAATAAATAGTAGCGGACAAGCCGCAACACACGGCTGCGCCGCGACTCACGAACACCACCAGATGTTAAAGGTGCTCGGTCAGACTCCAGGAACAGATGGTAACTTCCGAGTACTGGATCACTGAGAACAGGAACAAACGAACAGACCGGGACTGGGAACTCTCTCTGCAGCAGAATCAGGCAAACAGGAAGCTATCACCGGCGTCTGTGAGGAGTCCTGGGAGTGCTTTTAACAGAGAGTCTTCCAATCAGCTGTTTGGAGGCTGATTGGATTAAATGCCATGCAGCTGACAAGCTGCATGGCCAGGGAAACAGATGAGTGATAATTACAACATGCCGTGCAGCTGCATGCTACACAGCCAGGAAACCAGTGATGATATAAACTTAGACCCAGCAACGGGGAACACGATCCGACAGTGGCGTCCCCGTTGCTAGGCGCCGGCCGCACTGACGAGCGGACCCTCGGCGCCTAACACACCTGCTTGTAGAAAATGGAGAAAACGTCCTAGCCGAAACTCTTCCGTAGGAGCCCCCTTGGATTCACACCAAGAAACACATTTTTTCCAAATACGGTGGTAATGTTTAGACGTTACCCCTTTTCTGGCCTGAATAATTGTGGGAATGACTTCACTGGGAATACACTTACGATCTATGATTTTGCGTACAACCGCCATGCCGTCAAACGTAGCTGTGGTAAGTCCTGATACACGCACGGCCCGTGTTGTAACAGGTCCTCGCGCAGAGGAAGAGGCCAGGGATCTCCTATGAGTAATTCCTGAAGATCTGGATATCAAGCCCTCCTTGGCCAATCTGGGACAATGAGGATCGCCCGGATCTTTGTTCTTCTTATGATCTTTAGAACCTTTGGAATGAGAGGAAGTGGAGGTAATACATACACCGACTGAAACACCCATGGTGTCACCAGTGCATCCACTGCAATTGCTTGAGGGTCCCTTGACCTGAAACAATATCTCTGAAGCTTCTTGTTGAGACAAGATGCCCTCATGTCTACTTGAGGAACTCCCCAACGACTTGTCACCTCTGCGAAGACTTCCTGGTGGAGGCCCCACTCTCCTGGTTGGAGATCGTGTCTGCTGAGGAAGTCTGCTTCCCAGTTGTCCACTGCTGGACTGAAGATCGCTGACAGAGGGCTTGTATGCTTTTCCGCCCAGCGGAAAATCCTTGTGGCTTCTGCCATTGCCGCTCTGATTTTCGTTCCGCCCTGATGGTTTATGTACGCTACTGCTGTTACATTGTCCGACTGGATCAGTACAGGCAGATCTCGAAGATGTTCCGCTTGCAGAAGGCCGTTGTAAATGGCCCTCAACTCCAGAACATTTATGTGGAAACAAGTTTCCTGACTTGACCATCTTCCTTGGAAGTTTTCTCCCATTGTGACTGCCCCCCCAGCCTCGGAGGATTGCATCCGTGGTCAGCAGGATCCAGTCCTGTATCCCGAACCTGCGCCCCTCTATGAGGTGAGAGCTGTGCAGCCATCACAGGATTGATACCCTGGTCTTGGAAGACAGGATTATCCTCCGGTGTATGTGTAGGTGGGACCCGGAACACTTGTCCAACAGGTCCCACTGGAACACTCTGGCATGGAACCTGCCAAACTGAATGGCCTCGTAGGCCACAACCATCTTCCCCAGCAACCAAATGCATTGATGGATTGACACTCTTGCTGGTTTCAGAATTTGTTTGCCCAGACTCTGAAGTTCCAGAGCCTTGTCCACTGGAAGAAAGACTCTCTGTAGTTCTGTGTCCAATATCATTCCAAAAACGACAACCGCGTCGTCGGAATCAACTGTGATTTTGGCAAGTTTAGGGGCCAACCATGTTGCTGAAGAACCGTCAGGGAGAGTGCAACGTTTTGCACCAACTGGTCCCTGGATCTCGCCTTTATCAGGAGATCGTCCAAGTATGGGTCATTGCTTGCGAAGGAGAACCATCATCTCCGCCATCACTTTGGTGAAAATCCTTGGAGCCGTGGACAGACCAAACGGCAACGTTTGAAATTGGTAATGACAATCCTGAATTGCAAACCTCAGGTAAGCCTGATGCGGAGGATAAATGGGAACATGTAAGTAGGCATCCTTTATGTCCACCGACATCATAAAATCCCCTTCATCCAGACTGGAGATCACTGCTCCGAGAGACTCCATCTTGAATTCGAATTTCTTTAGGTAGAAATTTAGGGATTTCAGGTTTAGGATTGGTCTGACCGAGCCGTCCGGCTTCGGGACCACAAACAGGCTCGAATAAACACCTTCTCCCTGTTGTGACTGGGGAACCATGACGATAACTTGATTTTGACACAACTTTTGTATTGCGTCGCAAACTACCACCCTGTCCGGAAGAGAAGCTGGTAAGGCCGATTTGAAAAAACGGCGAAGGGAAACATCTTAAAACTCCAGCTTGTACCCTTGGGATACTATTTGTAAAACCCATGGGTCTAGGTCCGAGCGAACCCAAAACTGACTGAAGAGTTCGAGACATGCCAATTCCACCGCATAGGAGCCCCAACGTCATGCGGTGGAATTGGCAGATGCCTGGGAGGATTTCTGCTCCTGGGAGCCTAACAAGGCTGGTGATCGTTTACCTCTTCCCCTTCCTCTAGCAGCAAGGAAGGAAGAACCTCGGCCCTTTCTGTATTTATTGGGCCGAAAGGACTGCATCTGATAGTGATGCGTTTTCTTTTGTTGTGGAGGAACATAAGGCAAAAAGGATGACTTACCTGCGGTAGCTGTAGATACCAAATCATCACGGCCGTCACCAAATAAGGCCTTACCTTTATATGGTAGAGACTACATACTTTTCTTGGAATCAGCATTCCATTGGTGAATACACAACGCTCGTCTAGCTGAGACTGCCATGGCATTGGCCTTTGATCCCAATAGACCAATATCTCTCGCAGCTTCCTTAAGGTATGCTGCAGCGTCCTTGATATAACCCAGCGTTAAGAGGATGCTATCCCTATCTAGGGTATCTATTTCAGAAGACAAGTTGTCTGCCCACTTTTCAATAGCCCTACTTACCCACGCAGACGCAATGACAGGTCTGAGTAGCGTACCTGTGGTCGCATAAATGGACTTTAACGTAGTTTCTTGTTTACGATCCGCAGGATCCTTAAGGGAAGCCGTGTCAGGTGACGGGAGAGACACCTTTTTAGTCAACCTAGACAAGGCCTTGTCCACAGTGGGGGGGGTGACTCCCACTTTTTCCTATCCGCCGAGGGAAACGGATAAGCTACCGTAATTCTTTTGGGAATCTGAAACTTTTTGTCAGGACCTTCCCAGACTTTTCAAATGGAGTATTCAGTTCATGAGAGGGAGGAGACGTCACCTCAGGTTTCCTTTCCTTATACATACAGGCCCTTTTATCAGAGACAGCCGGGTCCTCAGTGATATGTAATACATCTTTAACTGCCACAATCATGTATTGAATGCTAGTTGCCAATTTTGGATCTAATCTGGAATCGCTATAGTCGACACAGGAATCAGAGTGTGTCGGTATCAGTGTCTGCCAACTGGGCCAACGTACGTTTTTGTGACCCTGAGGGGACCCGACTTTGCAATAACATATCTTCTACAGATTTCTTCCATGCCTGGGTCTGAGACTCAGACTTATCCAGCCTCTTACTAATAAGAGCCACATTAGCATTCAAGGCGTTCAACACATTTACCCAATCCGGCGTCGGCGGTGCAGACTGGGTCACCCCCGCAGTAGTCTGTGTCCCCAATACAGCCTCCTCCTGGGAAGAGCCTTCAGCCTCAGACATGTCGACACACGTGCACCAAACACCCACAGGTAAACTGGGCATATAGGGGACAGACCCACAGTAAAGTCTGTCAGACAGACGCAGAGGGCTCACAACCCAGCGCTAAATCAACGGGTGTGAAAACACCAAGAAATTGCCTCAGACCTAAAGCGCTTTTACAGTCACATATATATTGCACCAATTGACCTGCCTCCCCTCCGTTGTGTACCCCTGGTACTTGTCAGTGTGAGGAGGACCAGCGTCTCTGCAGCCTGCGGAGAAGAAATGGCGCTGTGAGGAAGAAGCTCCGCCCCCTTAATGGCGTGCTTCTGTCTCGCATTTTCTGATATTTATACTGGCGGGGGTTAGGACAGTGCCGTGGCACTAATGTCTCCACTTGCCAGTGGAATAATGAGGATGATTTTAGCTGCCCAGGGTGCCCCCCCCCCCGCGCCCTGCACCCTGTAGTGCTGTGTGTGGGAGCTCAGCGCGCAGCGTCTGCCCGCTGCGCAGTACCTCAGAAAATGCCGTCAGTGAAGCTGAAGTCTTCTTTTCTTCTGCTACTCACCTGTCTTCTGGCTCTGAAAGGGGTGACGGCAAGCTGCGGGAGTGAGGATCGAGGCGTACCCAGCGATCAGACCCTCAGGAGCTAATGGTGTACTGTAGCCAGAAGCAGAGCCATTGAATTCACTGGAAGTGGGTCATACGTCTCTCCCCCAAGTCCCACGAAGCAGGGAGAATGTTGCCAGCAGCCTCCCTGAACATAAAAAACCTAACACAAAGTCTTTTCAGAGAAACTCAGTAGAGCTCCCTGTAGTGCGTCCAGTCTCACTGGGCACAATTCTAAAACTGGGGTCTGGAGGAGGGGCATAGAGGGAGGAGCCAGTTCACACCCTTTCAAAGTCTTAAAGTGCCCATGTCTCCTGCGGATCCCGTCTATACCCCATGGTTTTATGATGACCCCCCCAGCATCCTCTAGGACGTATGAGAGTGGTTTATATACAGACTGGCATGTGCTAATAGAGACACTCTCATTGAATACCTGGCATGTAATACTATAGGCAGAGGTCCTGCTAGCACACAGTATGGCTGCTGGTGACACACAGTGACATGATGTGAGGGGAGAGCAGGAGTATAATAGGTGGCTGATGTCTCCTGATGTACGAGATACACTAGAGTGTGGGGAGGAGACTGGTCAGATCTCTGGGCTGGAAACACACAGTGACATGATGTGAGGGGAGAGCAGGAGTATAATAGGGATGATGTCTCCTGATGTATGAGATACACCAGAGAGTGTGGGGAGGAGACTGGTCAGATCTCTAGGCTGGTAACACACAGTGACATGATATGAGGAGGAGATCAGGAGTATAATAGAGGCTAATGGCTCCCGACTCCAAATGAGATTTATGGTAAGAACTTACCATTGTTAAAGCTCTTTCTGCGAGGTACACTGGGCTCAACAGGGAATTACATTGGGGTGTAGAATAGGATCTTGATCCGAGGCACCAACAGGCTCAAATCTTTGACCTTCTTCCCAGAAAGCATAGCGCCGCCTGCTCTATAACCCCGCCTCCGTGCACAGGAGCTCAGTTTTTGTTAACCAGTCCAATGCAGTAGCAAGGAAAAGAGACAACTGTTAGTAGCCACACACACACACACACACACACAACACATTCTCATGACAGGAGAAAGTGTCAGCGGCTAATGCCATACCAACCCAAAAAAGCTAAGTGCATCAGGGTGGGTGCCTTGTGGAGCCCAGTGTACCTCGCAGAAAGAGATTTAACAACTAGTTCTTACCATAAATCTCGTTTTCTGCTGCGGGGTACACAGGGAATGACATTGGGGATGTCCTAAAGCAGTTCCTTATGGGAGGGGACGCACTGTAGCGGGCACAAGAACCCGGCGTCCAAAAGAAGCATCCTGGCCTCTGAGGCGGAAGTATCAAAGGCATAGAACCTTATGAACGTGTTCACTGAGGACCATGTAGCCGCCTTGCACAATTGTTCAAGGGTCGCACCACGGCGGGCCACCCAAGAAGGTCCAACCGACCGAGTAGAAAGGTCCTTTATGGTAGCAAGAGCTGGAAGGCCAGCCTGTACATAAGCATGTGCAATCACCATTCTAATCCATCTGGCCAGGGTCTGCTTGTGAGCTGGCCAGCCACGTTTGTGAAAAACAAACAGAACAAAGAGAGAATCCGACTTCCTGATGGGAGCTGTCCTCTTCACATAGATACAGAGAGCCCATACCACATCCAAAGACCTCTCTTTGGAAGACAAGTCAGGAGAGGCAAAGGCCGGAACCATGATTTCCTGATTAAGGTGGAAAGAGGACACCACCTTCAGTAAATACCCGGGACGTGTTCTAAGAACCGCCCGATCACGGTGAAAAATCAGATAAGGTAACCTACAAGATAAGGCACCCAAATCCGACACCTGTCTAGCAGAGACAATAGCCAGCAGAAACAATACCTTAAGGGAAAGCCACTTAAGGTCTGCAGATTCAAGAGGCTCAAACAGAGACCCTTGCAACGCCTCCAGAGCCACCGACAGGTCCCAAAGAGCCACAGGCGGGACATAAGGAGGTTGAATCCGCAACACACCCTGAGTGAACGCATGCACATCAGGTAAGGTCGCAATTTTTCTCTGGAACCAAACCGACAAGGCAGAAATATGAACATTGATGGAGGCCAGACGAAGGCCCAAGTCCAGGTCCTGTTGTAGAGGGGCCAAAAGTTTGGCCGTACTAAACTTGTAAGCGGCATAATTGTTAGATGCACACCTAGCAAAGTAAAAATTCCAGACCCTATGGTAAATCCGAGCAGAGGTCGGTTTCCGGGCCTTCAACGTGGTTTGAATGACCGCCTCAGAAAATCCTTTGGCCTTCAAGACGGAAGCTTCAAGAGCCACGCCGTCAAAGCCAATCGGGCTAAATCCTAATATACACAGGGGCCCTGAACGAGGAAATCTGGACACTGCGGAAGTAGAAGGGGATTCTCTATCGAGAGACCCTGAAGGTCTGAGAACCAATGCCATCTGGGCCACGTTGGAGCGATCAGAAGCAGGATTCCTCCTTCTTTCTTGAACTTCCTTATTACTCTGGGCAGGAGTGACACCGGAGGGAACATGTATGGCAGCCGAAAGTTCCATGAAATTGCCAGTGCGTCCACGAACGCTGCTTGAGGATCCCTTGTCCTTGCTCTGAAGACCAGAACCTTGTGATTGTGTCCAGATGCATACGGGTCCACATCTGGAAGGCCCCACTTGTCCACAAGGAGTTGAAACACTTCTGGATGGAGGCTCCACTCTCTGGCATGTACGTCCTGACGAATGAGAAAGTCCGCTTCCCAGTTTAGGACCCCCGGAATGAACACTGCCGATATGGCTGACAGATGACGTTCCACCCACTGAACAATCCGTGATACTTCCCTCAATGCCATGTGGCTTTGAGTGCCGCCTTGATGATTGATGTACGCCACCGTGGTGGCGTTGTCCAACTGTACTTGAACAGGTCTGTTCTGTATTAAATGAGGGCCAAGTTCAATGAGTTGAACACCGCCCGCAATTCCAGAATGTTTATCAGGAGGAGAGACGACTCCTTGATCCACCAACCCTGAAGGGAGTGTTGTTCCAACACAGCACCCCAACCTCTCAGACTGGCATCCGTCGTCAGAAGGACCCAGCTGAAGATCCAGAAGGGACGAACCCTGCTAAATCGTTGGTCCTGAAGCAACCAGCTCAGTGACAGATGGACCTCCAGAGACAAAGAAATCATTTGAGACCTGATCCGGTGAGGCAAGTCGTCCCACTTGGTAAGAATTAGCTTCTGCAGAGGGCAGGAATGGAATTGAGCATACTCCACCATGTTGAAAGCAGACACCATGAGACCTAGCACTTGCATTGCCGAATGTATCGACACTTGCGGACAAGATAGGAAGCATCGAATCCTGTCCTGAAGATTCAGGACTTTCTTCTGAGACAAAAACAACTGCTGGTTGTGAGTGTCCAACAACGCCCACAGGCAGGAGCAGATTGGGAACAAAAAGCATCCCTGGAAAAAATAATAATTTACTCACCGGTAATTCTATTTCTCGTAGTCCGTAGTGGATGCTGGAAAAGGACCATGGGGAATAGCGGCTCCGCAGGAGACTGGGCACAGATAAGAAAGCTTTAGGACTACCTGGTGTGCACTGGCTCCTCCCCCTATGAACCTCCTCCAGACCTCAGTTAGGATACTGTGCCCGGAAGAGCTGACACGATTAAGGAAGGATTTTGAATCCCGGGTAAGACTCATACCGGCCACACCAATCACACCGTACAACTTGTGATATTAAACCCAGTTAACAGTATGATAACAAGTGGAGCCTCTGAACAGATGGCTCTCAACAATAACCCGATTAGTTAACAATAACTAATGTACAAGTATTGCAGCAATCCGCACTAGGGATGGGCGCCCAGCATCCACTACGGACTACGAGAAATAGAATTGCCGGTGAGTAAATTCTTATTTTCTCTGACGTCCTAGTGGATGCTGGGAACTCCGTAAGGACCATGGGGATTATACCAAAGCTCCCAAATGGGCGGGAGAGTGCGGATGACTCTGCAGCACCGAATGAGCAAACTCAAGGTCCTCCTCAGCCAGGGTATCAAATTTGTAAAATTTTGCAAAAGTATTAGACCCTGACCAAGTAGCCGCTCGGCAAAGTTGTAAAGCCGAGACCACTCGGGCAGCCGCCCAAGATGAGCCCACCTTCCTTGTGGAATGGGCTTTCACTGATTTAGGATGCGGCAGTCCCGCCGCAGAATGTGCAAACTGAATTGTGCTACAAATCCAGCGAGCAATCGTCTGCTTAGAAGCAGGAGCACCCAGCTTGTTGGGTGCGTACAGGATAAATAGCGAGTCAGTTTTCCTGACTCTAGCCGTCCTGGAAACATAAATTTTCAGGGCCCTGACAATGTCCAGTAACTGGGAATCCTCCAAGTCACTAGTAGCCGCAGGCACCACAATAGGTTGGTTCAAGTGAAAAGCTGATACCACCTTCGGGAGAAAATGGGGACGAGTCCTCAATTCTGCCCTATCCATATGGAAGATCAGACAAGGGCTTTTACAAGACAAGGCCGCCAATTCTGACACACGCCTGGCCGAAGCCAGTGCCAACAACATGACCACTTTCCACGTGAGATATTTCAGATCCACCGTTTTAAGTGGCTCAAACCAATGTGATTTCAGGAACCCCAAGACCACATTGAGATCCCAAGGTGCCACTGGGGGCACAAAAGGGGGCTGAATATGCAGCACTCCCTTGACAAATGTCTGAACTTCAGGCAATGAAAACCAATTCTTTCTGGAAGAAAATCGACAGAGCCGAAATCTGGACCTTAATGGACCCCAATTTGAGGCCCCTAGTCACTCCTGCTTGCAGGAAATGCAGAAATCGACCCAGTTGAAATTCCTCCGTTGGGGCCTTCCTGGCCTCACACCACGCAATATATTTTCGCAAAATGCGGTGATAATGTTGTGCGGTTACATCCTTCCTGGCCTTGATCAGGGTAGGGATGACTTCCTCCGGAATACCTTTTTCCTTCAGGATCCGGTGTTCAACCGCCATGCCGTCAAACGCAGCCACGGTAAGTCTTGGAACAGGCAGGGTCCCTGCTGGAGCAGGTCCCGCCTTAGCGGTAGAGGCCATGGGTCCTCTGTGAGCAGCTCTTGAAGTTCCGGGTACCAAGCTCTTCTTGGCCAATCCGGGACCACGAGTATCGTTCTTACTCCTCTCCTTCTTATAATTCTCAGCACCTTGGGAATTAGAGGCAGAGGAGGGAACACATAAACCGACTGGTACACCCATGGTGTCACTAGAGCGTCCACTGCTATCGCCTGAGGGTCCCTTGACCTGGCGCAATATCTTTTTTGTTTTATTGTTGAAGCGGGACGCCATCATGTCCACCTTTGGCCATTCCCAACGGTTTACAATCATTTGGAAGACTTCTGGATGAAGTCCCCATTCCCCCGGGTGGAGGTCGTGCCTGCTGAGGAAGTCTGCTTCCCAGTTGTCTACGCCCGGGATGAACACTGCTGTCAGTGCTAACACGTGATTCTCTGCCCATCGGAGAATCCTTGTGGCTTCTGCCATTGCCCCCCTGATTCTTGTGCCGCCCTGTCTGTTTACATGGGCGACCGCCGTGATGTTGTCTGATTGTATCAGTACCGGCTGGTTTTGAAGCAGAGGTCTTGCCTGGATTAGGGCATTGTAGATGGCCCTTAATTCCAGAATATTTATGTGAAGAGAAATCTCCTGATTTGACCACAGTCCCTGGAAATTTCTTCCCTGTGTGACTGCCCCCCAGCCTCGAAGGCTGGCATCCGTGGTTACCAGGACCCAGTCCTGTATCCCGAATCTGCGGCCCTCTAGGAGATGAGCACTCTGCAGCCACCACAGTAGCGACACCCTGGTCCTTGGCGACAGGGTTATCCTCTGATGCATCTGAAGATGCGATCTGGACCACTTGTCCAACAGGTCCCACTGGAAGGTTCTTGCGTGGAATCTGCCGAATGGAATTGCCTCGTATGAGGCTACCATCTTTCCCAGGACTCTCGTGCATTGATGCACTGACACCTGTCCTGGTTTTAGGAGGCTTCTTACTAGAGACGACAACTCTTTTGCTTTCTCCTCCCGAAGAAACACTCTTTTCTGGTCTGTATCCAGAATCATCCCCAGGTACAGAAGGCGTGTCGTAGGAACCAGCTGTGACTTTGGGATATTGAAAATCCAACCATGCTGTTGCAACACTTCGTGAGAAAGTGCTACCCCCACCAACAACTGTTCCTTGGACCTCGCTTTTATCAGGAGATCGTCCAAGTACGGGATAATTAAAACTCCCTTCTTTCGAAGGAGTATCATCATTTCGGCCATTACCTTGGTAAAGACCCTCGGTGCCATGGATAACCCAAACGGCAGCGTCTGGAACTGGTAGTGACAGTCCAGTACCACAAACCTGAGGTACTCCTGGTGAGGAGGGTAAATGGGGACATGCAGGTAAGCATCCTTGATGTCCAGTGATACCATGTAATCCCCTTCCTCCAGGCTTGAGATAACCGCCCTGAGCGATTCCATCTTGAACTTGAACCTCTTTATATATGTGTTCAAGGATTTAAAATTTAAAATGGGTCTCACCGAACCGTCCGGTTTTGGTACCACAAACATTGTGGAATAGTAACCCCTTCCTTGTTGAAGGAGGGGCACCTTGATTATCACCTTTTGTGAATACAGTTTATGTATAGCCTCTAACACTGCCTCCCTGTCGGAGGGAGTTTTCGGTAAGGCAGATTTTAGGAAACGCCGGGGGGGAGGCGTCTCGAATTCCAGTCTGTACCCCTGAGATACTACCTGAAAGATCCACTTGTGAGCGAGCCCACTGTGTGCTGAAATTCTTGAGACGGGCCCCCACCGTACCTGGGTCCGCCTGCGAAGCCCCAGCGTCATGCTGTGGACTTGGCGGAAACGGGGGAGGACTTCTGCTCCTGGGAGCTGGCTGTCTGCTGCAGCTTTTTTCCTTTACCTCTGCCTTTTGGCAGAAAGGACGCGCCTCTCGCTCGCTTGCCCTTATGGGGCCGAAAGGACTGTGCTTGATAGTACGGTGCTTTCTTTTGTTGGGGGGCAGCTGTCGCTGTCGCCGTGGAAACGAGGTCCGACACACCTTCCCTAAATAACTCCTCCCCTTTATAAGGCAAAACTTCCATGTGCCTTTACGAGTCGGCATCACCTGACCACTGCCGAGTCCATAACCCTCGCCTGGCGGAAATGAACATTGCACTTACTCTTGATGCCAGCCGGCAGATATCCCTCTGTGCATCACGCATGTATAAGAGCGTATCTTTTATATGCTCTAGAGTCAGTAATATATTGTCCCTATACAGGGTATCAATATTCTCTGTCAGGGAATCTGACCACGCAGCCGCAGCACTATACATCCATTCTGAGGCAATAGCTGGTCGCAGTATAACACCTGTATGTGTGTATATACACTTTAGGATAGCCTCCTGCTTTCTATCAGCAGGTTCCTTTAGGGCGGCCGTATCCGGAGACGGTAGTGCCACCTTCTTTGACAAACGTGTGAGCGCTTTATCCACCCTAGGAGGTGTTTCCCAACGTGCCCTATCCTCTGGCAGGAAAGGGTACGCTAACAATAACCGTTTAGAAATTACCAATTTCTTATCTGGGGAAGCCCACGCTTATTCACATACGTCATTTAATTCCTCAGATGCAGGAAAAAATAAGAATTTACTTACCGATAATTCTATTTCTCGTAGTCCGTAGTGGATGCTGGGAACTCCGTAAGGACCATGGGGGGGGATAGCGGCTCCGCAGGAGTCTGGGCACATCTAAAGAAAGCTTTAGGACTACCTGGTTTGCACTGGCTCCACCCCCTATGACCCTCCTCCAAGCCTCAGTTAGGATACTGTGCCAAGACGAGCGTACACAATAAGGAAGGATTTTGAATCCCGGGTAAGACTCATACCAGCCACACCAATCACACTGTACAACTTGTGATCTGAACCCAGTTAACAGCATGATAATAAAGGAGCCTCTAGAAAAGATGGCTCACTACAGCAATAACCCAAATTTTTTTTTGGTAACAATAAATATGTACCAGTATTGCAGACAATCCGCACTTGGGATGGGCGCCCAGCATCCACTACGGACTACGAGAAATAGAATTATCGGTAAGTAAATTCTTATTTTCTCTGACGTCCTAGTGGGTGCTGGGAACTCCGTAAGGACCATGGGGATTATACCAAAGCTCCCAAACGGGCGGGAGAGTGCGGATGACTCTGCAGCACCAAATGAGAGAACTCCTGGTCCTCCTCAGCCAGGGTATCAAATTTGTAGAATTTTACAAACGTATTTGCTCCTGACCAAGTAGCTGCTCAGCAAAGTTGTAAAGCCGAGACCCCTCGGGCAGCTGCCCAAGATGAGCCCACCTTCCTTGTGGAGTGGGCATTTACAGATTTTTGGCTGTCGCAGGCCTGCCACAGAATGTGCAAGCTGAATTGTACTACAAATCCAACGAGCAATAGTCTGCTTAGAAGCAGGAGCACCCAGCTTGTTGGGTGCATACAGGATAAACAGCGAGTCAGATTTCCTGACTCCAGCCGTCCTGGAAACATATATTTTCCGGGTCCTGACAACGTCTAGCAACTTGGAGTCCTCCAAGTCCCTAGTAGCCGCAGGCACCACAATAGGTTGGTTCAGGTGAACGCTGAAACCACCTTAGGGAGAAACTGAGGACGAGTCCTCAATTCCGCCCTGTCCGAATGGAAAATCAGATAAGGGCTTTTACAGGAAAAAGCCGCCAATTCTGACACGCGCCTGGCCCAGGCCAGAGCCAACAGCATGACCACTTTTCCTGTGAGATATTTTAACTCCACAGATTTAAGTGGGTCAAACCAATGTGACTTTTGGAACCCAAAAACTACATTGAGATCCCAAAGTGCCACTGAAGGCACAAAAGGAGGCTGTATATGCAGTACCCCTTTAACAAACGTCTGAACTTCAGGGACTGAAGCTAGTTCTTTTTGGAAGAAAATTGACAGAGCCAAAATTTGAACCTTAATGGACCCCAATTTCAGGCCCATAGACACTCCTGTTTGCAGGAAATGTAGGAATCGACCCAGTTGAATTTCCTCCGTCGGGCCTTACTGGCCTCGCACCACGCAACATATTTTCGCCAAATGCGGTGATAATGTTTTGCGGTTACATCCTTCCTGGCTTTGATCAGGATAGGGATGACTTCATCCGGAATGCCTTTTTCCTTCAGGATCCGGCGTTCAACCGCCATGCCGTCAAACGCAGCCGCGGTAAGTCTTGGAACAGACAGGGTCCTTGCTGGAGCAGGTCCCTTCTTAGAGGTAGAGGCCACGGATCCTCCGTGAGCATCTCTTGAAGTTCCGGTTACCAAGTCCTTCTTGGCCAATCCGGAGCCACGAATATAGTGCTTACTCCTCTCCATCTTATAATTCTCAGTACCTTGGGTATGAGAGGCAGAGGAGGGAACCCATACACTGATTGGTACACCCACGGTGTTACCAGAGCGTCTACAGCTATTGCCTGAGGGTCCCTTGACCTGGCGCAATACCTGTCGAGTTTTTCCCAACGGTTTATAATCATGTGGAAGACTTCTGGATGAAGTCCCCACTCTCCCGGGTGGAGGTCGTGCTGAGGAAAACTGCTTCCCAGTTGTCCACTCCCGGAATGAATACTGCTGACAGTGCTATCACATGGTTTTCCGCCCAGCGAAGAATCCTTGCAGCTTCTGCCATTGCCCTCCTGCTTCCTGTGGCACCCTGTCTGTTTACGTGGGTGACTGCCGTAATGTTGTCCGACTGGATCAACACCGGCTGACCTTGAAGCAGAGGTCTTGCTAAGCTTAGAGCATTGTAAATGGCCCTTAGCTTCAGGATATTTATGTGAAGTGATGTCTCCAGGCTTGACCATAAGCCCTGGATATTCCTTCCCTGTGTGAATGCTCCCCAGCCTCGCAGGCTGGCATCCGTGGTCACCAGGACCCAGTCCTGAATGCTGAATCTGCGGCCCTCTAGAAGATGAGCACTCTGGAACCACCACAGGAGGGATACCCTTGTCCTTGGTGACAGGGTTATCCGCTGATGCATCTGAAGATGCGACCCGGACCATTTGTCCAGTAGGTCCCACTGGAAAGTTCTTGCGTGGAAACTGCCGAATGGGATTGCTTCGTAGGAAGCCACCATTTTTACCCAGAACCCTTGTGCATTGATGCACTGTGGTTCGGTTTTAGGAGGTTCCTGACTAGCTCGGATAACTCCCTGGCTTTCTCCTCCGGGAGAAACACCTTCTTTCTGGACTGTGTCCAGGATCATCCCTAGGAACAGAAGACAAGTCGTCGGAACCAGCTGCAATTTTGGAATATTGAGAATCCAATCGTGCTGCCGCAACACTACCTGAGATAGTGCTACACCGACCTCCAACTGTTCCCTGGATCTTACCCTTATCAGGGAATCGTCCAAGTAAAGGATAACTAAAATTCCCTTCCTTCGAAGGAATATCATCATTTCGGTCATTACTTTAGTAAAGACCCGGGGTGCCGTGGACCAGCCCTACGGCAGCGTCTGAACTGATAGTGACAGTTATGTACCATAACCTGAGGTACCCTTGGTGAGAAGGGTAAATTTTGACATGAAGGTAAGCATCCTTGATGTCCCGAGACATCATGTAGTCCCCTTCTTCCAGGTTCGCAATCACTGCTCTGAGTGACTCAATCTTGAATTTGAACCTCTGTATGTAAGTGTTCAAAGATTTTAGATTTAGAATCGGTCTCACCGAGCCGTCTGGCTTCGGTACCACAATAGTGTGGAATAATACCCCGTTCCCTGTTGCAGGAGGGGTACCTTGATTATCACCTGCTGGGAATACAGCTTGTGAATGGCTTCCAAAACTGCCTCCCTGTCAGAGGGAGACGTCGGTAAAACCGACTTTTGGAAACGGCGAGGGGGATACGTCTCGAATTCCAATTTGTACCCCTGAAATATTACCTGAAGGATCCAGGGGTCTACTTGCGAGTGAGCCCACTGCGCACGGAAATTCATTGAGAACGGGCCCCCACCGTGCCTGAGCTTGTAAAGCCCTAGCGTCATACTGAGGGCTTGGCAGAGGCGGGAAAGGGTTTCTGTTCCTGGGAACTGGCTGATCTCTGCAGCCTTTTTCCTCTCCCTCTGTCACGAGCAGAAAAGAGGAACCTTTTGTCCGCTTGCCAACAAGGACTGCGCCTGATAATACATCGTCTTATTTTGAGAGGCGACCTGGGGTACAAACGTGGATATCCCAGCTGTTGCCGTGGCCCCCAGGTCTGAAAGACCGACCCCAAATGTCCCCTTTTTTAAGGCAATACTTCCAAATGCCGTTTGGAATCCGCATCACCTGACCACTTTACTGGCAGAAATGGACAACGCACTTATACTTGATGCCAGACGGCAAATATTCCGCTGTGCATCACGCATATATAGAAATGCATCTTTTAAATGCTCTATAGGCAATAATATACTGTCCTTATCTAGGATATCAATATTTCCAGTCAGGGAATCCGACCACGCCAACCCAGCACTGCACATCCAGGCTGAGGCGATTGCTGGTCGCAGTATAACACCAGTATGTGTGTAAATACATTTTAGGATACCCTCCTGCTTTCTATCAGCAGGATCCTTAAGGGCGGCCATCTCAGGAGAGGGTAGAGCCCTTGTTCTTACAAGCGTGTGAGCGCCTTATCCACCCTAGGGGGTGTCTCCCAACGCACCCTAACCTCTGGCGGGAAAAGGTATACTGCCAATAACTTTTTAGAAATGATCAATTGTTATCGGGGGGAAACCCACGCATCATCACACACCTCATTTTATTTCTCAGGTTCAGGAAAACTACAGGTAGTTTTTCCTCACCAAACATAATACCCCTTTTTGGTGGTACTCGTATTATCAGAAATGTGTAAACATTTTCCATTGCCTCAATCATGCAACGTGTGGCCCTACTGGAAAACACGGTTATCTACAGGAGTCAGTATCCGTGTCAGCGTCTGTATCTGCCATCTGAGGTAACGGACGCTTTAGAGCCCCTGACGGCCTACGAGACGTCTGGACAGGCACAAGCTGAGTAGCCGGCTGTCTCATGTCAACCACTGTCTTTTATACAGAGCTGACACTGTCACGTAATTTTCAACAGTACATCCACTCAGGTGTCGACCCCCTAGGGGGTGACATCACTATTACAGACAATCTGCTCCGTCTCCACATCATTTTTCTCCTCATACATGTCGACACAAACGTACCGACACACAGCACACACACAGGGAATGCTCTGATAGAGGACAGGACCCCACGAGCCCTTTGGGGAGACAGAGGGAGAGTTTGCCAGCA
The DNA here is from genome assembly GCF_028390025.1 of Pseudophryne corroboree. NCBI lineage: Eukaryota > Metazoa > Chordata > Amphibia > Anura > Myobatrachidae > Pseudophryne > Pseudophryne corroboree. The sequence goes on from NW_026967498.1 coordinate 205,902, forward strand.
CACACCAGAGCGCTATATATATATATATACAGGGATAACCTTATATAAGTGTTTTTCCCTTTATAGCTGCTGTATGTTTTAATACTGCGCCTAATTAGTGCCCCCCTCTCTTTTTTTAACCCTTTCTGTAGTGTAGTGACTGCAGGGGAGAGCCAGGGAGCTTCCCTCCAACTGAGCTGTGAGGGAAAATGGCGCCAGTGTGCTGAGGAGATAGGCTCCGCCCCCTTTTCGGCGGCCTTATCTTCCGTTTTTCTGTATGTTCTAGCAGGGGTTAAATGCATCCATATAGCCCAGGAGCTATATGTGATGTATTTTTTGCCATGTAAGGTATTTGTTTTATTGCGTCTCAGGGCGCCCCCCCCAGCGCCCTGCACCCTCAGTGACCGGAGTGTGAAGTGTGCTGAGAGCAATGGCGCACAGCTGCGGTGCTGTGCGCTACCTTATTGAAGACAGGAACGTCTTCTGCCGCCGATTTTTCCGGACCTCTTCGCTCTTCTGGCTCTGTAAGGGGGCCGGCGGCGTGGCTCCGGGACCCATCCAGGCTGGACCTGTGATCGTCCCTCTGGAGCTAATGTCGAGTAGCCAAGAAGCCCAATCCACTCTGCAAGCAGGTGAGTTCGCTTCTTCTCCCCTTAGTCCCTCGATGCAGTGAGCCTGTTGCCAGCAGGACTCACTGAAAATAAAAAACCTAAACTAAAACTTTCACCAAGAAGCTCAGGAGAGCCCCTAGTGTGCACCCTTCTCGTTCGGGCACAGAGATCTAACTGAGGCTTGGAGGAGGGTCATAGGGGGAGGAGCCAGTGCACACCAGGTAGTCCTAAAGCTTTCTTTAGATGTGCCCAGACTCCTGCGGAGCCGCTATCCCCCCCATGGTCCTTACGGAGTTCCCAGCATCCACTAGGACGTCAGAGAAACTACGGGTAGTTTTTTCTCACCAAACATAATACCCTTTTTAGTGGTACCTGGGGTAATGTCAGTAATGTGTAAAACATTTTTCATTGCCTCAATCATGTAACCGGTGGCCCTATTGGAAGTTACATTAGTCTCCTCGTCGTCGACACTGGAGTCGGTATAAGTGTCGACGTCTGTATCTGCCATCTGAGGTAGCGGGCGTTTTAGAGCCCCTGATGGCCTTTGAGACGCCTGGACAGGCACAAGCTGAGTAGCCGGCTGTCCCATGTCGTCAAACCTTTTGTGTAAGGAGTTGACACTTTCACGTAATTCCTTCCATAAGTCCATCCACTCAGGTGTCGACCCCGCAGGGGGTGACATCACATTTACAGGCATTTGCTCCGCCTCCACATAATTCTCCTCATCATACATGTCGACACAGCCATACCGACACACAGCACACACACCGGGAATGCTCTGATAGAGGACAGGACCCCACTAGCCCTTTGGAGAGACAGAGGGAGAGTATGCCAGCACACACCAGAGCGCTATATATACTGGGATATCACTATACAGAGTGTTTTCCCTTATAGCTGCTTTTATATCATACACTGCGCCTAAATTGAGTGCCCCCCCCTCTCTTTTTTACCCTTTCTGTAGTGCAGGACTGCAGGGGAGAGCCAGGGAGCGATCCTTCCAGCGGAGCTGTGAGGGAAAATGGCGCCGGTGTGCTGAGGGAGATAGCTCCGCCCCTTTCTCGGCTGACTTTCCCCCGCTTTTTCTGGAAATCTGGCAGGGGTTAATTTACACCTATATAGCCCTTTGGACTATATATGGTGTATATTTGCCAGCCAAGGTGTGTTATTGCTGCTCAGGGCGACCCCCCCCAGCGCCCTGCACCCGTCAGTGACCGCAGTGTGAGGTGTGCATGAGGAGCAATGGCGCACAGCTGCAGTGCTGTGCACTACCTTGATGAAGACTGATGTCTTCTGCCGCCGATTTTCTGGACCACTTCTTGCTTCTGGCTCTGTAAGGGGGACGGCGGCGCGGCTCCGGGACCGGACGACAGAGTTTAGGCCTGTGTTCGATCCCTCTGGAGCTAATGGTGTCCAGTAGCCTAAGAAGCCCAAGCTAGCTGCAAGCAGGTAGGTTCGCTTCTTCTCCCCTCAGTCCCTCGTAGCAGTGAGCCTGTTGCCAGCAGGTCTCACTGAAAATAAAAAAACCTAAATCTAACTTTCTTTCTAGGAGCTCAGGAGAGCCCCTAGTGTGCATCCAGCTCAGCCGGGCACAAAGATCTAACTGAGGTCTGGAGGAGGGTCATAGGGGAGGAGCCAGTGCACACCAGGTAGTCCTAAAGCTTTCTTATTTGTGCCCAGTCTCCTGCGGAGCCGCTATTCCCCATGGTCCTTACGGAGTTCCCAGCATCCACTAGGACGTCAGAGAAATATGTACTAGTGGCCCCACATGGGCAGCACCAGAGGTGTAAGGTCTAGCCATGGGCCAGGGCAGCAGCACCCTCCCCCCAAGACTTTCCAGATAGTGGGCATGTCCAGCATCAAGGGGGAAGTTAAAAATAAATAAAATTACATATTATGAGCACATTATAATGGTACACCTTCAGAATTTAGGAAACTATATAATTCTTTAGGTAGATATATTTTCTTGCTTATTACACCAACCGCGTATCCCAATCACTATTCACTCACTCTTATATGTCAGCCAAGCAGGCAGACAGAGCATACACTAGATCATCTGCAATCACAGGCTAAGTGGCAAAGTCATTTTCATATATGCAAATTATTTTGTATCTTATTCATTATGTCTATAAAAAGGACCACATGTCCTCAAACAAAACAGGCCCCACAGGTGCGTCGGCCTACCGGGAATCTTCCTTGCAAGCCCTATGGCCAATCCGCCTCTGCCAACAGGTGCACCATGCCCCAAGCAGGGGCCAGTGAAGATTTCTTCCAGTTGATGAGCCACCCGTGGGCTTGCAGAAACTGGATAGTCAGATGCAGATGGCGTAGGAGAGTTTCTGGGGAATTTGCCAGGATCAACAAGTCGTCCAGGTATGGTAGGATCCTGACCCCTTGACGGCGGAGCACAGCCGTCATGACCACCATAACCTTGGTGAAGACTTGCGGAGCCGTGGTCAAACCAAAGAGTAACGCCCAAAATTGGTAATGGAGGTTGCCAACCGCAAACCTCAGGTATTGCTGATGCGACATTGCAATGGGAATATGCAGGTAAGCATCCTGTATGTCCAGGGAGACCATATAATCCCCAGGTTCCAATGCCAGAACAATAGAGCGAAGAGTTTCCATACGAAACTTGGAGACCTTCACAAATTTGTTCAAGGACTTGAGGTTGAGAATGGGCCGGGAAGACCCATTCGGTTTCGGGACTAGGAACAGCGGTGAATAGTACCCCTTGCCTCTCTGAGCCAGAGGCACCTGTACTACCACTCCTGTGTCCAGTAGGGACTGTACCACCGAATGAAGAGTTTTTGCCTTTACCTGATCCGAAGGGATGTCTATCAGGCAAAATCTATGAGAGGGGCGATTTTTGAAAGATACGGTGTAACCTCAAGTGACGACTTCCCGTACCCAGGCATCGGAAGTGGTCTTCAACCATTCCTGGGTATACCCTAGAAGTCGCCCCCCCACCCTAGGATCCCCCATGCGGCAGGCAATTTAGTTTTGGAAGCAGGCTGACGGGTAGCCCAGGCCAGTTTGTGCTTATTTGGTTTGGAAGTGCGTACCTGTTTCGAGTACGCCTGACCCTTTGCTTACCCTGAAGGACAAAGGAGTACTCTTAGCCTTCGGCAACGAAGGGGCAATACTAGGTAAACACGTTGTTTTAGCAGAAGCTAAGTCAGCCACTATCTTATTGAGGTCTTCTCCGAAAAGAATGTCTCCCTTAAACGGGAGTACCTCCAGGGTTTTCTTAGAAGACAGATCCACAGACAAGGACTGCAACCATAGAATCCGGCGAGCCAGTATGGACGTAGTAGAAACCTTGGCCGCCAGAATACCTGTATCCGAAGCCGCCTCCTTAATGTAATGACACGCTGTGACAATATATGACAAGCATTGTCTAGCATGATCAGAAGCGTTGGACGGCAACTCCGCCTCCAGCTCCTGAGCCCACGCTTCCACAGCTTCTGCAGCCCATGTCGCGGCAATGGTGGGCCTATGTGCAGCACCGGTTAGGGTGTAAATTGCCTTTAAACAACCCTCCACACGCTTATCCGTCGGCTCTCTCAGGGACGTGACAATAGTTACGGGCAGAGCTGAGGATACCACCAGCTGCGCCACCTGCGAATCCACTGGCGGGTGTGATTCCCAATTTTTACTTAGCTCCGCAGCGAGGGGGTAGCGAGCCAGCATCTTCTTGTGAGGCATGAATTTCTTTAAAAAGCTATTTCCTGGGGCTGCAGCACCCGTGTTGTATGCCTGCTTACTGCATGGCACCAACTACAAAACTGAGCTCCTGTGCACAAAGGTGGGGTTATAGAGGAATGGCGCTATGCATTCTGGGAAGAAGGTCAAAGCTTTGAGCCTGTTGGTGCATCGGATCAAGAGCCTACTCTACATCCCAATGTCATTCCCTGTGGAGCCCAGTGTACCCCGCAGCAGAAATACATATTCCACATTAGTCTGTACTGACAGAGGAGGGTGTAGGATAAGAGATTGCTGTAGTGACTGAGGAAGGAGAATATGTGACTTCTGTAATAAGTGTTTATTACTCACCTGTGCTGATATCTGTAGGGATCTCCTCCTCCTTACACTGCTGATCACCTCTCACATACGTCTCTTCTTCTCCCTCTGCATCTTCTGCCTTCATATCAGTCACATACGTCTCTTCTTCTCCCTTCATATCAGTCACATACGTCTCTTCTTCTCCCTCTATATCTTCTGCCTTTATATCAGTCACATACGTCTGTTCTTCTCCCTCTATATCTTCTGTTTTAATATCAGTCACATACGTCTCTTCTTCTCCCTCTATATCTTCTGCCTTTATATCAGTCACATACGTCTCTTCTTCTCCCTCTATATCTTCTGCCTTTATATCAGTCACATACGTCTCTTCTTCTCCCTCTATATCTTCTGCCTTTATATCAGTCACATACGTCTCTTCTTCTCCCTCTGTATCTTCTGTTTTAATATTAGACAGACGTTCTACCTACAAATAAAATAACAAAACCTATAATGACATTTGCATACAGTCAGGTTAAACTGAGGTGAAACAATATAATATCAGTGTATAAGACGCACAGCTCCTCTACAGATCATATAGTGACAGTCACTTTGGTATATTGGGGAGACCCTAAATACCGCCTACCTGATCCTCCTGTGGGATCCTGTGATTCTCCTCTGTACAATCCTGGGAATACAGGGGACGGGGACATCTCTCTGGGGTATCTCTGTTACTGGGCCCATCTATAGGAGACACACAGTGACTGAGTACAGTGTATATATGTGATTATCAGGTGATGTGTGTATATAGGGGCCCCCATACCTGCTCTCCCCTGTACAATACATGACAGTCTCCTCTTACCCAGTGATGTGAGGGGCCGGTGATTCTCCATCATCACGTCCATGTAAAGACCCTTGTGTTCCTCTATATACTCCACCTCCTGCATGGAGACATAGACAGTGACATCCTGACACCTTATAGGAACCTGACACACACAGTGATACAGTCATCACCCAGACACATCCCCTGGTGTTACTGTATAATGCTCCATTCCCAGCAGTCACCTCTCCAGTCATCACCCAGACACATCCCCTGGTGTTACTGTATAATGTCCCATTCCCAGCAGTCACCTCTCTAGTCATCACCCAGACACATCCCCTGGTGTTACTGTATAATGTCCCATTCCCATCAGTCACATCTCCAGTCATCACCCAGACACGTCCCCTGGTGTTACTGTATAATGTCCCATTCCCAGCAGTCACCTCTCCAGTCATCACCCAGACACGTCCCCTGGTGTTACTGTATAATGCCCCATTCCCAGCAGTCACCTCTCCAGTCATCACCCAGAAACATCCCCCCGGTGTTACTGTATAATGCCCCATTCCCAGCAGTCACCTCTCCAGTCATCACCCAGACACGTCCCCTGGTGTTACTGTATAATGTCCTATTCCCAGCAGTCACCTCTCCAGTCATCATCCAGACACGTCTCCTGGTGTTACTGTATAATGCCCCATTCCCAGCAGTCACCTCTCCAGTCATCACCCAGACACATCCCCTGGTGTTACTGTATAATGCCCCATTCCCAGCAGTCACCACCCAGACACGTCCCCTGGTGTTACTGTATAATGTTCCATTCCCAGCAGTCACCTCTCCTTTCAGCAGCTGAATGATCTTGTTGGCGAGTTCCAGGATCTTCTGGTCACTGTGTCTCTCATGTATTAGTGAGTGAGGTGGAGGCACTGTGATGGGGCTGTGGGTACTGCTTAGTCCGCCTGACACACGAGGATGGCTGCTGGGTGTCTCACACTCACCAGATATCTTCTTCACTACTGTGTAACCCTGCAAAATGGGGAGACATCAATATAGCTGCAAATACTCCCAGATCCCCTCACTTCCCCAGTCACGTCCCTGTATTATTACTAGAGATATAAAAGTTATGTCACGGTGATGCTCACAGATCCCCTCACCTCCCCAGTGATATTTCTGTATTATAGCTATAGATATAAGTGATGTCATAGTGACACTCCCAGATCCCTTCACCTCCCCAGTCATGTACCTGTACTACAACTATAGATATAAGTGACATCACTGTGATGGTCCCAGATCCCATCACCTACCCAGTCATATTCCTGTATTATTACTATAGATATAAGTAATGTAAATGTGACGCTCCCAGATCCCCTCACCTCCCCAGTCATGTCCCTGTATTATTACTATAGATATAAGTGATGTCACTATGATGCTCCCAGATTCCCTCACCTCCCCAGTCATGTCCCTGTATTATTACTATAGATATAAGTGATGTCACTGTGATATTCCCAGATGCCCTCACCTCCCCAGTCATGTCCCTGTATTATTACTATAGATATAAGTGATGTCACTGTGATACTCCCAGATCCCCTCAGCTCCCCAGTCATGTATTATTATTATTAGTATTATAGATATAAGTGATGTCACTGTGATATTCCCAGATGCCCTCACCTCCCCAGTCATGTTCCTGTATTATTATTATAGATATGTTATGTCACTGTGACACTCCCAGGAGTCTGATATACATTTACTTCATACTGCTCCAATTATCAGCTGATACACATGCCAGGGATATTACGGTCTCTGCTTTAATACATCCTAGATTTTGAGCAATATTTCCAATCCCCACAGTATCCCTTATCCAAAATGCTTGGGACCAGAGGTATTTTGGATATTGGATTATTCCGTATTTTGGAATAAATTGCATACCATAATGAGATATCATGGTGATGGGACCCAAGTCTAAGCACAGAATGCATTTCTGTTACATATAGACCTTATACACACAGCCGGAAGGTAATTTTAGCCAATATTTTTTTATAACTTTGTGCATTGAACAAAGTTTGTGTACATTGAGCCATCAAAAAACAAAGGTTTCACTATCTCACTCTCACTCAAAAAAGTCTGTATTTCGGAATATTTGGATATGGGATAATCAACCTGTAGTAATAATAATAACGACACTAAAGGCTGCACCCCAGTATAACAATAATAACAGATGTATTTAAAAGCAGGACACCACAGACCATTCCTCCTGTATTGTAGGAAATCACCATCACTCCCAATGTATAATAATAATACCAGGACACCACAAGCTGCTGTCCCTGTATAATAATAACCGTACACAAAAACCTGCTCCCCCTGTATAACACTAATAACAACACACCCCATTCTGCTCTCCCTTTATATTAATAATACAATCACACAATAGGCTGTTCCCCCAGAAAAAATATAATAGGACACTACAAGTCGCTCCCCCTGTATAATAATAACAGGACACCACATGCTGCTCCTCTGTATAATAATAATAACAGGACACCACAAGCTGCTCCCCCTGTATAATAATAATAACAGGACACCACAGGCTGCTCCCCCTGTATAATAATAATAATAATAACAGGACACCACAGGCTGCTCCCCCTGTATAATAATAATAACAGGACACCACAAGCTGCTCCCCCTGAATAATAATAATAATAACAGGACACCACAGGCTGCTCCCCCTGTATAATAATAATAACAGGACACCACAGGCTGCTCCCCCTGTATAGTAATAATATCAGGACACCACAGGCTGCTCCCCCTGTATAGTAATAATATCAGGGCACCACAGGCTGCTCCCCCTGTATAGTAAGACGCCATTACCTGATCTCCACGTACACTGCGAGGCAGCAAGCAGTCGATGAAAACTCACTTCCTGTATGTGGAACGCACAGTCCGGAAGTAAGGTGGAACGCACAGTCAGGAAGTAGGGCATGATTGGCAAAGGCTGCTTTCTGGTTATTGGCCCCTCCCCTCTACACCACGCCCGCACCTCCGCCCCCAGTAATATTTAAACCATAAAAGTCCTCAGTGCAGGAGGCCGGCGGCCATTTTCTTGTAGACCAGTCCGGCAGCAGCAATAAGAACAAACCGCAATAGATTCCCTGACGGTCTAGTGACGTCAGGAGCGGCGGCCATTTTCCCCTGGTCTGAGCTCCGCCTTCCTTCTATCATTCCCACAAGGCAGCAGGAGCAGAGAGCAGCCATTGCTGTGTCTGGCAGCAGGTAATGATATTATTATTATTATTCTATAGGCTGAGCAGCTCTGGTGTCAGGTTCTGTACTACAGGGGGAGCAGCCTCTGGTGCCTTGTTATAGTGCAGCTGGAGCAGCCTCTGGTGCTGCATTATCCCTATACAGGTGGCTGACACTCTAGTGTCCTATTACTGTAATACAGGTGGCGCAGACCCCGTAGTTACCATAATACAGGTGGCGCAGACCCCGCCGTTACCGTAATACAGGCGTCGCAGACCCCGCCGTTACCGTAATACAGGCGTCACAGACCCCGCCGTTACCGTAATACAGGCGTCACAGACCCCGCCGTTACCGTAATAAAGGTGGCGCAGCCCCTGCCGTTACCGTAATACAGGTGGCGCAGACCCCGCCGTTACCGTAATACAGTGGCGCAGACCCCGCCGTTACCGTAATACAGGTGGTGCAGACCCCGCCGTTACCGTGATACAGGTGGAGCAGACCCCGCCATTACCGCAATACAGGTGGCGCAGACCCCGCCGTTACCGTAATACAGGTGGTGCAGACCCCGCCGTTACCATAATACAGGTGGCGCAGACGCCGCCGTTACCGTAATACAGGTGGAGCAGACCCCGCCGTTACCGTAATACAGGTGTCGCAGACCTCGCCGTTACCGTAATACAGGTGACGCAGACCCCGCCGTTACCGTAATACAGGTGGAGCAGACCCCGCCGTTACCTTAATACAGGTGACGCAGACCCCGGCGCTAACGTAATACAGGTGGTGCAGACCCCGACGTTACCGTAATACAGGTGGCGCAGACCCCGCCGTTACCGTATTACAGTGGCGCAGACCCCATAGTTACCGTAATACAGGTGGCGTAGACCCCGTAGTTACCATAATACAGGTGGCGCAGACCCCGTAGTTACCATAATACAGGTGGCGCAGACCCCGCCGTTACCGTAATACAGGCGTCGCAGACCCCGCCGTTACCGTAATACAGGCGTCACAGACCCCGCCGTTACCGTAATACAGGCGTCACAGACCCCGCCGTTACCGTAATAAAGGTGGCGCAGCCCCTGCCGTTACCGTAATACAGGTGGCGCAGACCCCGCCGTTACCGTAATACAGTGGCGCAGACCCCGCCGTTACCGTAATACAGGTGGTGCAGACCCCGCCGTTACCGTAATACAGGTGGAGCAGACCCCGCCGTTACCTTAATACAGGTGACGCAGACCCCGGCGCTAACGTAATACAGGTGGTGCAGACCCCGACGTTACCGTAATACAGGTGGCGCAGACCCCGCCGTTACTGTATTACAGTGGCGCAGACCCCATAGTTACCGTAATACAGGTGGCGTAGACCCCGTAGTTACCATAATACAGGTGGCGCAGACCCCGTAGTTATCATAATACAGGTGGCGCAGACCCCGCCGTTACCGTATTACAGTGGCGCAGACCCTGCCGTTACCGTAATACAGGAGGTGCAGACCCCGCCGTTACCGTAATACAGGTGGTGCAGACCCCGGCGTTACCGTAATAAAAGCGGCTTAGACCCCGGAGTTAAAGACCCCGGCGTTACCGTAATACAGGTGGTGCAGACTCCGGCGTTACAGTAATACAAGCGGAGCAGACCCCGGAGTTTAAGACCCCGGCGTTACCGTAATACAGGTGGCGCAGACCCCAGCTTTACCGTAATACAGGTGGCGCAGGCCCCGCCGTTACCGTAATACAGGTGGCGCAGAGCCCGCCGTTACCGTAATACAGGTGACACAGACCCCGCCGTTACCGTAATACAGGTGGCGCAGACCACGCCGTTGCCGTAATACGGGTGGAGCAGACCCTGCCGTTACCGTAATACGGGTGGCGCAGACCCCACCGTTACTGTATTTCCATAAATGGAGCATTACAGGTGTTGTGTGTTGTGTCCTTTGGCATTGTACTATACAGGGGGAGCGACCTGTGTTGTATTAATATTCAGGGGAGCAGCATGTGTTGTCATAATATACAGGGGTAGCGGCCTGTACTGTCATAATATTCAGGTGGAGGGTCCTGTGGTGTCTTATTATTATTATATAGGGTGAGCGGCATGTATTGGCTTTCTATATTAGCATCCTGTGCTGTCCTAGTATACAGGGGGAGCGGCCTGTGTTGTCTTAATATACAGGGATAGCATCCTGTGCTGTCATAGTATACAGCGGGAGCGGCCTGTGTTGTCATAATATACAGGGGTAGCATCCTGTGCTGTCATCGTATACAGGGGGAGCGGCCTGTATTGTCCTAATATACAGGGGTAGCATCCTGTGCTGTCATATTATACAGGAGGAGCGGCCTGTGTTGTCATCCTGTGCTGTCATAGTATACAGGGGGAGCGGCCTGTATTGTCATAATATACAGGGATAGCATCCTGTGCCGTCATTGTATACAGGGGAGCGGCCTGTTCTGTCATAGTATACAGGGGCAGTGGCCTGTGTTGTCATAATATACAGGGATAGCATCCTGTGCTGTCATACTATACAGGGGGAGCGGCCTGTGTTGTCATAATATACAGGGGTAGCATCCTGTGCTGTCATCGTAAACGGGGGGAGCGGCCTGTATTGTCATAATATACAGGGGGAGCATCCTGTGCTGTCATAGTATACAGGAGGAGCGGCCTGTGTTGTCATCCTGTGCTGTCATATTATACAGGGGGAGTGGCCTGTGTTGCTATAATTTACAGGGGTAGCATCATGTGCTGTCATGGTATACAGGGGGAGCGGCCTGTGTTTTCATTATATACAGGGGTAGCATCCTGTGCTGTCATAGTATACAGGGGGAGCGACCTGTGTTTTCATAATATACAAGGGTAGCATAATGTGCTGTCATAGTATACAGGGGGAGCGGCCTGTATTGTCATAATATACAGGGGTATCATTCTGTGCCGTCATTGAATACAGATGGAGCGGCCTGTGCTGTCATAGTATACAGGGGGAGGGGCCTGTGGTGTCTTGTTACTATTATTATATAGGGAGAGCAGCATGTATTGGCTTTCTATACAGAAGGAGTGGCCTGTGCTGTCATTGTATACAGGGGTAGCATCCTGTGCTGGCATAGTATACAGGGGGAGCGACCTGTGTTGCTAAAATACACAGGGGTAGCAGTCTGTGTTGTCATAGTATACAGGAGGAGCGGCCTGTGTTTTCATAATATACAAGGGTAGCATCCTGTGCCGTCATAGTATACAGGGGGAGCGGCCTGTGTTGTCATAGTATACAGGAGGAGCGGCCTGTGTTTTCATAATATACAAGGGTAGCATAATGTGCTGTCATAGTATACAGGGGGAGCGGTCTGTATTAACATAATATACAGGGGTAGCATCATGTGCTGTCATAGTATACAGGGGGAGTGGCCTGTGTTTACATAATATACAGGGGTAGCATCATCTGCTGTCATATTATACAGGTGGAGCGGCCTGTGTTGTCATAATATACAGGGGTAGCATCCTGTGCCGTCATTGTATACAGGGGTAGTAGCATAATATACAGGGGCAGCGTCCTGTACTGTCATAGTATACAGGAGGAGCGACCTGTGTTGTCATAATATGCAGGCGGAGAGGCCTGTGGTGTCTTGTTACTATTATTATATAGGGAAAGCAGCATGTATTGGCTTTCTATACAGAAGGAGCGGCCTGTATTGTCATAATATATAGGGGTAGCATCCTGTGCCGTCATTGTATACAGTGGGAGCGGCCTGTGTTGTCATAGCATACAAGGGGAGCAGCCTGTGATGTCTTGTTACTATTATATAGGGTGAGCAGCATGTATTGGCTTTCTATACAGAAGTGGCCTGTGCTGTCATAGTATACAGGGGTAGCATCCTGTGCTGTCATAGTATACAGGAGGAACGGCCTGTGTTGCTGTAATATACAGGGGTAGCATCCTGTGCTTTCATAGTGTACAGGGGGAGCGGCCTGTGTTTTCATAATATACAGGGGTAGCATCCTGTGCTGTCATAGTATACAGGGGTAGCATCCTGTGCTGTCATAGTATACAGGAGGAGTGGCCTGTGTTGCTGTAATATACAGGGGTAGCATCCTGTGCTTTCATAGTGTACAGGGGGAGCGGCCTGTGTTTTCATAATATAGAGGGATATCATCCTGTGCCATCATTGGATACAGGGGGAGCAGCCTGTGCTGTCATAGTATACAGGGGGAGGGGCCTGTGGCGTCTTGTTACTAATATTATATAGGGTGAGCAGCATGTATTGGCTTTCTATACAGAAGAAGTGGTCTGTGCTGTCATAGTATACAGGGGTTGCATCCTGTGCTTTCATAGTATACAGGGGGAGCAGTATGTGTTGTCATAATATACATGGGTAGCATCCTGTGCTGTCAAAGTATACAGTGGGAGCAGCCTGTGTTGTCATAGTATACAGGGGTTGCATCCTGTGCTGTCATAGTATACAGGGGGAGCAGTATGTGTTGTCATAATATACATGGGTAGCATCCTGTGCTGTCAAAGTATACAGTGGGAGCGGCCTGTGTTGTCATAATATACAGGTCTAGCATCCTGTGTCGTCATTGTATACAGGGTTAGTGGCATAACTATAGTTTTTTCACTGGTATGCTACGCTGGGCTTTCTGGCTTATGCTGGTGTTTTGGGGTGCCACACCCTGCACCTAGATATAGCGCTAGGGACCCCAAATATACAGAGACGCCTTGATGCGGCTTTGGGGCTTATTCACACATTTGCGCAAATATGTGTAACGAAGATCTCTGAATTCTATTATCATGTGGGATTTAGATCTGGTTACGGTTATCATTCAGGGTACTGGGGGAAACCAATTGCCTTTCTTTCTTGCTCAGAAATACCCCTCCCTTTCGAGCACCTGAATGATATCACTAAGCTAATTGAGCATCTACCATTATATATGTTTGTAGTGGCATAATATACAGGGGTATCGTCCGGTACTGTCATAGTATACAGGAGGAGCGACCTGTGTTGCCATAATATACAGGCGGAGGGGCCTGTGGTTTCTTGTTCCTATTATTATATAGGGTGAGCGGCATGTATTGTCTTTCTATACAGAAGGAGTGGCGTGTGTTGTCATAATATACAGGGGTAGCATCCTGTGCTGTCATAGTATACAAGGGGAGCGGCCTGTGTTGCTATAATATACAGGGGTAGCATCCTGTGCTGTCATAGTATACAGTGGGAGCGGCCTGTGTTGTCATAATATACAGGTCTAGCATCCTGTGTCGTCATTGTATACAGGGGTAGTGGCATAACTATAGTTTTTTCACTGGTATGCTACGCTGGGCTTTCTGGCTTATGCTGGTGTTTTGGGATGCCACACCCTGCACCTAGATATAGCGCTAGGGACCCCAAATATACAGAGACTCCTTGATGCGGCTTTGGGGCTTATTCACACATTTGCTCAAATATGTGTAACGAAGATCTCTGAATTCTATTATCATGTGGGATTTAGATCTGGTTACGGTTATTCAGGGTACTGGGGGAAACCAATTGCCTTTCTTTCTTGCTCAGAAATACCCCTCCCTTTCGAGCACCTGAATGATATCACTAAGCTAATTGAGCATCTACCAATATATATGTTTGTAGTGGCATAATATACAGGGGTATCGTCCGGTACTGTCATAGTATACAGGAGGAGCGACCTGTGTTGCCATAATATACAGGCGGAGGGGCCTGTGGTTTCTTGTTCCTATTATTATATAGGGTGAGCGGCATGTATTGTCTTTCTATACAGAAGGAGTGGCGTGTGTTGTCATAATATACAGGGGTAGCATCCTGTGCTGTCATAGTATACAAGGGGAGCGGCCTGTGTTGCTATAATATACAGGGGTAGCATCCTGTGCTGTCATAGTATACAGTGGGAGCGGCCTGTGTTGTCATAATATACAGGTCTAGCATCCTGTGTCGTCATTGTATACAGGGGTAGTGGCATAACTATAGTTTTTTCACTGGTATGCTACGCTGGGCTTTCTGGCTTATGCTGGTGTTTTGGGATGCCACACCCTGCACCTAGATATAGCGCTAGGGACCCCAAATATACAGAGACTCCTTGATGCGGCTTTGGGGCTTATTCACACATTTGCTCAAATATGTGTAACGAAGATCTCTGAATTCTATTATCATGTGGGATTTAGATCTGGTTACGGTTATCATTCAGGGTACTGGGGGAAACCAATTGCCTTTCTTTCTTGCTCAGAAATACCCCTCCCTTTCGAGCACCTGAATGATATCACTAAGCTAATTGAGCATCTACCAATATATATGTTTGTAGTGGCATAATATACAGGGGTATCGTCCGGTACTGTCATAGTATACAGGAGGAGCGACCTGTGTTGCCATAATATACAGGCGGAGGGGCCTGTGGTTTCTTGTTCCTATTATTATATAGGGTGAGCGGCATGTATTGTCTTTCTATACAGAAGGAGTGGCGTGTGTTGTCATAATATACAGGGGTAGCATCCTGTGCTGTCATAGTATACAAGGGGAGCGGCCTGTGTTGCTATAATATACAGGGGTAGCATCCTGTGCTGTCATAGTATACAAGGGGAGCGGCCTGTGTTGCTATAATATACAGGTGTAGCATCCTGTGCTGTCATAGTATATAGGGGAGCGGCCTGTGTTGTCATAATATACAGAAGGAGCGACCTGTGTTGTCATAATATACAGGGATAGCATCCTGTACTGTGATAGTATACAGGGGGAGCGGCCTGTGTTGCTATAATATACAGGGGTAGCATCCTGTGCTGTCATAGTATATAGGGGAGCGGCCTGTGTTGTCATAATATACAGAGGGAGCGGCCTGTGTTGTCATAATATACAGGGGTAGCATCCTGTGCTGTCATAGTATATAGGGGAGCGGCCTGTGTTGTCATAATATACAGGGTTAGCATCCTGTACTGTGATAGTATACAGGGGGAGCGGCCTGTGTTGCTATAATATACAGGGGTAGCATCCTGTGCTGTCATAGTATATAGGGGAGCGGCCTGTGTTGTCATAATATACAGAGGGAGCGGCCTGTGTTGTCATAATATACAGGGGTAGCATCCTGTGCTGTCATAGTATATAGGGGAGCGGCCTGTGCTGTCATAGTATACAGGGGAGCGGCCTGTGTTGTCATAATATACAGGGATAGCATCCTGTACTGTCATAGTATACAGGGGGAGCGGCCTGTGTTGTCATAATATACAGGGCTAGCTTCCTGTGTTGTCATAGTATACAGGGGCAGCGGCCTGTGTTGTATTTATTTTAATATTTATTTATTAGCAGTTTCTTATATAGCGCAGCATATTCCGTTGCACTTTACAATTAAAACAACAGTAATAGAACAAAACTGGGTAAAAACAGACAGACATAGACGTAGGAAGGCCCTGCTCGCAAGCTTACAATCTATAGGGAAATAGGCATTGATGCACAAGGATAGATGCTACCTGTTGCATAATGGTCCACCAGCTTGCCAGTTTCTTAATGGGTTGTATGATATGATCACCCAGCAATAAAATGAGGTATAGATTGAGAACAGCAGAGGACCCCAGTCTGAGCCTTGCAGTACTCCAACTGATAGAGGTAGAGAAGAAGTAGAATCAGAGAAGTGAACACTGAAAGAGCGATTAGATAGGTAGGATGAGAACCAGGAGAGGGCTGTGTCCTGAAGACCTAGAGATTGTAGTATTTGTATGAGAAGAGAGTGGTCAGCAGTGTCATAAGCAGCAGAGACATCTAGAAGAATGAGTAGTGTGTAATGGCCTTTAGATCTAGCAGTGACCAGATCATTCACTACTTTGGTCAGCGCCGTCTCTGTGGAGTGTTGGGCATGAAAGCCTGACTGAAGTGGGTCCAATAAGTAGTGGGCGTTAAGAATGTGTGTAAGGCGAGTGTAGGCAAGTCTCTCAAGTAGCTTGGAGGGACCTGGTAGCTGAGAAATTGACGGTAGTTAGAGAGTGTGTTTGGGTCAGAGTTGTGTTTGTTTAGTAATGGGAGTAATCACTGCATGCTTAAACAGAGAAGGAAAGATACCAGTAAAGAGAGAGAGATTACAGATTTTAGTTAAGGTTGGGATAAGCACAGGAGACAAAGTTTTACTGACCTGTGAGGGTATAGGATCAAGAGGAGAATGTTGATACTTCATCTTCACTTGTGGGATCAAATGAAGAGAAAGTGCCAGAGGGTTCAGGTAGGGAATTGAGCAGGTCACTGGCTGAGGAAGAGCGTACCATTGCATCTCAGATTTTATCACTCTTATCCTTGAAGTAGGAGGCAAGTTCTTGTGCACTGATAGTAGCTAGTGGGGGAGGTGAGGGAGGGTAAAGAAGTGATTTATATGTATTAGAAAGTCGCTTGTGGTTGGTGACATGAGGAGAGATGAAAGATTGGACGTATGTTTGGCAGTGTCCAGAGCCTGATGATAGGAGTGGTAGGGTGGTCTTATATGTGAGGAAGTCACTTGGATTCTGAGATTTACGCCACTGACGTTCTACTTTACGTGACAGTTTTTGTAGGTGTCTTGATGATTTAGAGTGCCATGGTTGGCATCTAAGCCTACGTGGAGTGTGATGGCTAGCTGGAGCCACTTCATCAAGGGCACTCTCAAGGGTCTTGTGCAGGGGGGATACAGCAGTGTCAGGTGTGGTAAATGTAGAGATTGGTGAGCGCAGTTGTTGCAGAGAAGTGGAAAGTTGGTGAAAATGTATATTGTTAGTATTTCTGCGGGTTAGAGGAGGCTTGCTAGGTTTTAGTGTCATAGAATTTAGAGTAATAGAAGAGATTGTGAAGGTGATCAGGATGTGATCAGAGAGAGGGAAAGGAGTGTTAATGAATTCAGAAACTGAGCAGAGCCTGGTGAACACAAGATCAAGGCAGTGGCCTTCCTGGTGTGTAGAGGAGTCGGACCATTGGGTGAGGCCAAGAGAGGAGGTTAGAGAGAGGAGTTTGGGGGCATGAACAGTTTGTGGAGTGTCAAGAGCTATATTGATATTGACCCATAATGATGGTGGAGATGTCAGAGGATAAGATGTGTGGGAGCCAGGCAGAAAAATCTTCTAGAAATTATTGTTTGGGTTGCCCAGGAGGGCGATAGATAGCTGCAACACGCAGAGAGAAGGAAGTGAAAATCCTGATAGAGTGATCTTCAAATTATGTGAATGCGAGTGATGGAACCTGAGGTAGAACAGTGTATGTCAAAAGTTGGGACAGTAAGATTCCAACCCCACCACCTTTACGATTACCAGGCCTAGGGGGGGGGGGGGGGGTGAAGTGGAAACCACTGTGTGACAGTGCACGGGAGGCCGTGTCTGATTGTGTGAGCCAGGTTTCTGTTATAGCCAGCAGATTAAAGTTGTGAGATATGAAGAGGTCATGGATGGATGTTAATTTGTTACAAACAGAGCGTGCATTCCATAAGCCACATTTTAGTGACTTGGAGGGGGATGGGAGACACGTGATATTTATGAGGTTAGATGGAGTTCTATGTTGTTTTGAGACAGCTGAGTGTGAAAGGGACAGGTGGTTGGGGCCTGGATTTGGTGATATGGCACCAGCTAATAAAAGCAGAACACTGAGATAAATATTGGTGGATGTTTGCGAGTGTTTATTCTGGGGCCAATTGTGGTTGTCAAAGTACTTGCAGAGAAGTAAGTATAAAGCTCATGAGTGTTTAGAAGAGGGGAGTGGAGAATAGAAGCTGTAATGTGTACAGAGGGGAGAGTTTTATGGTGAGTGGAGAATGTGTTACATTTGGTGAGAATTTAATGAATTGAAATAAGAAACAGTAGTGTGATGAACATGCTGTGGTTGTTTGTGAGATAATTTTGGGTTAAGTGGTTTAAGTAAGTTACCTTTCCTTGTTGGTGCTCAATGTTTGTTCAGCTGTTTTTTTAACTGTTTGGATAACACACTTCTTAATTCCACACTTATTAAATTCCCCAGCAAGCTGACCCCTTGACACAGTGACATCGGGGGACGTGTCTGGGTGATGACTGGAGAGGTGACTGCTGGGATTGGCGCATTATACAGTAACACCAGGGGATGTGTCTGGGTGATGACTGGAGAGGTGACTGCTGGGAATGGGACATTATACAGTAACACCAGGGGGCGTGTCTGGGTGATGACTGGAGAGGTGACTGCTGGGAATGGGGCATTATACAGTAACACCAGGGGACGTGTCTGGGTGATGACTGGAGAGGTGACTGCTGGGAATGGGACATTATACAGTAACACCAGGGGATGTGTCTGGGTGATGACTGGAGAGGTGACTGCTGGGAATGGGACATTATACAGTAACACCAGGGAACGTGTCTGGGTGATGACTGGAGAGGTGACTGCTGGGAATGGGGCATTATACAGTAACACCAGGGGATGTGTCTGGGTGATGACTGGAGAGGTGACTGCTGGGAATGGGGCATTATACAGTAACACCAGGGGACGTGTCTGGGTGATGACTGGAGAGGTGACTGCTGGGAATGGGGCATTATACAGTAACACCAGGGGACGTGTCTGGGTGATGACTGGAGAGGTGACTGCTGGGAATGGGACATTATACAGTAACACCAGGGAACGTGTCTGGGTGATGACTGGAGAGGTGACTGCTGGGAATGGGGCATTATACAGTAACACCAGGGGACGTGTCTGGGTGATGACTGGAGAGGTGACTGCTGGGAATGGGGCATTATACAGTAACACCAGGGGACGTGTCTGGGTGATGACTGGAGAGGTGACTGCTGGGAATGGGACATTATACAGTAACACCAGGGGATGTGTCTGGGTGATGACTGGAGAGGTGACTGCTGGGAACGGGACATTATACAGTAACACCAGGGGGCATGTCTGGGTGATGACTGGAGAGGTGACTGCTGGGAATGGGGCATTATACAGTAACACCAGGGGACGTGTCTGGGTGATGACTGGAGAGGTGACTACTGGGAATGGGACATTATACAGTAACATCGGGGGGCGTGTCTGGGTGATGACTGGAGAGGTGACTGCTGGGAATGGGACATTACACAGTAACACCGGGGGACATGTCTGGGTGATGACTGGAGAGGTGACTGCTAAGAATGGGACGTTATACAGTAACACCAGGGGATGTGTCTGGGTGATGACTGGAGAGGTGACTGCTGGGAATGGGGCATTATACAGTAACACCAGGGGATGTGTCTGGGTGATGACTGGAGAGGTGACTGCTGGGAATGGGACATTATACAGTAACACCAGGGGACGTGTCTGGGTGATGACTGGAGAGGTGACTACTGGGAATGGGACATTATACAGTAACATCGGGGGGCGTGTCTGGGTGATGACTGGAGAGGTGACTGCTGGGAATGGGACATTACACAGTAACACCACGGGACGTGTCTGGGTGATGACTGGAGAGGTGACTGCTGGGAAAGGGGACATTATACAGTAACACCGGGGGATGTGTCCGGGTGATGACTGTGGAAGTGACTACTGGGAATAGGGCATTATACAGTAACACCAGGGGATGTGTCTGGGTGATGACTGGAGAGGTGACTGCTGGAAATGGGCCATTATACAAAAACATCAGGGGATGTGTCCGGGTGATAACTGTGGAAGTAAATGCTGGGAATAGGGCATTATACAGTAACACCGGGGGATGTGTCTGGGTGATGACTGGAGAGGTGACTGCTGGGAATGGGACATTGTACAGTAACACAGAGGGACGTGTCTGGGTGATGATTGGAGAGGTAACTGCTGGGAATGGGACATTATACAGTAACACCGGGAGAGGTGTCTGGGTGATGACTGGAGAGGTGACTGCTAAGAATGGGACGTTATACAGTAACACCAGGGGATGTGTCTGGGTGATGACTGGAGAGGTGACTGCTGGGAATGGGGCATTATACAGTAACACCAGGGGATGTGTCTGGGTGATGACTGGAGAGGTGACTGCTGGGAATGGGACATTATACAGTAACACCAGGGGACGTGTCTGGGTGATGACTGGAGAGGTGACTACTGGGAATGGGACATTATACAGTAACATCGGGGGGCGTGTCTGGGTGATGACTGGAGAGGTGACTGCTGGGAATGGGACATTACACAGTAACACCACGGGACGTGTCTGGGTGATGACTGGAGAGGTGACTGCTGGGAAAGGGGACATTATACAGTAACACCGGGGGATGTGTCCGGGTGATGACTGTGGAAGTGACTGCTGGGAATAGGGCATTATACAGTAACACCAGGGGATGTGTCTGGGTGATGACTGGAGAGGTGACTGCTGGAAATGGGCCATTATACAAAAACATCAGGGGACGTGTCTGGGTAATGACTGGAGAGGTGACTGCTGGGAATGGGACATTATACAGTAACACCGGGGTATGTGTCTGGGTGATGACTGGAGAGATGACTGCTGGGAATGGGACATTATACAGTAACACAGAGGGACGTGTCTGGGTGATGATTGGAGAGGTAACTGCTGGGAATGGGACATTATACAGTAACACCGGGAGAGGTGTCTGGGTGATGACTGGAGAGGTGACTGCTGGGAATGGGACATTATACAGTACCACCAGGGGATGTGTCCGGGTGATGACTGGAGAGGTGACTGCTGGGAATGGGGCATTATACAGTAACACAGGGGGATGTGTCTGGGTGATGACTGGAGAGGTGACTGCTGGGAATGGGGCATTATACAGTAACACCAGGGGATGTGTCTGTGTGATGACTGGAGAGGTGACTGCTGGGAATGGGACATTATACAGTAACACCAGGGGATGTGTACGGGTGATGACTGTGGAAGTAAATGCTGGGAATAAGACATTATACAGTAACACCGGGGGATGTGTCTGGGTGATGACTGGAGAGGTGACTGCTGGGAATGGGACATTGTACAGTAACGCCAGGAGACGTGTCTGGGTGATGACTGGAGAGGTGACTGCTGGGAATGGGACATTATACAGTAACACCGGGGGATGTGTCTGGGTGATGACTGGAGAGGTTACTGCTGGGAATGGGACATTATACAGTAACACAGAGGGACGTGACTGGGTGATGATTGGAGAGGTGACTTCTGGGAATGGGACATTATATTGTAACACCGGGGGAGGTGTCTGGGTGATGACTGGAGAGGTGCCTGCTGGGAATGGGGCATTATACAGAAACACCGGGGGATGTGTCTGGGTGATGACTGGGGAGTTAACTGCCGTGAATGGGTCATTATACAGTAACACCGGTGAACGTGTCTGGGTGATGACTGGAGAGTAGACTGCCGGGAATGAGACATTATACAGTAACACCAGGGGATGTGTCCGGGTGATGACTGGAGAGGTGACTGCTGGGAATGGGGCATTATACAGTAACACCAGGAGACGTGTCTGGGTGATGACTGGAGAGGTGACTGCTGGGAATGGAACATTATACAGTAACACCAGGGGATGTGTCTGGGTGATGACTGGAGAGGTGACTGCTGTGAATGGGGCATTATACAGTAACACCAGGGGATGTGTCTGGGTGATGACTGGAGAGGTGACTGCTGGGAAAGGGACATTATACAGAAACACCAGGGGATGTGTCCGGGTGATGACTGGAGAGGTGACTGCTGGGAATGGGGCATTATACAGTAACACCGGGGGATGTGTCTGGGTGATGACTGGAGAGGTGACTGCTGGGAATGGGGAATGGGGCATTATACAGTAACACCATGGGATGTGTCTGGGTGATGACTGGAGAGGTGACTGCTGTGAATGGGACATTATACAGTAACACCAGGAGACGTGTCTGGGTGATGACTGGAGAGGTGACTGCTGGGAATGGCGCATTATACATGTCACGATCCGGGTATCTGGACGCCATTACTTACCCTTCAGATGCCTCCTAAGGCGGGCTCAGTGTTCCAGGACCGGATTCCGCTGTTCCTGAGTTTCCACATGCAGAGTGTCAGAGTGGTGTTTTCATCAGCCGCGGCCTCCGCTGTGCCCGCGTGGTTAAATGTGCATCTATCAGCCTGGCGTCTCCTGTCTCCGGTGGCCGGCGCCGCCATTACTGTTTCCCAGACCACATGGATTACAAACCAAACTTCCCTCCAAGTGTCTGCATGGGCGCAGCCATCTTGGATTCTGTCATCTGATCATTTCCACCAATCTGCTGTCTGTATTGTTGATTTGCATAATTGCCTAGCCAACCCCTTCCTTGCTGCAGGTATAAGTAAGCTGTACCTGAGCAAGGAAGACGTCAGTGCTTTGGTTGTCAAACCTAGTTCCTGTTTGTCTCTCTCCTGTGATTGTCTTCCAGGTTCCAGCTCCTGTCTCAAGACTTCCACCATAGAGACCCGCACCAGCATTCCACCTGCGGTTTAGCCTGACTCTCCAATCCATTGTGGATTCATCTGTTTCCAGCTACAACATTACCTGCTTCCAGCTCAGCTTCCAGCAGAGTACAGCTTCCCTTAAAGGGCCGGTGTCCTTTCTACACTTTACCACTCTCCACCGGTATTATTATTTCTCCGCTCTCAAGTTCTACATTTCAGTTCATATTTCATCGCTCCCAAGTTCATTTATTATTTAACTGGTTCCAGCCAGTATCCACTCCGTGCTAACAACAGTCTGGTTCCAGCCAGTATCCACAGCAGCTGTTTTACCTTCAGCAACCCAGCTTTTCCTGGAACACCAGCTGGCACAATCCTGGGTTATCTCCATTGCTACAGTCGGGCCTGGTAAGGACTTTCCATCTAGAAGATCATAAGAACTATCTCACACTACCAGTGCCCTGTGGCTCCTGCCATCCTGTAGTACTCAGGAACTGTATTTATTCTTTGCTGACTTTTACGTTTTCTTTTACTGCTGCTGTGTTGCGGAGTTGTCATAATAAACATCATTGACTTTTATCCAAGTTGTCGTGGTCACGCCTTCGGGCAGTTATTATTCATGTTACTTACATGTCCAGGGGTCTGATACAACCTCCCAGGTTCCGGTACATCTCAGCCCCTACAACTGAGGCTGCCTCCCGTCAGCTCAGGCCCTCAGTTGTGACAGTAAGCACTGACCTAATGAATCCAGCCGGAGACCAGGATCAAGCAGCCAGGCCGATGCAAGAACTGGCAGCCCCGACTAGAACATCAGGAGGCTGCACAGGGCCACATCATCCGCTGTCTCCAGGATCTCTCTACTCGGCTGGATGGGATTCAGACAACTCTCCGTGGATCAGGCGCGTCTGGTGCGTCAACCACAGTGACTCCAGCTATAACCCCACCCACCTTACCCATTTCTGCTCCACGTCTTCATCTTCCAACGCCAGCAAAATTTGACGGATCTCCAAGATTCTGCAGGGGATTTCTCAACCAGTGTGAGATTCAGTTTGAGCTACAACCTGGCAATTTTCCCAGTGACCGTACAAAAATTGCCTACATTATTTCTCTTCTCAGTGGCTCAGCCCTTGATTGGGCATCACCGTTATGGAAGAGGTCCGACACCCTGCTATCTTCTTACACTGCATTCGTGTCAACATTCAGGCGCATCTTCGACGAGCCAGGCCGGGTAACTTCAGCTTCGTCTGAGATTCTCCGTTTACGCCAGGGATCACGTACTGTAGGACAATATCTTATACAGTTCCAGATCCTGGCATCCGAACTGGCATGGAACGACGAGGCCCTGTATGCTGCATTCTGGCATGGTTTATCCGAGCGTATTAAAGATGAGTTAGCTACCAGAGACTTACCCTCCAAGTTAGATGAGCTAATCTCACTTTGTACGAAAGTTGACTTACGTTTCAGAGAGAGAGCAACTGAGCGTGGAAGATCATCTGCTCCAAAATCTTCTGCTCCTCCTCCTCGCCAACTGTCACCAACTAAAGATGAACCCATGCAAATTGTCCGTTCCCGTTTAACTCCTGCTGAGCGCCGAAGACGTCTCTCCGAGTTTCTCTGTCTGTATTGTGCAGCTCCGTCTCACACCATTAATGCCTGTCCCAAACGTCCGGGAAACTCCAAATCCTAGCTCGCCAAGGAGAGGGCCGGCTAGGAGTAATGATCTCCTCTCCATCTTCTCAAGATTGTAACCTCCCAGTCTCGCTTCAAGTTGCTCAACGTTATCAGAACGTCATTGCCCTCCTGGATTCCGGAGCAGCTGGGAACTTTATTACCGAAGCCTATGTTAAACGGTGGTCCCTACCCACCGAGAGACTTCCTTCGTCCTTTTCCTTAACTGCTGTGGATGGCAGTAAAATTTTTGATACAGTTATTTCTCTAAGGACTCTACCAGTTCGTCTGAGAGTGGGAGTTCTTCATTCCGAACTTATTTCACTTTTAGTGATTCCAAGAGCCACACATCCTGTGGTCCTGGGCCTTCCATGGCTCCGTCTTCACAATCCTACAATTGATTGGACGACTACGCAAATCCTGGCATGGGGTTCCTCCTGTACTAAGACATGTTTGTTTAAAGTGTTGCCTGTCTGTTCTTCCTCCCCCAGCTCGTCTGATGTTCCACCTCCTCCATATCAAGATTTCACGGATGTGTTCAGTAAAGCTTCTGCTGATATCCTTCCTCCTCATAGAGAATGGGACTGCCCGATTGATCTCGTTCCAGGGAAGGTTCCACCTCGAGGCCGAACTTATCCGTTGTCTCTCCCCGAGACGCATTCTATGGAGGAATACATTAAAGAGAACCTAGCAAAGGGGTTCATTCGACCATCTTCTTCTCCAGCCGGCGCAGGCTTCTTTTTTGTAAAGAAGAAAGATGGTGGTCTGCGGCCGTGCATCGACTACAGAGGTTTGAACGACATTACCATCAAGAACCGCTATCCTTTACCCCTGATTACTGAGCTCTTTGACAGAGTTAGCGGAGCTACCATCTTTACAAAGCTGGACCTGAGAGGTGCATACAATCTCATCCGGATCCGTGAGGGTGACGAGTGGAAGACCGCATTTAACACCCGTGACGGACATTATGAGTACCTCGTCATGCCCTTCGGATTGAGCAATGCTCCAGCTGTCTTCCAGCATTTCGTCAATGAGATCTTCAGAGACATTCTATACCGTCATGTCGTGGTCTATCTAGATGATATCCTCATTTTTGCCAACGATTTAGAGGAACATCGTTTCTGGGTAAAGGAGGTTCTGTCCCGTCTCCGTGTCAATCATCTCTACTGCAAATTAGAGAAATGCGTCTTTGAAGTCAAGTCCATTCCGTTTCTAGGGTACATTGTGTCCGGTTCCGGACTAGAGATGGATCCTGAGAAACTACAAGCAATCCAGAATTGGCCGGTACCCTTAACCCTCAAAGGGGTCCAGAGGTTCTTAGGGTTCGCCAATTATTACCGAAAGTTTATACGAGACTTTTCCACCATTGTGGCGCCTATTACTGCTTTCACCAAGAAGGGTGCTAACCCGTCCAAGTGGTCTGAAGAAGCCATGCAAGCTTTTCATCTTTTAAAACAGAGGTTCATCTCTGCACCTGTCCTGAAACAGCCTGACATCGACTCTCCTTTCATCTTAGAGGTGGATGCCTCCTCCGTTGGAGTAGGAGCGGTGTTATCTCAGAGGGCTAAAGATGGTCATTTACATCCTTGCAGTTTCTTCTCACGGAAGTTCTCCCCAGCGGAGCGCAACTATGCCATTGGCGACCAGGAGTTGCTAGCCATCAAGCTCGCTCTAGAGGAGTGGAGATATCTGTTGGAGGGAGCTTCTCATTCAATCACCATCCTTACAGACCACAAGAACCTTCTATATCTAAAAGGCGCACAATGTCTCAACCCTCGTCAGGCCAGATGGGCACTTTTCTTTTCCAGGTTCGACTTTAAACTCCAGTTCTGTCCGGGCTCTCAGAATCGCAAGGCCGATGCCCTTTCCCGCTCATGGGAGCAAGAACATGAGTCAGTCTTCAGACAAGCATCCTATTATAAATCCGTTGGCATTCTCCACGGTAGGGATGGACTCTACGCCCCCATCAGGGAAAAGTTTTGTGAAGCCGACACTAAGGAAGAAGCTCATGCATTGGGCCCATGCTTCCCGTTTTGCCGGACATACAGGTATCCAAAAAACCATGGAGTTTATCTCTAGGTCCTATTGGTGGCCAACTCTGAAAAAGGACGTTTTGGAGTTTATTGCATCTTGCCCAAAGTGTGCTCAACATAAAGTATCCCGCCAGTCGCCTGCTGGGCAACTGGTTCCACTATCTGTTCCCCGTCGACCATGGACCCATTTGTCGATGGATTTTATTACAGATTTGCCCATGTGCAACAAGTTCAATACCATCTGGGTGGTAGTTGACCGGTTCACCAAGATGGCACACTTCATTCCTCTCACCGGTCTTCCGTCAGCTTCCAAGTTGGCTCAAGTATTCATACAAGAGATCTTCCGACTCCACGGTCTTCCAGAAGAAATTATCTCAGATCGAGGAGTTCAATTCACAGCCAAATTCTGGCGAAGTTTATGTCAAGTCCTCCAAGTCAAGTTAAAGTTTTCCACGGCTTACCATCCTCAGACCAATGGTCAAACTGAGAGGGTGAATCAGGACTTGGAGGCCTTCCTCCGCATCTATGTGTCCTCCTCTCAAGATGACTGGGTTCAATTACTTCCCTGGGACGAGTTCTGTCATAACAACCAGTATCATTCTTCATCTTCTTCAACACCATTCTTCACCAACTTTGGATTCCACCCTAAAGTCCCTGAGTTCCAACCGCTTCCAGCAACTTCTGTTCCCGCAGTGGATATCACCTTGCATCAGTTTGCCAATATCTGGAAGAGCGTACGATCAGCTCTGCTCAAGGCATCGTTCAGGTACAAGAAGTTTGCGGATAAGAAGCGTCGAGCAGTTCCTGCTCTCAAGGTGGGTGATCGGGTATGGTTATCCACGAAGAATTTGAGGTTAAGAGTTCCCAGTATGAAGTTTGCACCTCGCTACATCGGTCCTTTTAAAATTGATCAAGTCATCAATCCTGTTGCTTACAGACTCCAGTTACCTCCCTTCTTAAAAATACCCAGGACATTCCATGTTTCCCTGTTGAAACCGCTAATCTTGAATCGGTTTCATTCCTCACTTCCACCAACTCCGAAAGTCCAAACTCAACGAGGCGTTGAGTATGAAGTGGCCAATATTCTGGACTCACGTCACCGTTACGGTCAACTTCAGTATCTCATTGACTGGAAGGGCTATGGTCCTGAAGAACGCTCTTGGACCAATGCCTCTGACGTCCATGCTCCTGCCTTGGTCCGAAATTTCCACGCAAAGTTTCCTTTAAAGCCTAAGAAGTGTCCTGGGGCCACTCCTAAAGGGGGGGGTGCTGTCACGATCCGGGTATCTGGACGCCATTACTTACCCTTCAGATGCCTCCTAAGGCGGGCTCAGTGTTCCAGGACCGGATTCCGCTGTTCCTGAGTTTCCACATGCAGAGTGTCAGAGTGGTGTTTTCATCAGCCGCGGCCTCCGCTGTGCCCGCGTGGTTAAATGTGCATCTATCAGCCTGGCGTCTCCTGTCTCCGGTGGCCGGCGCCGCCATTACTGTTTCCCAGACCACATGGATTACAAACCAAACTTCCCTCCAAGTGTCTGCATGGGCGCAGCCATCTTGGATTCTGTCATCTGATCATTTCCACCAATCTGCTGTCTGTATTGTTGATTTGCATAATTGCCTAGCCAACCCCTTCCTTGCTGCAGGTATAAGTAAGCTGTACCTGAGCAAGGAAGACGTCAGTGCTTTGGTTGTCAAACCTAGTTCCTGTTTGTCTCTCTCCTGTGATTGTCTTCCAGGTTCCAGCTCCTGTCTCAAGACTTCCACCATAGAGACCCGCACCAGCATTCCACCTGCGGTGTAGCCTGACTCTCCAATCCATTGTGGATTCATCTGTTTCCAGCTACAACATTACCTGCTTCCAGCTCAGCTTCCAGCAGAGTACAGCTTCCCTTAAAGGGCCGGTGTCCTTTCTACACTTTACCACTCTCCACCGGTATTATTATTTCTCCGCTCTCAAGTTCTACATTTCAGTTCATATTTCATCGCTCCCAAGTTCATTTATTATTTAACTGGTTCCAGCCAGTATCCACTCCGTGCTAACAACAGTCTGGTTCCAGCCAGTATCCACAGCAGCTGTTTTACCTTCAGCAACCCAGCTTTTCCTGGAACACCAGCTGGCACAATCCTGGGTTATCTCCATTGCTACAGTCGGGCCTGGTAAGGACTTTCCATCTAGAAGATCATAAGAACTATCTCACACTACCAGTGCCCTGTGGCTCCTGCCATCCTGTAGTACTCAGGAACTGTATTTATTCTTTGCTGACTTTTACGTTTTCTTTTACTGCTGCTGTGTTGCGGAGTTGTCATAATAAACATCATTGACTTTTATCCAAGTTGTCGTGGTCACGCCTTCGGGCAGTTATTATTCATGTTACTTACATGTCCAGGGGTCTGATACAACC
Organism: Pseudophryne corroboree; assembly: GCF_028390025.1. NCBI lineage: Eukaryota > Metazoa > Chordata > Amphibia > Anura > Myobatrachidae > Pseudophryne > Pseudophryne corroboree. The sequence goes on from NW_026967498.1 coordinate 234,910, forward strand.
TCCCAGGTTCCGGTACATCTCAGCCCCTACAACTGAGGCTGCCTCCCGTCAGCTCAGGCCCTCAGTTGTGACAATACAGTAACACCGGGGAACGTGTCTGGGTGATGACTGGAGAGTAGACTGCCGGGAATGAGACATTATACAGTACCACCAGGGGATGTGTCCGGGTGATGACTGGAGAGGTGACTGCTGGGAATGGGGCATTATACAGTAACACAGGGGGATGTGTCTGGGTGATGACTGGAGAGGTGACTGCTGGGAATGGAGCATTATACAGTAACACCAGGGGATGTGTCTGTGTGATGACTGGAGAGGTGACTGCTGGGAAGGGGACATTATACAGTAACACCAGGGGATGTGTACGGGTGATGACTGTGGAAGTAAATGCTGGGAATAAGACATTATACAGTAACACCGGGGGATGTGTCTGGGTGATGACTGGAGAGGTGACTGCTGGGAATGGGACATTGTACAGTAACGCCAGGGGACGTGTCTGGGTGATGACTGGAGAGGTGACTGCTGGGAATGGAGCATTATACAGTAACACAGGGGGATGTGTCTGGGTGATGACTGGAGAGGTGACTGCTGGGAATGGAGCATTATACAGTAACACCAGGGGATGTGTCTGTGTGATGACTGGAGAGGTGACTGCTGGGAAGGGGACATTATACAGTAACACCAGGGGATGTGTACGGGTGATGACTGTGGAAGTAAATGCTGGGAATAAGACATTATACAGTAACACCGGGGGATGTGTCTGGGTGATGACTGGAGAGGTGACTGCTGGGAATGGGACATTGTACAGTAACGCCAGGGGACGTGTCTGGGTGATGACTGGAGAGGTGACTGCTGGGAATGGGACATTATACAGTAACACCGGGGGATGTGTCTGGGTGATGATTGGAGAGGTGACTTCTGGGAATGGGACATTATATAGTAACACCGGGGGAGGTGTCTGGGTGATGACTGGAGAGGTGCCTGCTGGGAATGGGGCATTATACAGTAACACCGGGGGATGTGTCTGGGTGATGACTGGGGAGTTAACTGCCGTGAATGGGTAATTATACAGTAACACCGGGGAACGTGTCTGGGTGATGACTGGAGAGTAGACTGCCGGGAATGAGACATTATACAGTAACACCAGGGGATGTGTCCGGGTGATGACTGAAGAGGTGACTGCTGGGAATGGGGCATTATACAGTAACACCGGGGGATGTGTCTGGGTGATGACTGGAGAGGTGACTGCTGGGAATGGGACATTATACAGTAACACCAGGAGACGTGTCTGGGTGATGACTGGAGAGGTGACTGCTGGGAATGGAACATTATACAGTAACACCAGGGGATGTGTCTGGGTGATGACTGGAGAGGTGACTGCTGTGAATGGGGCATTATACAGTAACACCAGGGGATGTGTCTGGGTGATGACTGGAGAGGTGACTGCTGGGAAAGGGACATTATACAGAAACACCAGGGGATGTGTCCGGGTGATGACTGGAGAGGTGACTGCTGGGAATGGGGCATTATACAGTAACACCGGGGGATGTGTCTGGGTGATGACTGGAGAGGTGACTGCTGGGAATGGGGAATGGGGCATTATACAGTAACACCAGGGGATGTGTCTGGGTGATGACTGGAGAGGTGACTGCTGGGAATGGGACATTATACAGTAACACCAGGAGACGTGTCTGGGTGATGACTGGAGAGGTGACTGCTGGGAAAGGGACATTATACAGAAACACCAGGGGATGTGTCCGGGTGATGACTGTGGAAGTGACTGCTGGGAATTGGGCATTATACAGTAACACCACGTGATGTGTCTGGGTGATGACTGGAGAGGTAACTGCTGGGAAAGGGACATTATACAGAAACACCAGGGGATGTGTCCGGGTGTTGACTGTGGAAGTAAATGCTGGTAATAGGGCATTATACAGTAACACCGGGGGATGTGTCTGGGTGATGACTGGAGAGGTGACTGCTGGGAATGGGACATTGTACAGTAACACCAGGGGACGTGTCTGGGTGATGACTGGAGAGGTGACTGCTGGGAATGGGACATTATACAGTAACACCGGGGTACGTGTCTGGGTGATGATTGGAGAGGTGACTGCTGGGAATGGGACATTATACAGTAACACCGGGAGAGGTGTCTGGGTGATGACTGGAGAGGTGACTGCTGGGAATGGGGCATTATACAGTAACACCGGGGGACGTGTCTGGGTGATGACTGGAGAGTAGACTGCCGGGAATGAGACATTACACAGTAACACCAGGGGATGTGTCCGGGTGATGACTGGAGAGGTGACTGCTGGGAAAGGGACATTATACAGAAACACCAGGGGATGTGTCCAGGTGATGACTGTGGAAGTAAATGCTGGGAATAGGGCATTATACAGTAACACCGGGGGGTGTGTCTGGGTGATGACTGGAGAGGTGACTGCTGGGAATGGGACATTGTACAGTAACACCAGGGGACGTGTCTGGGTGATGACTGGAGAGGTGACTGCTGGGAATGGGACATTATACAGTAACACCGGGGATGTGTCTGGTTGATGACTGGATAGATGACTGCTGGGAAAGGGACATTATACAGAAACACCAGGGGATGTGTCCTGGTGATGACTGTGGAAGTGACTGCTGGGAATAGGGCATTATACAGTAACACCAGGGGATCTGTCTGGGTGATAACTGGAGAGGTGACTGCTGGGAATGGGACATTGTACAGTAACACCAGGGGACGTGTCTGGGTGATGACTGGAGAGGTGACTGCTGGGAATGGGACATTATACAGTAACACCGGGAGAGGTGTCTGGGTGATGACTGGAGAGGTGACTGCTGGGAATGGGGCATTATACAGTAACACCGGGGGACGTGTCTGGGTGATGACTGGAGAGTAGACTGCCGGGAATGAGACATTATACAGTAACACCAGGGGATGTGTCCGGGTGATGACTGGAGAGGTGACTGCTGGGAAAGGGACATTATACAGAAACACCAGGGGATGTGCCCAGGTGATGACTGTGGAAGTAAATGCTGGGAATAGGGCATTATACAGTAACACCGGGGGATGTGTCTGGGTGATGACTGGAGAGGTGACTGCTGGGAATGGGACATTGTACAGTAACACCAGGGGACGTGTCTGGGTGATGACTGGAGAGGTGACTGCTGGGAATGGGACATTATACAGTAACACCGGGGGATGTGTCTGGTTGATGACTGGATAGATGACTGCTGGGAAAGGGACATTATACAGAAACACCAGGGGATGTGTCCTGGTGATGACTGTGGAAGTGACTGCTGGGAATAGGGCATTATACAGTAACACCAAGGGATGTGTCCGGGTGATGACTGTGGAAGTAAATGCTGGGAATAAGGCATTATACAGTAACACCGGGGGACGTGTCTGGGTGATGACTGGAGAGGTGACTGCTGGGAATGGGACATTATACAGTAACACCGGGGGATGTGTCTGGGTGATGACTGGAGAGGTGACTGCTGGGAATGGGACATTATACAGTAACACAGAGGGACGTGTCTGGGTGATGATTGGAGAGGTGACTGCTGGGAATGGGACATTATATAGTAACACCGGGGGAGGTGTATGGGTGATGACTGGAGAGGTGACTGCTGGGAATGGGGCATTATACAGTAACACCGGGGGATGTGTCTGGGTGATGACTGGAGAGTAGACTGCCGGGAATGAGACATTATACAGTAACACCAGGGGATGTGTCCGGGTGATGACTGGAGAGGTGACTGCTGGGAATGGGGCATTATACAGTAACACCTGGGGGATGTGTCTGGGTGATGACTGGAGAGGTGACTGCTGTGAATGGGACATTATACAGTAACACCAGGAGACGTGTCTGGGTGATGACTGGAGAGGTGACTGCTGGGAATGGGACATTATACAGTAACACCAGGGGATGTGTCTGGGTGATGACTGGAGAGGTGACTGCTGTGAATGAGGCATTATACAGTAACACCAGGGGATGTGTCTGGGTGATGACTGGAGAGGTGACTGCTGGGAAAGGGACATTATACAGAAACAACAGGGGATGTGTCCGGGTGATGACTGGAGAGGTGACTGCTGGGAATGGGGCATTATACAGTAACACCGGGGGATGTGTCTGGGTGATGACTGGAGAGGTGACTGCTGGGAATGGGGAATGGGACATTATACAGTAACACCAGGGGATGTGTCTGGGTGATGACTGGAGAGGTGACTGCTGGGAAAGGGACATTATACAGAAACACCAGGGGATGTGTCCGGGTGATTACTGTGGAAGTGACTGCTGGGAATAGGGAATTATACAGTAACACCAGGGGATGTGTCTGGGTGATGACTGGAGAGGTGACTGCTGGGAAAGGGACATTATACAGAAACACCAGGGGATGTGTCCGGGTGATGACTGGAAGTAAATGCTGGGAATAGGGCATTATACAGTAACACCGGGGGATGTGTCTGGGTGATGACTGGAGAGTAGACTGCCGGGAATGAGACATTATACAGTAACACCAGGGGATGTGTCCGGGTGATGACTGGAGAGGTGACTGCTGGGAATGGGGCATTATACAGTAACACCGGGGGATGTGTCTGGGTGATGACTGGAGAGGTGACTGCTGGGAATGGGACATTATACAGTAACACAGAGGGACGTGTCTGGGTGATGATTGGAGAGGTGACTGCTGGGAATGGGACATTATACAGTAACACCGGGAGAGGTGTCTGGGTGATGACTGGAGAGGTGACTGCTGGGAATGGGGCATTATATAGTAACACCGGGGGATGTGTCTGGGTGATGACTGGGGAGTTAACTGCCGTGAATGGGTCATTATACAGTAACACCGGGGAACGTGTCTGGGTGATGACTGGAGAGTAGACTGCCGGGAATGAGACATTATACAGTAACACCAGGGGATGTGTCCGGGTGATGACTGCAGAGGTGACTGCTGGGAATGGGACAATATACAGTAACACGGGGGATGTGTCTGGGTGATGACTGGAGAGGTGAGTGCTGGGAATGGGGCATTATACAGTAACACCAGGGGACGTGTCTGGGTGATGACTGGAGAGGTGACTGCTGGGAAGGGGACATTATACAGTAACACCAGGGGATGTGTCTGGGTGATGAGTGGAGAGGTGACTGCTGGGAAGGGGACATTATACAGTAACACCAGGGGATGTGTCTGGGTGATGACTGGAGAGGTGACTGCTGGGAATGGGACATTATACAGTAACACCAGGGGACGTGTCTGAGTGATGACTGGAGAGGTGACTGCTAGGAATGGGACATTATACAGTAACACCAGGGTATGTGTCTGGGTGATGACTGGAGAGGTGACTGCTGGGAATGGGGCATTATACAGTAACACCAGGGTATGTGTCTGGGTGATGACTAGAGAGGTGACTGCTGGGAATGGGGCATTATACAGTAACACCAGGGGACGTGTCTGGGTGATGACTGGAGAGGTGACTGCTGGGAATGGGACATTATACAGTTACACCAGGGGATGTGTCTGGGTGATGACTGTATCACTGTTTGTGTCAGGTTCCTATATAATGTGTCAAGATGTCACTGTCTATGTCTCCATGCAGAAGGGGGAGTATATAGAGGAACACAGGGGTCTGTACAAGGACGTGATGATGGAGAATCACCGACCCCTCACATCACTGGGTAAGAGGAGACTGTCATGTATTGTACAGGGGAGAGCAGGTATGGGGACCCCCTATATACACACATCACCTGATAATCACATATATACACTGTACTCAGTCACTGTGTGTCTCCTACAGATGGGCCCAGTAACAGAGATACCCCAGAGAGATGTCCCCGTCCTCTGTATTCCGAGGATTGTACAGAGGAGAATCACAGGATCCCACAGGAGGATCAGGTAGGTGGAATTTTGGGTCTCCCCAATATACCAAAGTGACTGTCACTATATGATCTGTAGAGGAGCTGTGTGTATTATACACTGATATTATACTGTTTCACCTCAGTTTAATCTAACACTATGCAAATGCCATTTTATTTGTTTTTTGGGTTATTTAGGAAGAACGTCTGTCTGATATAAAGTCAGAAGATGTAGAGGGAGAAGAAGAGACGTATGTGGCTGATATAAAGGCAGAAGATACAGAGGGAGAAGAAGAGACGTATGTGACTGATATAAAGGTAGAAGATATAGAGGGAGAAGAAGAGACGTATGTGGCTGATATAAAGGCAGAAGATACAGAGGGAGAAGAAGAAACGTATGTGACTGATATGAAGGCAGAAGATATAGAGGGAGAAGAAGAGACGTATGTGACTGATCTAAAGGCAGAAGATATAGAGGGAGAAGAAGAGACGTATGTGACTGATATAAAGGCAGAAGATATAGAGGGAGAAGAAGAGACGTATGTGACTGATATGAAGGGAGAAGAAGAGACGTATGTGACTGATATAAAGGCAGAAGGTACAGAGGGAGAAGTAGAGACGTATGTGACTGATATAAAGGAAGAAGATATAGGCGGAGAAGAAGAGATGTATGTGACTGATATGAAGGCAGAAGATATAGAGGGAGAAGAAGAGACGTATGTGACTGATATAAAGGCAGAAGATACAGAGGGAGAAGAAGAGACGTATGTGACTGATATAAAGGCCGAAGATACAGAGGGAAAAGAAGAGACGTATATGACTGATATGAAGACAGAAGATATAGAGGGAGAAGAAGAGACGTATGTGAGGGGTGATCAGCAGTGTAAGGAGGAGGAGATCCCTACAGATATCAGCACAGGTGAGTAATAAACACTTATTACAGAAGTCACATTCTCATTGCTCAGTCACTACAGCAATCTCTTATCCTACACCTTCCTCCGCCATCAGCCCTGTTCTCAGTTGGGTGTTTATAACACAAGGCTATCCATGGCAAACATCACATGTAGAGAGATATTACACACAACAGTATTACAAATAACAAGCAGAAGTTTATTATTAGTGATTATATATAAATGTGTATATATGTATGTATGTATGTATATAATATAATTAGTATTGTTTTTTGTGGAGTTCCCAATTTATATGCATTTTGTTAGATGATACAGTTATGATACATTTCCTGCTATACAGTAGACCTGAGATCACCAAATACAATTCGTATAAGATTGAGAAATAAAATGAAATTTGAATCTAGAACTTCAAGTAAAACAGATTAAAAGCTTATCACAAGTACACATCTGTATAATCATAAGACAAGCGTTTTGCACTTGTTGTCACCCTTGCATGGGCGTGCTTGTTCTTATTCACTCCAATTCACTCTAAATCCAAATTGCGTGTCTTCCAACGCGTTTCGTCAATAGTGACTTCTTCAGGGGTGTTTTCTGTTAAAGGCTTTATTCTCAAATATCAGTTGTGTAGACTTGAAATAATTGTGTAACCTTCAGACAGTAATTGTGGACTTGTTCATGATGAACACATTCCTAATTACTTGTGAATAATAGTTCCTGCTCTGTGCAGTTCTGAGGTTATGACTTTAGGGAATGTAATGGCCAGATCCAATATTGCTCAATCTAAGGTCTCCCAGTAGCCTTACTACATACATAAATGTGTCTTGCACTCACTATTTTAACTAACAATAATAAACAGTGGAGTTTTAGTTCATGTATTGCTCAGTGCATTTAAGCCTGCAGCCCCTGACAAGTGACCCCACTATACTGCAGGTCCTACTCTATGGCTCAAAATAATTACCATAAAAACAGCTATCGCATTAGTGTTAACCTTTATGTATGCTCTCAGCGGCAAAACAGTGGCCAAAAGGCTTGGATTGGTTTTCAGAGCACCAGTCTGATGTGCCACATCTCACGTGGCCCTCCAATTCACCAGATCTGGGACTGTGGGACTGTTTGGCTGGGTCCGGCATTGTACTGTTGGAGCAGTTCCTGATGGGTTTGTAACGATTGGTGGTTGCTAGGCGCCCTAAATGCCTGTGGTCCCGATTTGTCATGATCTGCTTTCGCCCACTGTTCCGCCGCTGAGATTCTTGGGGGTATATGCAATTGCTGTCAAATTCCGAAATTGGCGAAAAACTGGACTTTTTTGCCAAAAAAAAATAATTAGTCAATGCAATTCAGTACTTTCCGTCAAAAAAACGGACTTTCAAAATTCAACTTTTTGAAATTCGACTTTTGACAAATTCGACTTTTTTGCATTGATACAAATGCTGCAATTCGACCAAAGTATATTCAATTGAAGTTTGCAAATTCGACAACAGTGCTTTTAGACAGTAAATTCGTCATTTTCAATCCGCCACACTTTGGTGGGTGAAACTAATAAAAAAAAATTGAAACATTTTTTTTTTGTGTTTATTTTTTGGGTAATAGCATATCTATTTATATTAGAAGGGACTAGGTACTTGGTTTGTCTCTTTTGGAGGCACAAGTATTTTTAAAGATGGAATGGCAAAATCCCGGAAAAAATTGGCGTGGGGTCCCCCCTCCAAAGCATAACCAGCCTCGGGCTCTTCGAGCCGGTCCTGGTTCTAAAAATCCGGGGGGGAAATTGACAGGGGAACCCCCGTATTTTTAAAACCAGCACCGGGCTCTGCGCCTGGTGCTGGTGCAAAAAATACGGGGGACAAAAAGAGTAAGGGTCCCCCGTATTTTTTACACCAGCATCGGGCTCCACTAGCTGGACAGATAATGCCACAGCCGGGGGTCACTTTTATACGGTGCCCTGCGGCCGTGGCATTAAATATCCAACTAGTCACCCCTGGCCGGGGTACCCTGGGGGAGTGGGGACCCCTTCAATCAAGGGGTCCCCCCCCCAGCCACCCAAGGGCCAGGGGTGAAGCCCGAGGCTGTCCCCCCCCCCCATCCGCGGGACTGTCGAATCCGTTTTCCATTGAATATGGTGAATTTCTGCAACCACTTGCCGAAATTGGACAGTCGAATTGTGTCGAATTTAAAAACGGCGATAATTTGCCGCGATTCACCGCTAATTGCATATACCCCTTGGTGTCCATGCTTCTTCCACTGTAGCTGGATACTACTCACTGTCTACAAGGGATCATCAACAAACAAATGCCGGTCTCGGCCAAAACCAATGGCTCCCTTTTGCCAGTTGCATCACGTGCACGACCCATGGTTCCATCTGAAAAAGAAACAATGGCCCTCATTCCGAGTCGTTCGCTCGTTCTTTTTCATCGCATCGCAGTGAAAATCTGCTTAGTACGCATGCGCAACGTTCGCACTGCGACTGCGCCAAGTAATTTTGCTATGAAGAAAGGATTTTTACTCACGGCTTTTTCTTTGCTCCGGCGATCGTAGTGTGATTGACAGGAAATGGGTGTTACTGGGCGGAAACACGGCGTTTTATGGGCGTGTGGTTGAAAGCGCTACCGTTTCCGGAAAAAACGCAGGAGTGGCTGGAGAAACGGGGGAGTGTCTGGGCGAACGCTGGGTGTGTTTATGACGTCAAACCAGGAACGACAAGCACTGAACTGATCGCACAGGCAGAGTAAGTGTGGAGCTACTCTAAAACTGCTTAGTAGTTTGTGATCGCAATATTGCGAATACTTTGGTCGCAATTTTAAGAAGCTAAGATACACTCCCAGTAGGCGGCGGCTTAGCGTGTGTAACTCTGCTAATTCGCCTTGCGACCGATCAACTCGGAATGAGGGCCAATATCTCAACAAATTTGCATTGTATCAATACCTCAGACATTCACAATGATCACCCAGTAACTTTAGTGTCACCATCTACACGCATGTGCACGTCAGTTTTTTGTTTGGTGCGGCAGGAGCCAGACCACGGTCAGAGGGCTGCTGTTTTTTAGCAGCCATAAGTTTTCTTATTTCTCTTACGTCCTAGAGTATGCTGGGGTCACTTCAGAACCATGGGGTATAGACGGATTTTCAGGAGACATGGGCACTTTCAGACTTTTCCAGAGTGAGTGTGAACTGGCTCCTCCCTCTATGCCTCTCCTCCAGACCTCAGTTTAGAATCTGTGCCCAGGCAGACTGGATGCACTCCAGGGGAGCTCTACTGAGTTTCTCGGGAAAAGACTTATGTTAGGTTTTTCATTTTCAGGGAGCACTGCTGGCAACAGCCTCCCTGCTTCCTGGGACCTAGGGGAGGAAGTAGGAACCAACTTCTGTGAGTTTCATGGCTCTGCTTCTAAGCTGACAGGACACCATTAGATCCTGAGGGGTACTGAATGCTAGCTGCGGCTATGTGCTCACTCCCACAGCCTGCTGTCACCCCCCCGCCAGAAGTCAGAAGACAGAGTGTAAGAGGAAAAGACTCTTCAACATCGGGACGGCTAGAAAGGTACTGCACAGCGGGGGGGGGGGGGGGGGACGCTGCGCGCCATGCTCCCACACACACAGGTACTGCAGGGTGCAGGGGGGGAGGGGGCGCCCTGGGCAGCATGAACCCTTATAGGACTGGCAGATTAGGGGCATAAGTTGCTGCGACACAGTCCTACCCCCGCCAGTATAAACATGAGTCTCTCTAAGTCTGAGTGAAAGCGCGCCATTACGGGGGCGGGGCTTCTTCCTCAGACAGCCAGCACACTGCTCAGCGCCATTTTCTCTCCCTCCAGGCTGCAGAGAAGACCGCTGGTCCTCTTCCACTGCTGAAACAAGTATCAGGGTGCAAAATGGGGGGGGGGGGGGGGGGGGGCGCTGTGAAATTTGGTGCTATGTACATTGTGTAATTAGAAAGGCGCTGCAGCTCTGTAGGCATTTTGTGTTTCACAGACAATTTATTACTGGCGCTGAGTTGTGAGCTGGCAATTCCTTCTGACAGATTTTACTGTGGGTCTGTCCCCTATAAGCCCCGGAGTGTCTGTGGTGTGGTTGTGCACGTGTGTGACATGTCTGAGGCAGGGAGCTCTCCCCTGAGGGAACCATTTTAGGGACACAGAGTTGTAATGTGGTGGTGCTGCCGGCACACCATGAGCCTGAATGGGTGAAAGAGTTACGTGATAGTGTGAGTCATATCAGTAAGAGATTGGATAAGTCTGAGTCTCATGCAGAAACTTGGAGAAAGTCTGTGGAAGATGTGATTTGTCAAAACTCTGTGTTTTCATCCACAGGGGATCCCTCTGGGTCGCATAAGAGGTCATTTGCTCAGGTTATACAGACCGACACGGACGCTGATTCCTGTGTCGACACTGGTGATTCCAGGGCAATAGATCCAAAATTAGCTAAAAACATTCAGTACATGATTGTGGCTATAAAGAAGGTGTTAGAGGTTACGGAGATCCCTTCTTTACCTCAGCAGAAGGTTTACCTTTATAAAGAAAAGAAAACTAATGTAACGTTTCCTCCTTCTCATGAACTGAACACTCTCTTTGGGGGTGTCTGGGCAAACCCTGAAAAGAAATTTCAGATCCCCAAAAGAATTCAGGCTACTTATCCTTTCCCGGTAGAGGACAGGACAAAGTGGGAGTCACCCCCTGTTTTAGACAGGGCCCTGTCACGGTTAACAAAAAAGGTGATTCTCCCTGCACCTGGGATGGCTGCTCTCAAGGAGCCGGCAGAACGCAAGTTGGAGACTACATTGAAGTCTATTTATGTGGCCAATGGGACACTACTCATGGCCTAACATTGCCTGTGTGTGGGTGAGTAGTGCTATTGAAAAGTGGTCAGATAACTCTTCTGAAATTGACACAATAGATAGAGACAAGATTCTCCTTACGTTGGGTCATATAAAAGACGCTGCAGCATACATGCGTGAAGCTATGAGAGATATTGGGCTCTTGGGATCAAGAGCATCTACCATGGCAGTCTCGGCACGGAGGGCGTTGTGGATTCGCCAGTGGAATGCTGACGCAGATTCCAAAAGAAATATGGAGTCTCTCCCTTATAATGGAGAGGCCTTGTTTGGTGATGGGCTAGATGCTTTAGTTTCTGCGGCTAACGCAGGTAAATCAACTTTTTTGCCTTATGCTCCTACGTCGGCAAAGAAACCTCATCACTTTCAGATGCAGTCCTTTCGGCCCAATAGATACAAAAAGGCTAAAGGTTCCCCTTTCTTGGCAGGTACAGGAAGGGGACGAGGAAAAAGGTCCTCAGCGTCCCCAGGATCACAGGAGCAGAAATCACCTGCTTCTGCCAAGTCTACAACATGACGCTGGGGCTCGTCTGCAGCTTTTCAGTCAGTTCTGGGTTCATTCTGGCCTAGACCCGTGGGTCTTACAAATTGTGTCCCACGGGTACAAACTGGAGTTTCAAGGCTTTCCCGCTTTTAGAAATCGGCCAAACTAGTTTCTCTCCCCGACAGGGAGGTGGTAACTGTAGCAATACAAAAATTGTGTCAGGATCAAGTCATTGTCCTGGTTCCCTTCTCACAACAGGGAGAAGGTTTTTATTCAAGCCTCTTCATAGTTCCGAAGCCGGACGGCTCGGTCAGACCGATCCTGAACCTAAAATCTCTGAATCAATACCTGAAAAGGTTCAAATTCAAGATAGAATCTCTGACAGCAGTGATCTCCAGTCTGGAGGAAGGGGATTTCATGGTATCCGTGGACATAAAAGATGCCTACTTACATGTTCCCATTTATATTCCGCATCAAGTTTATCTGAGATTCGCGGTACAGGATTGTCATTACTAATTTCAGACGTTGCCGTTTGGACTCTCCACGGCACCGAGGGTCTTCACCAAGGTGATGGCGAAGATGATGGTCCTCCTTCGTCAGAAAGGAGTCATTATAATTCCCTACCTGGACGATCTCCTAATAAAAGCGAGGTCCAGGTAACGGTTGGTGCAGAACATTGCACTCTCCCTGACAGTGCTTCAACAACACGGTTGGATCATAAACATTCCAAAATCACAATTGGAACCTACAACAAAGTTATCCTTTCTGGGAATGATTCTGGACACAAAAGTACAGAGGGTATTTCTTCCAGTGGAAAAGGCTCTGGAAATCGCTCCTGTGGTGGCTACACAGTGCTCACCTACTGCAGGGTCGCAGGTTCGGGATTCAGGGTGGTTGGGATTCAGGACTTGGTCCTGGTAACCACGGATACAAGTCTCCAAGGCTGGGGGGCAGTCACACGGAGTAAGCTTCCAAGGAAGATGGTCAAGTGAGGAATCTTGTCTTCACATAAACGTTCTGGAGTTGAGAGCCATTTACAACGGCCGTCTACAAGCGGAGCATCTTCTTCAAGATCTACCCATACAGATCCATTCCGACAATGTAACAGCAGTGGCGTACATAAACAGTCAGGGCAGAATGAAAAGCGGAGCGGCGATGGCAGAGGCGACAAGAATCCTCCTCTGGGCGGAAAAACATGCAAGCACTCTCTGCAATTTTCATTCCGGGAGTGGACAACTGGGAAGCAGACTTCCTCAGCAGACACGATCTCCATCCAGAAGAATGGGGCCTCCACCCACACGTCTTCGCAGAGGTGGCAGATCTTTGGTGAGTCCCTCAAGTAGACATGATGGCACCTCGTCTCAACAAGAAGCTTCAGAGATATTATTCCAGGTCGAGTGACCCTCAAGCAATAGCAGTGGATGCACTGGTGACACAGTGGGTGTTTCAGTCGGTGTATGTCTTCCCTCCACTTCCACTGATTCCAAAAGTTCTCAAGATTGTTAGAAGAATAAGGGTTCAGGCGATCCTCATTGTCCCAGACTTGCCAAGGAGGGCTTGGTATCCAGATCTTCAAGAGTTAATCATAGAAAATCCTCAACCTCTTCGCGAGGACCTGCTGCAGCAGGGGCCGTGCGTGTATCAAGACTTATCGCGGCTACGTTTGACGGCATGGCTGAACGCCAGATCCTAGCCCGAAAGGGTATTCCAGAAGAAGTCATTCCCACTTTCATTCAGGCCAGGAAAGGAGTAACGTCTAAACATTACCACCGTATTTGGAGAAAATATGTATCTTGGTGTGAATCCAAGAAGTCTCCAACGGAACAGTTTCACTTGGGACGTTTTTCTCCTATTTCTACAGGCGGGTGTGGATGCGGGTCTGAAATTGGGCTCCATTAAGGTCCAGATTTCGGCCTTATCAATTTTCTTTCAGAAACAACTCCCTTCCAGAAGTTCAGACGTTCGTGAAAGGGGTTTTGCACAATTAACTTCCATTTGTGCCTCCAGTGGCACTGTGGAATCTTAACGTGGTGTTGCAGTTCCTTCAATCACATTGGTTTGAACCTCTACAGGAGATAGAGTTAAAATTTCTCACTTGGAAAGTGGTCATACTGTTGGCCTTAGCATCCGCAAGGCGGGTGTCTGAGTTAGCGGCCTTGTCTCACAAGAGCCCTTACTTGATCTTCCATGAAGATAGGGCGGAGTTAAGAACTCAACAGCAATTTCTTCCGAAGGTGGTTTACTCTTTCCATATAAACCAGCCTATTGTGGTGCCAGTGGCTACTGACACCTTCTCTGCATCAAAGTCCCTAGATGTGGTCAGGGCTTTGAAAATTTATGTCGCAAGGACAGCTCAAATTTGGAAACCAGAGGCTCTGTTTGTCCTGTATGCTCCCAACAAGATTGGGTATCCTGCTTCTAAGCAGACCATTGCGCGCTGGATCAGAGGTACGATTCAGCACGCTCATTCCACGGCAGGATTGCCGTTACTGAGTTCGGTGAATGCCCATTCTACTGGAAAGGTGGGCTCTTCCTGGGCAGCTGCCGGGGTGTCTCGGCGTTGCAACTTTGCAACCACGGGGGAAAACACGTTTGCCAAGTTTTACAGGTTTGATACCGTGGCCGATGATGACCTCAAGTTTGGTCAATCAGTGTTGCAGGGTCATCCGCACTTTCCTTCCCGTTCTGGAGCTTTGTTATAACCCCATGGTTCTGAAGTGACCCCAGCATCCTCTAGGACGTATGAAAAAATAGGATTTTAATACCTACCGGTAAATCCTTTTCTCTGACGTCCTTGTGGATGCTGGGACTCCGTCAGGACCATGGGGAATAGCGGCTCCGCAGGAGACTGGGCACAAAAGTAAAAGCTTTAGGACTACCCGGTGTGCACTGGCTCCTCCCCCTATGACCCTCCTCCAAGCCTCAGTTAGATTTTTGTGCCCGAACGAGAAGGGTGCAGACTAGGTGGCTCTCCTGAGCTGCTTAGAGTAAAAGTTTTAAATAGGTTTTTTATTTTCAGTGAGACCTGCTGGCAACAGGCTCACTGCATCGAGGGACTAAGGGGAGAAGAAGCGAACTCACCTGCGTGCAGAGTGGATTGGGCTTCTTGGCTACTGGACATTAGCTCCAGAGGGACGATCACAGGCCCAGCCATGGATGGGTCCCGGAGCCGCGCCGCCGGCCCCCTTACAGAGCCAGAAGACTGAAGAGGTCCGGGAAATCGGCGGCAGAAGACGTCCTGTCTTCAATAAGGTAGCGCACAGCACCGCAGCTGTGCGCCATTGCTCTCAGCACACTTCACACTCCGGTCACTGAGGGTGCAGGGCGCTGGGTGGGGGGCGCCCTGAGACGCAATGAAAACACTTCTAATGGCTAAAAATACATCACATATAGCTCCTGGGCTATATGGATGTATTTAACCCCTGCCAGTTTTCCTCAGAAAAAGCGGGAGAAAGGCCACCGAGAGGGGGGCGGAGCCTATCTCCTCAGCACACAAGCGCCATTTTCCCTCACAGCTCCGCTGGAAGGACGTCTCCCTGACTCTCCCCTGCAGTCCTGCACAACAGAAACAGGGTAAAACAAGAGAGGGGGGGGCACTAAATTGGCAGATAAACATATATAGCAGCTATATAAGGGAAATACACTTATATAAGGTTATCCCTGTATATATATAGCGCTCTGGTGTGTGCTGGCAAACTCTCCCTCTGTCTCCCCAAAGGGCTAGTGGGGTCCTGTCCTCTATCAGAGCATTCCCTGTGTGTGTGCTGTGTGTCGGTACGTTTGTGTCGACATGTATGAGGAGGAAAATGGTGTGGAGGCGGAGCAATTGCCTGTAATAGTGATGTCACCCCTTAGGGAGTCGACACCTGACTGGATGGCCTTATGGAAAGAATTACGTGATAACGTCAGCACTTTACAAAAGACTGTTGACGACATGAGACAGCCGGCAAATCAGATAGTGCCTGTCCAGGCGTCTCAAACTCCGTCAGGGGCTCTAAAGCGCCCGTTACCTCAGGTGGTCGACACAGACCCAGACACGGACACTAACTCCAGTGTCGACGGTGAGGAAACAAACGTGATTTCCAGTAGGGCCACACGTTACATGATCACGGCAACGAAGGAGGTTTTGAACATTTCTGATACTACAAGTACCACAAAAAAGGGTATTATGTGGGGTGTGAAAAAACAACCCGTAGTTTTTCCTGAATCAGATGAATTAAATGAGGTGTGTGATGAAGCGTGGGTTTCCCAAAAACTGCTAATTTCTAAAAAATTATTGGCATTATACCCTTTCCCGCCAGAGGTTAGGGCACGTTGGGAAACACCCCCTAGGGTGGATAAGGCGCTCACACGCCTATCAAAACAAGTGGCGTTACCGTCCCCTGATACGGCTGCCCTCAAGGAACCAGCTGATAGAAGGCTGGAAAATATTCTAAAAAGTATATACACACATACTGGTGTTATACTGCGACCAGCAATCGCCTCAGCCTGGATGTGCAGCGCTGGGGTGGCTTGGTCGGATTCCCTGACTGAAAATATTGATACCCTAGATAGGGACAGTATATTATTGACTATAGAGCATTTAAAAGATGCATTTCTATATATGCGAGATGCACAGAGGGATATTTGCACTCTGGCATCAAGAGTAAGTGCGCTGTCCATTTCTGCCAGAAGAGGGTTATGGACGCGACAGTGGTCAGGTGATGCGGATTCCAAACGACATATGGAAGTATTGCCGTATAAAGGAGAGGAGTTATTTGGGGTCGGTCTATCGGACCTGGTGGCCACGGCAACGGCTGGAAAATCCACCTTTTTACCCCAGGTCACCTCTCAGCAGTAAAAGACACCGTCTTTTCAGGCTCAGTCTTTTCGTCCACATAAGGGCAAGCGGGCAAAAGGCCACTCATTCCTGCCCTGGGGCAGAGGAAGGGGAAAAAGACTGCAGCAGGCAGCCTCTTCCCAGGAGCAGAAGCCCTCCCCCGCTTCTGCCAAGTCCTCGGCATGACGCTGGGGCCTTACAAGCGGACTCAGGTACGGTGGGGGGCCGTCTCAAGAATTTCAGCGCGCAGTGGGCTCACTCGCAAGTGGACCCCTGGATCATGCAGGTAGTATCTCAGGGGTACAAATTGGAATTCGAGACGTCTCCCCCTCGCCAGTTCCTGAAGTCTGCTTTACCAACGTCTCCCTCCGACAGGGAGGCGGTATTGGAAGCTATTCACAAGCTGTATTCCCAGCAAGTTATAATCAAGGTACCCCTCCTACAACAGGGAAAGGGGTATTATTCCACGCTGTTTGTGGTACCGAAGCCGGAGGGCTCGGTGAGACCTATTTTAAATCTGAAATCCTTGAACACTTACATACAAAGGTTAAAGTTCAAGATGGAGTCACTCAGAGCAGTGATAGCGAACCTGGAAAAAGGGGACTATATGGTGTCTCTGGACATCAAGGATGCTTACCTCCATGTCCCAATTTGCCCTTCTCACCAAGGGTACCTCAGGTTTGTAGTACAGAACTGTCATTATTAGTTTCAGACGCTGCCGTTTGGATTGTCCACGGCACCCCGGGTCTTTACCAAGGTAATGGCCGAAATAATGATTCTTCTTCGAAGAAAAGGCGTCTTAATTATCCCTTACTTGGACGATCTCCTGATAAGGGCAAGGTCCAGGGAACAGCTAGAGGTCGGAGTAGCACTATCTCAAGTAGTGCTACGACAGCACGCGTGGATTCTAAATATTCCAAAATCGCAGCTGATTCCAACGACACGTCTGCTGTTCCTAGGGATGATTCTGGACACAGTCCAGAAAAAGGTGTTTCTCCCGGAGGAGAAAGCCAGGGAGTTATCCGAGCTAGTCAGGAACCTCCTAAAACCAGGCCAAGTGTCAGTGCATCAATGCACAATGGTCCTGGGAAAAATGGTGGCTTCTTACGAAGCGATTCCATTCGGCAGATTCCATGCAAGAACTTTTCAGTGGGATCTGCTGGACAAATGGTCCGGATCGCATCTTCAGATGCATCAGCGGATAACCCTGTCTCCAAGGACAAGGGTGTCTCTCCTGTGGTGGTTACAGAGTGCTCATCTTCTAGAGGGCCGCAGATTCGGCATTCAGGACTGGGTCCTGGTGACCACGGATGCCAGCCTGAGAGGCTGGGGAGCAGTCACACAGGGAAGAAATTTCCAGGGCTTGTGGTCAAGCATGGAAACGTCATTGCACATAAATATCCTGGAACTAAGGGCCATTTACAATGCCCTAAGTCAAGCAAGGCCTCTGCTTCAGGGTCAGCCGGTGTTGATCCAGTCGGACAACATCATGGCAGTCGCCCACGTAAACAGACAGGGCGGCACAAGAAGCAGGAGAGCGATGGCAGAAGCTACAAGGATTCTTCGCTGGGTGGAAAATCATGTGATAGCACTGTCAGCAGTGTTCATTCCCGGAGTGGACAACTGGGAAGCAGACTTTCTCAGCAGACACGATCTCCACCCGGGAGAGTGGGGACTTCATCCAGAAGTCTTCCAATTGATTGTACACCGTTGGGAAAAACCAAAGGTGGACATGATGGCGTCTCGCCTCAACAAAAAACTAGACAGGTATTGTGCCAGGTCAAGGGACCCTCAGGCAATAGCGGTGGACGCTCTGGTAACGCCGTGGGTGTACCAGTCAGTGTATGTGTTCCCTCCTCTGCCTCTCATACCAAAGGTACTGAGGATTATAAAACGGAGAGGAGTAAGAACTATACTCGTAGCTCCGGATTGGCCAAGAAGGACTTGGTACCCGGAAATTCAAGAGATGCTCACGGAGGACCCGTGGCCTCTACCTCTAAGAAGGGACCTGCTCCAGCAAGGACCCTGTCTTTTCCAAGACTTACCGCGGCTGCGTTTGACGGCATGGCGGTTGAACGCCGGATCCTGAAGGAAAAAGGCATTCCAGATGAAGTCATCCCTACCCTGATCAAAGCCAGGAAGGATGTAACCGCACAACATTATCACCGTATTTGGCGGAAATATGTTGCGTGGTGCGAGGCCAGGAAGGCCCCGACAGAGGAATTTCAACTAGGTCGTTTCCTGCATTTCCTGCAAACAGGACTGTCCATGGGCCTAAAATTAGGGTCCATTAAGGTTCAAATTTCGGCCTTGTCGATTTTCTTCCAGAAAGAATTGGCTTCAGTTCCTGAAGTCCAGACTTTTGTCAAGGGGGTACTGCATATACAGCCTCCCTTTGTGCCTCCAGTGGCACCCTGGGATCTCAATGTGGTTTTAGGATTCCTAAAATCACATTGGTTCGAACCACTTGCCACAGTGGATTTAAAATATCTCACATGGAAAGTGGTAATGATGTTGGCCCTGGCTTCAGCCAGGCGCGTATCAGAATTGGCGGCTTTATCCTATAAAAGCCCTTACCTGATATTTCATTCGGATAGGGCGGAATTGAGGACTCGCCCTCAATTTCTCCCTAAGGTGGTTTTCAGCGTTTCACCTGAACCAGCCTATTGTGGTGCCTTTTATGGAATTAGACAGGTCAAAGGAAACGGAAGGAATAAAGACCTCAATACATTTCTAGCTAAGTCGGAAATTAAATGTATTTTTATGTATGACACCTTAAGTCCAGGTGGTCTGAACTGCGATTTTGAGCTTAAATGGTTCCTTGACTGATGTGCTAAATTAATATGCGACTTTGAGCTTTATCTATTAATGCAAAATTTTCATAAAAGTGTTACCCCAGATCTGTTTAGAAAGTCTGTAGTTTCTATTTTTTCCACTAATTCCTGTTTCTCTTTGTTTTACGTTTATATTAGCTACCCATAATATGTATGAATGAAAAGAAACCAAAAACACGGCTGGTTTCCATGGTGACCGTTTCAGAGTGCTTTCTAACCTATGAAATGGCCGCGCCGGTTCCCCTTCTAAACTACAAACCCCAGAATCCCTGAAAACGGAAATAGAAGACGGCGATACGTCACTTCCGCCGTCTGTCTCTCCAAACGGAACAAACCTTCAGGGATTATTTTCTGGGGAACACAATATCTGGCGGAAACACCATATATGGTCATGTAGTAGTTCACTATGGAAACTACATTACCCAGAATTCCAAGCTCCGTTTTTTAATGGAGAAGAAAATATGTTTTAAAGTGTTTTTCCTGCTGTACTTTTTCACCATGCATGATACTAGTGTTTATGTATATGTTATTATGAATTTGTGTGATGAATAATCATGTTTTTAAACAAAATTAATTTTCATTGTAATTAATGATGTCATTTCCGGCTACTCATTCATTGGATGTTCATAGCATAAATATGCTTACTCCTCACAGTGTAGATAGTTCATGATTAAGGTCCATTCAAGACCGAAACGCGTCGGACGACTGTACTGTGAGTAGTTTTCTGGAAAAAGGGAATAATCACGCCGATTATTATCTCAAATTTTGCCTTTGGAATTTTTATTGTACTTTTAAATTTTTACTTTTTTATTTTTTCTGTCACCATGTCTGGTGATTTCTTTGTATGAATTTGGACTATGTCTGGAATAAAAAACCTGTTTTAGAAAGAAGGATTTTTTTCATGACTCTGGTCTGGCATTTGGGAGAAAGAGTTCCTTTTCCTCTTGTGGATCCACCAAAGGGATACCAGTGAATCTATTTAAAGAAACCTTTATAGGAGTCATTCATCGTTTACTGAGTGAGTTGGGGTACGCACCTGAGGATTTTTGTTGATATAAAGAAACCGTTATATGAATGTTCTGGCTTTGCTCTGTGTAAGTGAGGGTACGCATTGAAATTGCCTCAGACGCTACCCCTACGTGTTTACAGTACCCCATGTGGTGTGAGATTCAGGCACGCTTAATTACGTGAACCTAACCTGAGGGGATTGGAGAAAAAAACTAGCAATAAAGATACCTTTACGGGAACCCACTTACTTGTTTCTGTGTGAGTGGGGTACGCCCTTAAAAACTTTCCTTGTGTGGAATTCTCGATTCTAGCTGTTGTAAACGGTGCTACACATTTCTTTTCTCTCTTATTTCTCTCCATTTTGACATGAACTGGGAGCCATTTATAACGAGAAGATTCACCTGAACGAAAGGACTCATAGGCCTGCATAATCTGGAGAAGACATCGTATACCCATTTGACAAGGGATGTGTTAAGTTTCCTTACCTTTTTCTTTTTTTTACGCGCCCTGGACACAGATAAATACCAACACTTGCTTCTTCTATATATTGTGGTGCCTGCGGCTACTGGGGACTTGGAGGATTCCAAGTTACTGGATGTAGTCAGGGCCCTGAAAGTATATGTTTCCAGGACGGCCGGAGTCAGGAAATCTGACTCGCTGTTTATCCTGTATGCACCCAACAAGCTGGGTGCTCCTGCTTCTAAGCAGACTATTGCTCGTTGGATTTGTAGTACAATTCAGCTTGCACATTCTGTGGCAGGCTTGCCACAGCCAAAATCTGTCAATGTCCATTCCACAAGGAAGGTGGGCTCATCTTGGGCGGCTGCCCGAGGGGTCTCGGCTTTACAACTTTGCCGAGCAGCTACGTGGTCAGGGGAAAACACGTTTGTAAAATTCTACAAATTTGATACCGTGGCTAAGGAGGACCTGGAGTTCTCTCATTCGGTGCTGCAGAGTCATCTGCACTCTCCCGCCCGTTTGGGAGCTTTGGTATAATCCCCATGGTCCTGACGAAGTCCCAGCATCCACAAGGACGTCAGAGAAAATAAGAATTTACTTACCGATAATTCTATTTCTCGTAGTCCGTAGTGGATGCTGGGCGCCCATCCCAAGTGCGGATTGTCTGCAATACTTGTACATAGTTATTGTTGCCAAAAAATTCGGGTTTTGTTGTAGTGAGCCATCTGTTTTGGAGGCTCCTCATGTTATCATACTGTTAACTGGGTTTAGATCACAAGTTATATGGTGTGATTGGTGTGGCTGGTATGAGTCTTGCCCGGGATTCAAAAATCCTTCCTTATTGTGTACGCTCGTCCGGGCACAGTATCCTAACTGAGGCTTGGAGGAGGGTCATAGGGGGAGGAGCCAGTGCACACCGGGTAGTCCTAAAGCTTTTACTTTTGTGCCCAGTCTCCTGCGGAGCCGCTATTCCCCATGGTCCTGACAGAGTCCCAGCATCCACTACGGACTACGAGAAATAGAATTATCGGTAAGTAAATTCTTATTTTCTCCTAGTCCGTAGAGGATGCTCGGTGCCTGGCCATTTGTTCATGCCGTTGACATGTGTAACGTTGAATGCCCTGTTGTACGGCATGGTTGAAGTGTGCGCTGATATGACTCTCACTGTTAACTTTACAATAAATCCTTTCCTCGAAATGTCCGTCTCCTCCCTGGGCACAGTTCCTATACTGAAGTCTGGAGGAGGGGCATAGAGGGAGTAGCCAGTTCACACTCTGGAAAAGTCTTAAAGTGCCCATGTCTCCTGCGGATCAGTCTATACCCCATGGTTCTGAAGTGACCCCAGCATTTTCCTACGGACTAGGAGAAAAGGATTTACTGGTAGGTATTTAAGTCCTATTTTTATAGTATTACTATTTTTTTTGAGTGATCTTTCTAAAAAGCATCTTATACTCACCTTAGAGTCGCTCCAACAACTCCCCGCCGGGTCGCGACAAAGCTTACCCACGTGTACAGTGAGGCAGGCAGAGGTTCTGGTGAACCTTCATGGGCTACTTTGCACAGACATTATCCAATGTAGCTGAGGAGTTTATACCAGCTCCTATATCAGTGATAGGTTTCCCTATTAACCCTTACATGCAACATTCATTCTGAGGTTTATACACCTAGGGAATTGTTAGCCTCTCAAAAAAGCAGGCTGAAATGCTGGTGGTAAGTAAATCACATAGACATGATACAACATCTTCACAGTCTACACATGTTTTAGATGAGGATTCGTTGGAGGATGAGGACTCATTGCACTTCGGAAGGTCTCAGCTCAGTGGACATACCTGAGCTAATTAGTGCTATGTAAGCCATTCTATCCTTAGAAGAGGCAGCAGAGCCTGTGTTAAAAACTAAGGCAACTGTGTTTAAACATCCCAAAACAGCTGATGGAAATTTTGGGTTACGCCCAGTAGGAAGTTAGAATTCCAAGAAATGGAATTCCAATTATCCTCGTCCAGCTGGGGAATGTTTAAAAAAAAAAAAAGGGGAGGTGGCTCCCAAAGTAGATTCGCAGGTCTTAGATTGGTGCAAAAATCTACATTACTTCTATTTTCAACATCAATAAATGATGTCACGGGGGAGGGGGGTGACTGGAAAGGCAGCAGGAAGCAGGATAAAGGAGCTCCTGCTTATATAGGTCCTTTCTGCCTTTTACAGCTGTCCTACGGGCTCTTTCGGGCCCTTTCTTGCCCCTCTGTGTGTTTTGTACGTTGCCGAGCCATTCATTTGGCTTTTGCAGGTTGCGGCGTACTCCCGGATCCGAAGCCGCGGACTGAAGTTGTGCAGTGATCCCACCACGGACTGGACCTCAGCGAGGTAGCGCTGCTACTCACCGAGGGTTGTGCGCCCTGTCCACTCTTGTGCCTAGCCGTACTGTTGGAGTCGTGTGGAGAGGCTGACTGGAGATCAACGGTGACCGCGGCTGGAGACGCAGAGCTGCTCTCCCGGCATCTGATGCGGTGCATACTATGGGGATTGGTGGCCTCAGCAGGGACGCTTCAGGTTAGTCAGCTCACTTGTCCGCAGCCTGCCTTCTCCTACTGTCCGGCCGTTGAAGCCCTGAGTTGTGGCAGCGGGAAATACATGGAGCGCTTGCCTGTCATCTCTCCAGCAGTGTCCCGGCATCTCCCCTCTCCTCGTAACCCATGGTGCTACGGGGAAATCTGGTGGAGCTGTGAATTATAGAGGACATACAGGTGTGGTTCCTATGCAGCCAGATACGCTACCCTGTGCCACTGCATCCTGGAACCTCTCCTCTCCTGCCTTATTACTGACCTGGTTCTCCCACCATAGCCGGCCAGTTTCTTCTGATCTGGGCTTCCCTGCCAGAAGTGGCCATCTTGAAAACTGGCAATATAACCACATGCCCTCCTGAAACCAGCCGCTTCTCTGAGAGCTACAGACACTGCCAGCCCATGATCAGTGCCCTTCACTACAGCCTCAGTGATTTCTGGCAGGGACTTCTGCCGCTGCGGCCCTACCTGGGCAGTAAGTGGTCGCCTGAACTGCTTTTATTATTACTATTGCCTGGCCTCCACTCCTGCTCTGTCGACTCCCTCTGGTGGCAGACTGTGCTGACTACATCCTCCATACTGTTTGACTGCTGCTGGGGTTTTTTTCCCTCCTGCTCTTATCAATCCCCGTGAGATCCAATTAGAGCTCTTGGGGCATCAGTATAGCTACGGCGTAACAGTCCATGTGTCCAGGAAAGTAGCAGGCTCCAGTTGCTGGCTCCTATAAATTACTTTACCGCTCAAGGATGTCATCTTCTTGCTATTACCCATAAACAACTGACCTCACAATGTTTCTGTAACCGATGGCCACTGAGGGTCTATGCTCACTGATGTCTCCCTATTTCCACACTTTAATACTTCTGCTATGTCGCTACTGGCCTCCTGACCTTGTTCTCTAATCTCTGTAATGTTATGCTGAAGAATGGGCAGAACTGGAAAATCATCTCATAAGAAAGCTAAACCTCGTCCTTAACAGGAAACCTCTCAAACTGACTTGAGACCTTTTTCTTCTTCCTAATCAACTAACATTAAGTCCCAGTCCTGATCATTCAGAATCTTCTCCAAGTCCTTCCATGATGGCTTAAACCCATTGTTTAAACCCAAGGCAAGCCAGGTGAGCTCCCTTCTTCTCTCGGTTCTCCTTTAAACTATTAACCGCCCAGGAACCTTAAATTGAAGAGCAGATGCACTTTCTCGTTCTTTTCAAACGGATGATTCACTCAACTCCTCTGAGAAACAATTTATTCTGAATCTGGCTTCATTTGCTTCAACTCATACTGTTCCTCTACCTCCTCTGGGGAGAACTTTTGTAGCACCAAAATTTTGCAGGAAATTGCTTACTTGGGCTCATTCTTTATCTTTCATGGGTCATACCAGTGGTCTTAAGACTCTTGTCAGGAATCGACTCACCATGGTCACATCTGTCCGCCGGTGCGGACTCCGTCCAGGGTCCCTGCGTTCCACTGTCATCCGCACCTCTGCCATTAGACGTCATCCTGGGCCTGGGAGCGCTCCTGTGACAGCGGGCGTGTAACACGCCGCGTTCCCGTTAGGCCGCGGCATGGGCGCCGCCATGACAGTCTCCATCGGTCAGAGCACGGCGGCCAGTCCGGTGCTTGGCCGCACCTACTTTCCTCACTCCCACCAATAACTGCACATCAGGGGGTATATCAGGAGCTGCAGGATCAGTCTGAAGGCATCCTGAACTTTGTGTCACTCCTGCGACTCATGTGTCTGGATCTGGTTCCTGTTCCTCCGTGTTCCTGGATACCTACCTGTTCCTTCGTGTTCCTGGTCATCTTCCTGAGACTCTGTGCTCCTGGTTACCTTTCACAGCTCCGTGGAACTACAAGCCTCAGCAACACCTGCTTCTGTTTACAGGCTTCACACTAAACATCAACTCAGTGTGCTTCAGCCTAAGCAGTAGAGACTGACTCCAGGTGTGTTCCATCTCTCCACCTGTGATGCAGCTTGCTTGCTGCCAGTGCCTCATCACCTGCACTGTGGACATTGTCAGTTTCCTGCCTCTGTTACCAGGTTTGCCATTCATTACCATCTCTGCTGGCTCCACGTTTTAAACTGCTCTGGTTCCCATACCAGATTATCTCCTGTCAAGTTATTATTCATCAGTGTACATTCATCAGTTATTATCATTTACCAGTTATCATTCATCAGTTACCATTCATCCATTTGCCATATTTCCGTTGCCATAGACTTTCAGCTTCCACGCTGCACTATTGACATTTGTATTTCTTATTGTTTATTTTCTGCTGCCGTTGTGAACTTTCTGTATAATAAATATCATTGCGCCCATGCGCAGAAACAATCCAGCCTCCTCGCTTTCTCCCTTCTACCTCCACTGACCCACTAGCGCCCCCTCCGGGGACACAGACAAAACCAAGTCTGACAGTAAGTTCAGGATCGATGGACTCGGACGGTGGTCCGAGTGTGGGGTCAGAGGCCTTACAAAATCTGGTCTCCCGTTTGGATGGTCAAGAGGCTGCGCAGCAGCAGATGTTTCAGTTCCTGCAAGGGATGTCCTCCCGGATTGATACATTACAGCAAACCCTGCCTAGTGTACTTACTTCTACAGTTCCTGTTACTCCAGCACCTGCAAGTACTGTGAGTTCTTCTATGCCGGCTGCATCAGCTCCAGTGTCACGCTTGCACCTGCCCGTGCCTAGCAAGTATGATGGCAGCCCAAAGTTATGTCGCGGGTTTCTTAACCAATGTGAAATCCAGTTCGAGTTATTGTCACACAATTTCCCCACGCCAAGATCCAAGGTTGCTTACATTATCTCACTACTCTCTGGTTCTGCCTTGAGTTGGGTGTCTCCTCTGTGGGAACGTGCTGACCCTCTGATGAACAACTACGCAGAATTCGTGTCAACCTTCAGACGGATCTTTGACGAGCCGGGTCGTGCAACGTCAGCTTCTGCAGACCTTATCCAACTTCGTCAAGGTACCCGTAGTATGGGGCAATATGTCATCCAGTTCCAGACGTTAGCCGCAGAGATTCAGTGGAACAATCAAGCCCTGGTAGCAGCTTTCTGGCATGGACTTTCTGATCGGATCAAGGATGAACTGGCAACCCACGATCTTCCTGAGCAATTGTCTGATTTAATTTCCCTGTGCATCAAGTTGGACTCTCGCATCCGCGAACGCAACAGTGAACGTGCTCGTAGTGAGCCACGCAGGTCAAGGATGGTACCTTCCGTACAGTTTCAGTCTCCACCTTCTGATGAGCCTATGCAAATAAATAGGTCCCGTCTAACTCCTGAGGAGCGGTCAAGAAGACTTCGTGAGAGACTGTGTCTTTATTGTGCGGCTGCGGGTCACCAGATTAATTCCTGTACAGTGCGTTCGGGAAACGCCAGATCCTGACTTGTAAAGGAGGAGTCAAGTTGGGATCTTCTAGACAAGCTCCTTTAAATCAAGACCTTATCCTTCCCGTGACTTTAGAGACTTCAGTTGGGCTTCAATCTGCATCTGCGTTAGTGGACTGTGGAGCCGCAGGAAACTTCATCACTCAAGCTGCGGTAGATAAGTTTCGTTTGCCTGTATGTGAACTTTCATACCCAGTCTACATTACCGCCGTGGACGGTAGCCGAATCTCCAAGGGGAATATCTCTCACCAAACCGCACCAGTGATTTTGGGAGTTGGGTTCCTGCACTCAGGATTAATAAAGTTCTTAGTCATTCCTCAGGCCACCCAGGAGATCGTTTTGGGTATGCCCTGGCTCCAGCTACATAATCCACAGTTTGATTGGTCAACGTTACAACTTACTTCTTGGGGTTCACATTGCCACCAGTCCTGTTTAGCCCAAGTTTGTCCTATCAAGTCTACTGAAGTCAAAACCCAGTCAAGTCTTCCTGCGGCGTACCAAGATTTCTCTGACGTCTTCAGTGAGAAAGCCGCTGATGTCCTGCCGCCCCATAGAGAGTGGGATTGCCCCATCGATCTCCTTCCCGGCAAGAAACCACCTAGGGGGCGTACCTATCCATTATCCGTTCCTGAAACTGAAGCGATGAGCGACTACATCAGGGAGAACTTACAGAAAGGATTCATCCGTCCCTCGTCTTCACCCGCTGGTGCAGGCTTCTTCTTTGTTAAGAAAAAGGATGGAGGATTGCGTCCATGCATTGACTACCGGGGTCTCAATGACATTACCATCAAAAATAGCTATCCATTACCACTCATCACTGAATTATTTGACAGAGTTAAGGGAGCCCGCATCTTCACCAAGTTAGATCTCCGCGGTGCTTACAACCTCATTAGAATCCGAAGTGGTGATGAATGGAAGACAGCTTTTAATACTCGAGATGGTCATTACGAGTACCTGGTAATGCCATTCGGGTTGAGTAATGCCCCAGCAGTGTTCCTGCACTTTGTGAACGAAATCTTCCGGGACGTTCTGTACAAATACCTTGTAGTTTATCTGGATGATATCCTTATCTTCTCCCAAGATCTTCCCTATCATCGTCTACAAGTCCGTGAAGTCCTCCGACGTCTTTGTGAGAACCGGCTCTACGGAAAACTATCCAAGTGTACCTTTGAAGTTTCCTCTATACCCTTCCTGGGGTATATAATTTCCGGATCAGATCTCCAGATGGACCCGACAAAGTTGTAAGCCATTGCCAATTGGTCCATTCCAAATTCTCTCAAGTCTATTCAGCAATTCCTGGGATTCGCCAATTACTATAGGAAACTTATTCGAGGATTCTCAACTCTCATCGCTCCTATTACCAACTTAACTCGGAAAGGGGCAGATCATTCCAACTGGTCAGAAGAGGCTTTAGCGGCCTTCCAGAAGATCAAGCTGGCCTTTATGTCTGCTCCAGTTCTGTCTCAACCAGATGTAAACAAGCCGTTCGAGTTGGAGGTGGATGCCTCTACAGTAGGAGTTGGAGCTGTTCTCTCCCAGAAGGGAACTGATGGGAAGATCCACCCCTGTGGATTTTATTCTCGTAAATTCCTCCCTGCAGAAGCTAACTATTCCGTTGGAGATCAAGAACTACTGGCGATTAAGCTGGCCCTCGAGGAATGGAGGTATCTCCTGGAAGGGGCCAAATATCCGTTCAACATCTATACGGATCATAAAAATTTGCTATATTTAAAGGCAGCCCAGTGCCTTAATCCTCGCCAGTCCCGGTGGGCTATGTTTTTCTCCCGTTTTAACTTTAAGCTTCATTTCCGCCCAGGTTCTCAGAATGTTAAAGCTGACGCCTTATCCCGATCTATGGAGTCCGAAGAGGAAACGTCTGACTCAGTTCCGCATTCCATCCTGAGTCCAGTGGTATTTGCTGCATCTCAAGTCTCCCCAGCTCCTCCTCCTGGTAAAACTTTTGTTTCCCCAGAACTCCGTCCCAAGTTGTTGTCTTGGGCCCATCAATCCAAGTTCACTGGACATCCCAGTGTCCTGAAAACTTTCAAGTTCCTCTCTGAGACATACTGGTGGCCAAAGATGAAAGCTGACATCAAGGATTTCGTGGCATCCTGTCCTAAGTGTGCGCAGCACAAGATTCCTCGTCAGTCTCCAGCAGGTCAGTTACAACCATTGTCTGTTCCTAGCCGCCCCTGGTCACACCTGTCCATGGACTTTATCTCCGACCTCCCTCCTTCTCAAGGATACAATACCATCTGGGTCGTGGTGGACAGATTTACCAAGATGGCCCATTTTGTTCCTCTCCAGGGTCTCCCTTCTGCCCCAAAACTCACCCAAATCTTCCTACGGGAGATTTTCCGTCTACATGGTCTACCCTCAGAAATAATATCCGACCGAGGTGTACAGTTTGTAGCGAGGTTTTGGAGGGCTCTCTGTTCTGCCATGCAAGTTAAACTGAAGTTCTCGTCATCTTATCACCCTCAGACGAATGGGCAGACAGAGAGGGTGAATCAGGAATTGGAGACATTTTTAAGACTTTATGTTTCATCTTCTCAGGATGACTGGTTGGATCTGCTCCCGTGGGCCGAATTTGCCCACAATTTCCGTTATCACACTGCTACTGAGACAACCCCATTCTTTGCTGTATATGGGCAACATCCTCGTGTTCCAGATTTCCAAGAACTCCCTCACATGGATGTTCCTGCTGCCACTACTGCCCTGAGTCAGTTCTCTTCAACCAGTAGGAAGATTCATGCTTCTCTCAAGAAGGCCTCCAGCCGGTATAAATACTTTGCTGACCGCAAAAGACATGCAGTTCCTAGCCTGAAACCTGGGGACAAGGTTTGGCTTTCTACCCGGAACCTCAGTCTTAGGGTCCCGTCGATTAAATTTGCACCACGTTTCATCGGTCCCTTTCCTGTTGAAAGAGTCATCAGCCCTGTGGCCTACAAGCTTAAGTTACCACCTTCTCTGCGAATACCTAATGCCTTTCATGTTTCTCTCCTCAGACCATTAGTCCTGAATCGCTTCCAAAGAGCTCTTCCAGTCGGCCCCAAAGTTCGAACTCAGCGGGGCGTGGACTTCGAAATAGAGAAGATTCTGGATTCCCGTTGCCGGTATGGTCGTCTTCAATATCTTATCGATTGGTCCGGTTATGGTCCGGAGGAGAGAAGTTGGGTGAATTCATCAGATGTCCATGCTCCAAGGTTGGTCCGTGTCTTCCATAACACTCATCCTTCCAAGCCTCGTGGGTGTTCAGTGCCCACCCTTAAAGGGGGGGGGGGGTACTGTCAGGAATCGACTCACCATGGTCACATCTGTCCGCCGGTGCGGACTCCGTCCAGGGTCCCTGCGTTCCACTGTCATCCGCACCTCTGCCATCAGACGTCATCCTGGGCCTGGGAGCGCTCCTGTGACAGCGGGCGTGTAACACGCCGCGTTCCCGTTAGGCCGCGGCATGGGCGCCGCCATGACAGTCTCCATCGGTCAGAGCATGGCGGCCAATCCGGTGCTTGGCCGCACCTACTTTCCTCACTCCCACCAATGACTGCACATCAGGGGGTATATCAGGAGCTGCAGGATCAGTGTGCAGGCATCCTGAACTTTGTGTCACTCCTGCGACCCATGTGTCTGGATCTGGTTCCTGTTCCTCCGTGTTCCTGGATACCTACCTGTTCCTTCGTGTTCCTGGTCATCTTCCTGAGACTCTGTGCTCCTGGTTACCTTTCACAGCTCCGTGGAACTACAAGCCTCAGCAACACCTGCTTCTGTTTACAGGCTTCACACTAAACATCAACTCAGTGTGCTTCAGCCTAAGCAGTAGAGACTGACTCCATGTGTGTTCCATCTCCCCACCTGTGATGCAGCTTGCTTGCTGCTAGTGCTTCATCACCTGCACTGTGGACATTGTCAGTCTCCTGCCTCTGCTACCAGGTTTGCCATTCATTACCATCTCTGCTGGCTCCACGTTTTAAACTGCTCTGGTTCCCATACCAGATTATCTCCTGTCAAGTTATTATTCATCAGTGTACATTCATCAGTTATTATCATTTACCAGTTATCATTCATCGGTTACCATTCATCCATTTGCCATATTTCCGTTGCCATAGACCAAGCCTGGCCAACCTGTGGCTCTCCAGATGTTGTGAAACTACACATACCAGCATGCCCTGCCACATTTTCAGCATTCCTTAAGAGCAAAACTGTGGCAAAGCATGATGGGACTTGTAGTTTTACAACAGCTGGAGAGCCACAGGTTGGCCAGGCCTGCCATAGACTTTCAGCTTCCACGCTGCACTATTGACATTTGCATTTCTTATTGTTTATTTTCTGCTGCCGTTGTGAACTTTCTGTATAATAAATATCATTGCGCCCATGCGCACAAACTTAATCCAGCCTCCTCGCTTTCTCCCTTCTACCTCCACTGACCCACTAGCGCCCCCTCCGGGGACACAGAGAAAACCAAGTCTGACAACTCTCAAGTTCATTCAGCGATTCTACTGGTAGCCTCATCTTAAAACAGATGTCTTTGAATTTGAAGCAGTCTGTTCCAAGTGTGTTCAACAAAGGTCCACGAACATCTCCCTCGGGTCTTCTTCTTCCACTTTCAACACCTCAAAAGCTTTGGACTCGCATCTTTATGGATTTCATAACCGATTTGACAGTCTCCAGGAGGCACAACACCATTTGTGTCATTGTGGAATGATTTTCAAAGATGGCTCACTTCATACCCCTCACCGGTCTTCCCTCTGCTCCTCAGCTATCCAAATTGTTTTTCTCATAGATTTTTCATTTGCATGGCCTTCCACAGGAAATAGTTTCTGATTGGGGGTCCTCCATTCCTCGCCAAATTCTGGAAAGCTCTCTGCTCTGTCCTAGGAATCAAGTTGAACTTCTCTTCAGCCCACCATCCCCAGACTGACGGACAGACTGAAAGAGTCAACCAATATCTGGAAACTTTCTTACGGATGTTCATGTCCCCTGCTCAGTAAGACTGGATGGATTACCTCCCATTTGCTGAGTTTGCATACAATAACCTATATCATTCTTCTACCAATTCCACTCCTTTCTTCAATAACTATAGTTTTCATCCACGAGTTCCTTCCTTCTAATCTCTCCCACCTCTTGAGGTTCCTGCTGCTGAATCCGCTCTTCGTCAGTTCACTAAGATTTGGAGTCAAATTCATAAGGCGCTACTTGAGACTTCCCAGAAATAAAAGACCTATGTTGATCGGAAACATAGGGCTGTTCCTAGTCTCAAAGTGGGAGATCGTGTTTGGATATCCACCAGAGACCTCAGACTCAAAGTTCCTACCAAAAAGTTTGCTCCAAGATTCATCGGTCCGTATCCTATTACGAGTGTTGAATCCTGTTTCTTACAAGGTGACACTGCCTCCCTATTTGAAAAGTCCCAATGCCTTTCACATTTCTCTGCTAAAGCCTCTTGTACTAAATCATTTTCGGGCAGCTTTCCCTTAACCTCCCAAGGTTCAAGCTGCTCAAAATGAGGAATTCGAGGTTCATAAGTTTCTTGACTTCCGCAAGAGGTATGGTCGTCTGCAGTATCTCATAGATTGGAGAGGATATGGTCCGGAGGAAAGATCTTGGGTGGCTGCAGAGGATGTTCATGCTCCAAGACTGAGTTGTGCCTTTCATGCCAAGAATCCCACTAAGCTGCGTGGGTGTTCGGACACCACCCTAAAAAGGGGGGTACTGTCAGCATCCGGAGTCTTACCACCGGTTCTGGTCCCTGCGGCCTTCCTCTTAGCTGGCTGGGGTCGCTGCGATGGATAGGAGCTACAGCAGCAAGGTCTTCCGGTGCGGCTGCTGGGTGTCTGGAGGCCGGGGTCCGGGTCCTGGGGAGCGGAGCATGGCAGCCGGAGGTGTCTGTTTCCAAGTGTCCTGTTACTGGAGTGCGGCATCTGGGAGGCTGAGGCCAGAGGTAGTGGCTGTGTGCTGGTTCCACATGTGTCCTCTGTGCAGGGAGCCACCATGTAGGAGATCAATCCAAGACGATAGGTATCCCAGTTCGCGTCCAGCCAATCAGGTACAGGCTTCCCTTATAAAAAGGGGTTGATGCTTAGCTATGTTGCCTGTGCTTCAAGTTACTTGCTGCTGTAAGGTGCCCTGCGCTCCCAGGTTAACCCCTGGTATCCTGGTTCTGTTGTGTCCGCCTGGTGGTCAGTTCTGTTATTGCAGTCCTTTGCTCCCAGTCCACCTGCTCTTATGGTTTAACCCCTGGTATCCTGATATCTGGCAGAGGGTCTCCGTTTGCGGATGGTGCTCACAGCGATCCTCTCTTCAGCATCGTTTACAAATCACAAGTCACTTCTTCATTCAGTATTCTTCAGCATCGTTTACAAGTCATGTACCTTTTGTCTTTCAGAATTCACTCGGACGTCTCTCCTAGTCGTAGTGT
Organism: Pseudophryne corroboree; assembly: GCF_028390025.1. Classification (NCBI taxonomy): domain Eukaryota; kingdom Metazoa; phylum Chordata; class Amphibia; order Anura; family Myobatrachidae; genus Pseudophryne; species Pseudophryne corroboree. The sequence goes on from NW_026967498.1 coordinate 268,469, forward strand.
ATTATTTGCGGTCTCATTAAAACTGAATTCCTCTTTCTTCAGTGTATCATTCTCGGTCATTGTCCTCAGTGCCTACTCCTCTACATCTTCAGGCCTAAGTATTCAATCCATGAGTAAGAACTACATTCAGCCACCTCATTTCCTTCCTTTGCCGATAGCTGCACCCTCAGTCAATTATCAGTCGTCAGATCCCCAACTCAAGCCAAGCGTGACATGGAAGAAGGGGAATTCCTGGTTTTCTCTGGCTATTAAGGATGCATATCTTCACATCCCAATATGGTCGCCTCTTTAGACTTACCTCAGGTTTGCACTGCAGGACAGTCACTACCAGGTCCAGGCCTTGCCTTTCGGCTTATCAACGGCACTGAGGGTGTTATCAGGGGTGATGGCAGAGTTGTTGCTACAACTCCGCAAGCAGGAAGTGAAAATCATTCTATACTTGGACGATCTCCTCATAATGGCTATATTCAGAGCACTTGATGGAAAAGATCAGCCTTCAAACACGACTACTCACGGATCATGGGTGGATTCTCAATCTGCAGAAATCCCACCTAGGACCTACGTAGAGGCTTCAGTTCCTGGTAATGATATTGGACACGGTGTCTCAGAAGGTGTTCCTTCCTATGGACGAGGCAAAGATAATTCAGACAATGGTATGTTCCATTTTGAAGCTGAACAAAATCTCGGTACATCTTTGCATAAGCTTACTGGGAAAGATAATGGCCTCCTACGACGCATTTCGGTAAGGAAGATTCCATGCATGACCATTCCAGCTGGATCTGCTGGACAAATGGTCTGGGTCACATCTGCACATACGCCAGATGATATGCCTTTCACCAAACGCCAGGATTTCCCTCTTATGGTGGTTGCTGATCTCCCTCCTGGAGGGTCGACACTTCAGAATTCAGGATTGGATTCTGTTGACAACGGATGCAAGCCTCCATGGTTGGGGTGCAGTGACCCTAGGGGCTCGGTTCCAATGAAGGTGGTCTGACCAAGAGGCTTCCCTTCCGATAAAAGTTTTGGAACTCAGGGCGATTTACAATGCCCTTCTGCTGACCTCTTTTATATCCTTCAGTATCAGGCCATACAGGTATGGTTGGAAAATGCACCAACTGTGGCATACATAAACCAACAAGGAGGTCCAAACAGCAGAACTGCAATGAGGGAGGTGTCACAGATACTCCTCTGGATGGAGCGGAATCCCAAGGCCATTTCCGCCATTTAATTCTGGGAGTAGACAATTGGGGAGCAGACTTCCTCAGTAGACACGATCTGCACCTGGGGGAATGGGGCCTCTACCTGCAAGTGTTTCAGCAGATATTTCATGGGTGTGGCTACCCGCAAATCAACTTGTTGGTTTCTCAGCTTACCAAGAAGCTTCTGCGTTACTGTTCTGGGACAAGGGATCCACAGGCCGCAGCAGTGGACGCTCTGGCGACACCGTGGATTTACCGGTTGGTGTACTTGTTCCCTCCAGTTCCTGTAATTCCAAGAGTTCTCAAAGGACTTAAAGGGACAGGGTTCAGGCAATTCTGATTGCCCCAGACTGGCCCCGCAGGGCCTGGTATGTAGACATTCTAGCCTTATTACTCGTAGGCCCCTGGCCTCTGCCAATTCAGGATGATCGTCTTACACCAGGGCCGTTCGTCTATCCAGACTTGTCACGGCTACGTTTGATGCAATGGAAGTATATTGGGAGGATTTTTGCCAGGAAAGAGATTCCGGGCAAGGTTATCTCGACTATGCTCCAAGCCGGCCAGATGGTCGCATCGAAACATTACCATCGCATATGGAAGAAATGTGTCTCTTGGTGTGAGGGTCAACAGTATTCTGCTGTGGATTTTCATTTGGGACATTTCTTGCACTTCCTGCAGGTTGTTGTGGATGTGGGCCTACGTTTAGGCTTCATAAAAGTTAAAATCTCAGCCTCGTCTTTTTTTCTTCCAGGGAAGTAGATTATAGTGGTACTATATAAATAGAAGGTAGTTTCACCTCCAGGCAAATGCTTCAATTTATTGTAGTGACCCCGGTCCAGCCGTCAGGACACTTATTTATATTAAACCTTATTGAAGGCAGAAGGCAAAGCATGCGATGGCCACGCACCAGGATCCAAAATGGCAGCCATCTCCTTCCCCAATATCACCACTTGGCTCCGGTGACTGTGGGCAGCCCGTTCTGTCCCTAGCAGTAGCGGGAGCTATGCACCTGTGTTATCTGGAGAGCACGTACTCCCGCCTGAGCCAAAAGATAGACAAGGCCAAAATCTGGAACTTGATGGAGCCCAGGCGTAGGCCAACATCCACACCCGCTTGCAGAAAGAGGAGAAAATGTCCCAGTTGAAACTCCACCGTAGGAAACTTCTTGGATTCATACTAAAACACATACCTTTTCCAAATACGATGGTAATGCTTAGACGTTACCCCCTTCCTAACTTGGATCAGAGTAGGAAACTTTATTCGGAATGCACTTCCGAGCTAAGATCGGGCATTCAACCTCCATGCCATCAAACGTAGCCGTGGTAAGTCGTGATAGGCGAACGGCCCCTGCAGTAAAAGGTCCTCGCGAAGAGGAAGAGGCCTCGGAAGATCTGCGTGCCAAGCATGCCTTGGCCAGTCAAGAGCAATGAGGATCGCCGGAACTGTTTATCTTTTTATTAGTTTTAGAATCCTTGGGATGAGTGGAAGTGGAGGGAACACATACTCTGACTGGAACACCCAAGGAGTCATCAGGGCGTCCACCGCCTCTACCTGTGGGTCTCGTGACCTGGAACAGTACCTCCGAAGCGTCTTGTTGAGGCGAGAGGCCATCATGTCTATCTGAGGTACACTCCATCGGCGTGTTACCTCTGTGAATACCTCTGGGTGGAGGCCCCATTCTCCTGGAAGGAGATTGTGTCTGCTGAGGAATGAACGCCTACAGAGCCAGCGCGAGTTGTTCTACCCAGGGGAGAATTCTTGTTACCTCTGACATTGCAGCCCTGCTCTTTGTTCCACCCTGCCTGTTTATGTAGGACACCGCTGTGATGTTGACCGACTGAACCTGCATGACTCGATATTGCAGAAGATGAGCCACCTTTAGAAGGCCATTGTATATGGCTCTTAGTTCCAGAATGTTTATTGGAGGGACCAGTTTCCCGGCTTGACCGCTTTCCTTGGAAGTTTTCCCCATGGGTGACTGTTCCCCAACCTTTGAGGCTTGCATCCTTGGTTAGAAGAATCCAATCCTGAACCTGCGGCCCTCGAGCAGGTGAGAAGTTTGCAGCCACCAGAGTAGTGAAATTCTGGCATTCGGTGACAGGCATATTCGTTGGTGCATGTGAAGATGCAATCCCGACCCAGTTGTCCAGGAGATCCAGCTGGATGAAGCGTGCATGGAATCTTCCGTATTGTAGAGCCTCGTAGGAGGATACCATCTTCCCCAGAAGCCGAATGCACCAATGAACCGATACCCGGGGAGGTTTCAAGACATCCCGGACCATTGATTTGATCACCAAAGCTTTCTCCACTGGTAGAAACACGCTCTGCACTTCCGTGTTGAGTATCATCTCCAGGAAGGGCAGTCTCCTTGTCGGTTCCAAATGTGACTTTGGAAGGTTCAGGATCCACCCATGATCCCAGAGTAGTTGAGTTGAGAGCGCAATACTCTGCAACAGCTTCTCCTTGGAAGATGTCTCTATCAGCAGATCATCCAAATATGGAATTATGTTCACTCCCTGTTGCGTAGGAGTAGCATCATCTCTGCCATGACCATGGTGAACACCCTCGGTGCTGTGGAGAGGCCAGATGGCAATGTTTGGAACGGATAGTGACAGTCCTGTAGTGCAAACCGTAAATAGGCCTGGTAAAGCGGCCAGATCGGAATGTGAAGGTACGCATCCTTGATATCCAGGGATACTAGGAATTCCCCCTCCTCCACCGCTTTCAGAGACTCCATCTTGAATTGGAAAACCCTCAAGTAGGGTTTCAACACCTTCAGGTTCAATATAGGCCTTACCGAACCATTTGGTTTTGGTACTACAAACAAGTTTGAGTAATAACCCTTGATTTTTGGGTGAGGTGGAACTGGAACAATAACATTTGTTCGTACCAGTTTTTGAATGGCTCCCTGTAGAATAGCACTTTCTGTCTGCGAACCTGTTAAGCCTGATTTTAAGAATCTGTGAGGTGGGAGTACCTGAAACTCCAGTCTGTACCCCTGGGTAACAATATCTATCTATCTATCTAGGCATGATGACGCCCAGACGTGACTGAAATCTTTTAGTCTCGCTCCCACCTGTCTGATCTCCAGGCTGAGAGGTCCACCATCATGCTGAATATTTGGAGGAAGCAGAACCTGGATTCTGTTCCTGGGAACCTGTTGGTGCAGGTTTTTTTGGATCTTCCCCGACCACCTCTAAAGAAGGCGGGAGGGGGTTTGGATTTTTTAAATTTTGCGGTCCGAAAGGACTGCAGTGTAGGTGTAGGATAAGATTTTCTACCTGGGGCTGCTGCAGAGGGAAGAAATGTTGTCTTACCCGCAGTCGCCGTGGAAATCCACAAATCCAATGCGTCCCCAAATAGTGCCTGACCTTTGAATGGCAGGTTCTCCACACTGTTCTTGGATACTGCATCCGCAGTCCATTGGCGTATCCTGAATCCTCTGCATGCCGAGACAGCCATGGAAGTAGCAGGCCAATGTCCTTCATGGCCTCCACCATGAAACCTGCAGAATCCTGTATGTGACGTAAAAACAAGTCAATGTCACTCCTATCTATAGTATCTAAGTCCTCTAGTAATGTGCCTGACCACTTTACTATGGCTTTAGAAATCCACGCACAAGCAATAGTGGGCCTTAAAGCCACGCCTGTAGCAGTGTATAGTGATTTGAGTGTAGTCTTAATCTTGCGATCAGCCGGCTCCTTTAAGGCGGTTGAACCAGAGACAGGTAAAACTACCTTTTTAGACAGCCTAGATACAGAAGCGTCTACTATAGGTGGGTTTTCCCACTTCTTCCTATCCTCTTCAGGGAAAGGGAAAGCAATGAGAATTCTTTTAGGGATCTGGAATTTTTTCTCTAGGTTTTCCCAAGATTTTTCAAACAAGGAGTATTAACTCCTTAGAAGCAGGGAAGGTAAGCGAGGACTGTAAAATAAGATTCCTCTACTTGTTCCGGAACCTTCTCAGAAATATGCAAAACATCCCTAATGGCTTCAGTCATTAGCTGCACCTCTTTAGCAATGGATGTATCCCCCCCTGCATATCCCCATCACCGTCCTCTGTATCAGAGTTGGTATCGGTGTCAGCTTGCATTATTTGGGCAAGTGTACATTTTTTGGGGTATGTAGGTGGGATTTTAGATGATGTAGTGGGAGCTTGTCACAACTGAGGGCCTGAGCTGACGGAAGGCAGCCTCAGTTGTAGGGGCTGAGATGTACCGGAACCTGGGAGGTTGTATCAGACCCCTGGACATGTAAGTAACATGAAGAGAAACCGCCCGAAGGCGTGACCACGACAACTTGAGTAAAAGTCAATGATATTTATTTATGACAAACTCCATGCATCACAGTAGCAGTAAAAAGAAACATAAAAATCAGCAGAGAAATAATAATACAGTTCCTGGGTACTACAGGGTGGCAGGGGCCACAGAGCTCTGGTGGTATGAGACAGTTCTTATTATCTGCAAGTTGGAAAGTCCTTACCAGGCTCAACTGTAGCAATGAGGAAAGCCCAGGGTCGTACCAGCTGGTGTTCCAGGGAAAGCTGGACTGCTGTAGGTAAAATGCTGCTGTGGGTACTGGTTAGAACCAGACAGGTGTTGGCACGGAGTGGATACTGGCTGGAACCAGTTAAATAATAAATAAAGCTTGAGAGCGATGCAATATAGATGAAATGTAGAATTTGAGAGCGGAGAAATAATAATACCGGTGGAGAGAGGTAAACTGCAGAAAGGACACCGGCGCTTTAAGAGAAGCTGTACACTGCTGGAAGCTGAGCTGGAAGCAGGTGATGTTGTAGCTAGAAACAGGTGAGTCCAGTATGGATCGGAGAGTCAGGCTACACCGCAGATGGAATGCTGGTGCGGGTCTCTATAGCAGAAGTCTGAAGACAGGAGCTGGAACCTGGAAGACATTCACAGGAGAGAGACAAACTGGAACAAGGTTTGACAACCAAAGCACTGATGCCTTCCTTGCTCAGGCACAACCTATTTATACCTGCAGCAAGGAAGGCATTGGCTAGGCAATTATGCAAATTAATAATACTGACAACGGATTGGTAGGAATGATCAGCTGACAGAATCCAAGATGGCTGCGCCCATGCAGACACTTGGAGGGAAGTTTGGATTGTAATCCATGCGGTCTGGAAAACAGTAATGGCGGCGCCGGCCACCGGAGACAGGAGACGCCAGGCTGACAGATGCACATCCGACCACGCGGACACAGCGGAGGCCGCGGCTGACGTAATCGCCACTCTGAATGCAGAAGCTCAGGGACGCGGCGGAGGCCGCGGGAGACGCCATGCCAGATGTATAAGGCGTTACTGTGACTGTGTCCAGAGAGACAGGAGAGGATGCGGGAATGTGCACATCAGGATAACAGATGGAATCCGGTCCTGGAGCGCTGAGCCAGCCTTAGGAGGCATCTGATAGGTAAGAAATGGCGTCCAGATACCCGGATCGTGACAGCACCCCCCCCTTTAGGAGTGGCCCCAGGACACTTCTTTGGCTTTTGAGGAAACTTGGAATGGAATCTCCGAACCAAGGCAGGAGCATGGACATCAGAAGCATTGGTCCATGAACGTTCCTCAGGGCCATAACCCTTCCAGTCAATAAGATACTGAAGTTGACCGTAACGGTGACGTGAGTCCAGGATCTTGGCTACTTCATACTCAACGCCTCGTTGAGTTTGGACTTTCGGAGTTGGAGGAAGAGAGGAATGAAACCGATTCAAGATTAGCGGTTTCAACAGGGAAACATGGAATGTCCTGGGTATTTTTAAGAAGGGAGGCAACTGGAGTCTGTAAGCAACAGGATTGACGACTTGATCAATTTTAAAAGGACCGATATAGCGAGGTGCAAACTTCATACTGGGAACTCTTAACCTCAAATTCTTCGTGGATAACCATACCCGATCACCCACCTTGAGAGCAGGAACTGCTCGACGCTTCTTATCCGCAAACTTCTTGTACCTGAACGATACCTTGAGCAGAGCTGATCGTACGCTCTTCCAGATATTGGCAAACTGATGCAAGGTGATATCCACTGCGGGAACAGAAGTTGCTGGAAGCGGTTGGAACTCAGGGACTTTAGGGTGGAATCCAAAGTTGGTGAAGAATGGTGTTGAAGAAGATGAAGAATGATACTGGTTGTTATGACAGAACTCGGCCCAGGGAAGTAATTGAACCCAGTCATCTTGAGAGGAGGACACATAGATGCGGAGGAAGGCCTCCAAGTCCTGATTCACCCTCTCAGTTTGACCATTGGTCTGAGGATGGTAAGCCGTGGAAAACTTTAGCTTGACTTGGAGGACTTGACATAAACTTCGCCAGAATTTGGCTGTGAATTGAACTCCTCGATCTGAGATGATTTCTTCAGGAAGACCGTGGAGTCGGAAGATCTCTTGTATGAATATTTGAGCCAACTTGAAAGCTGACGGAAGACCGGTGAGAGGAATGAAGTGTGCCATCTTGGTGAACCGGTCAACTACCACCCAGATGGTATTGAACTTGTTGCACATGGGTAAATCTGTAATAAAATCCATCGACAGATGGGTCCATGGTCGACGGGGAACAGATAGTGGAACCAGTTGCCCCGCAGGCGACTGGCGGGATACCTTATGTTGAGCACACTTTGGGCAAGATGCAATAAACTCCAAAACGTCCTTTTTCAGAGTTGGCCACCAATAGGACCTAGAGATAAACTCCAGGGTTTTTTGGATACCTGTATGTCCGGCAAAGCGGGAAGCATGGGCCCAATGCATGAGCTTCTTCCTTAGTGTCGGCTTCACAAAACTTTTCCCTGATGGGGGCGTAGAGTCCATCCCTACCGTGGAGAATGCCAACGGATTTATAATAGGATGCTTGTCTGAAGACTCTGACTCATTTTCTTGCTCCCATGAGCGGGAAAGGGCATCGACCTTGCGATTCTGAGAGCCCGGACAGAACTGGAGTTTAAAGTCGAACCTGGAAAAGAAAAGTGCCCATCTGGCCTGACGAGGGTTGAGACATTGTGCGCCTTTCAGATATAGAAGGTTCTTGTGGTCTGTAAGGATGGTGATTGAATGAGAAGCTCCCTCCAACAGATATCTCCACTCCTCTAGAGCGAGCTTGATGGCTAGCAACTCTTGGTCGCCAATGGCATAGTTGCGTTCCGCTGGGGAGAACTTCCGTGAGAAGAAACTGCAAGGATGTAAATGGCCATCTTTAGCCCTCTGAGATAACACCGCTCCTACTCCAACGGAGGAAGCATCCACCTCTAAGATGAAAGGAGAGTCGATGTCAGGCTGTTTCAGGACAGGCGCAGAGATGAACCTCTGTTTTAAAAGATGAAAAGCTTGCATGGCTTCTTCAGACCACTTGGACGGGTTAGCACCCTTCTTGGTGAAAGCAGTAATAGGCGCCACAATGGTGGAAAAGTCTCGTATAAACTTTCGGTAATAATTGGCGAACCCTAAGAACCTCTGGACCCCTTTGAGGGTTAAGGGTACCGGACAATTCTGGATTGCTTGTAGTTTCTCAGGATCCATCTCTAGTCCGGAACCGGACACAATGTACCCTAGAAACGGAATGGACTTGACTTCAAAGACGCATTTCTCTAATTTGCAATAGAGATGATTGACAGGGAGACGGGACAGAACCTCCTTTACCCAAAAACGATGTTCCTCTAAATTGTTGGCAAAAATGAGGATATCATCTAGATAGACCACGACATGACGGTATAAAGTGTCTCTGAAGATCTCATTGACGAAATGCTGGAAGACAGCTGGAGCATTGCTTAATCCGAAGGGCATGACGAGGTACTCATAATGTCCGTCACGGGTGTTAAATGCGGTCTTCCACTCGTCACCCTCACGGATCCGGATGAGATTGTATGCACCTCTCAAGTCCAGCTTTGTAAAGATGGTAGCTCCGCTAACTCTGTCAAAGAGCTCAGTAATCAGGGGTAAAGGATAGCGGTTCTTGATGGTAATGTCGTTCAAACCTCTGTAGTCGATGCACGGCCGCAGACCACCATCTTTCTTTTTTACAAAAAAGAAGCCTGCGCCGGCTGGAGAAGAAGAATGTCGAATGAATCCCTTTGCTAGGTTCTCTTTAATGTATTCCTCCATAGAATGCGTCTCAGGCAGAGACAACGGATAAGTTCGGCCTCGAGGTGGAACCTTCCCTGGAACGAGATCAATCGGGCAGTCCCATTCTCTATGAGGAGGAAGGATATCAGCAGAAGCTTTACTGAACACATCCGTGAAATCTTGATATGGGGGAGGTGGAACATCAGACGACCTGGGGGAGGAAGAACAGACAGGCAACACTTTAAACAAACATGTCTCAGCACAGGAGGGACCCCATGCCAGAATTTGTGTAGTCGTCCAATCAATTGTAGGATTGTGAAGACGGAGCCATGGAAGGCCCAGGACCACAGGATGTGTGGCTCTTGGAATCACTAAAAGTGAAATAAGTTCGGAATGAAGAACTCCCACTCTCAGACGAACTGGTAGAGTCCTTAGAGCAATAACTGTATCAAAAATTTTACTGCCATCCACGGCAGTTAAGGAAAAGGAGGAAGGAAGTCTCTCGGTGGGTAGGGACCACCGTTTAACATAGGCTTCGGTAATAAAGTTCCCAGCTGCTCCGGAATCCAGAAGGGCAATGACGTTCTGATAACGTTGAGCAACTTGAAGCGAGACTGGGAGATTACAATCTTGAGGAGATGGAGAGGAGATCATTACTCCTAGCCGGCCCTCTCCTTGGCGAGCTAGGATTTGGAGTTTCCCGGACGTTTGGGACAGGCATTAATAGTGTGAGACGGAGCTGCACAATACAGACAGAGAGACTCAGAGAGACGTCTTCGGCGCTCAGCAGGAGTTAAACGGGAACGACCAATTTGCATGGGTTCATCTTTAGTTGGTGACAGTTGGCGAGGAGGAGGAGCAGAAGATTTTGGAGCAGATGATCTTCCACGCTCAGTTGCTCTCTCTCTGAAACGTAAGTCAACTTTCGTACAAAGTGAGATTAGCTCATCTAATCTGGAGGGTAAGTCTCTGGTAGCTAACTCATCTTTAATACACTCGGATAAACCATGCCAGAATGCAGCATACAGGGCCTCGTCGTTCCATGCCAGTTCAGATGCCAGGATCTGGAACTGTATAAGATATTGTCCTACAGTACGTGATCCCTGGCGTAAACGGAGAATCTCAGACGAAGCTGAAGTTACCCGGCCTGGCTCGTCGAAGATGCGCCTGAATGTTGACACGAATGCGGTGTAAGAAGATAGCAGGGTGTCGGACTTCTCCCATAACGGTGATGCCCAATCAAGGGCTGAGCCACTGAGAAGAGAGATGATGTAGGCAATTTTTGTACGGTCACTGGGAAAATTGCCAGGTTGTAGCTCAAACTGAATCTCGCACTGGTTGAGAAATCCCCTGCAGAATCTTGGAGATCCGTCAAATTTTGCTGGCGTTGGAAGATGAAGACGTGGAGCAGAAATGGGTAAGGTGGGTGGGGTTATAGTTGGAGTCACTGTGGTTGACGCCCCAGATGCGCCTGATCCATGGAGAGTTGTCTGAATCCCATCCAGCCGAGTAGAGAGATCCTGGAGACAGCGGATGATGTGGCCCTGTGCAGCCTCCTGATATTCAAGTCGGGCTGCCAGTTCTTGCATCGGCCTGGCCGCTTGATCCTGGCCTCCGGCTGGATTCATTTGGTCAGTGCTTACTGTCACAACTGGGGGCCTGAGCTGACGGAAGGCAGCCTCAGTTGTAGGGGCTGAGATGTACCGGAACCTGGGAGGTTGTATCAGACCCCTGGACATGTAAGTAACATGAAGAGAAACCGCCCGAAGGCGTGACCACGACAACTTGAGTAAAAGTCAATGATATTTATTTATGACAAACTCCATGCATCACAGTAGCAGTAAAAAGAAACATAAAAATCAGCAGATAAATAATAATACAGTTCCTGGGTACTACAGGGTGGCAGGGGTCACAGAGCTCTGGTGGTATGAGACAGTTCTTATTATCTGCAAGTTGGAAAGTCCTTACCAGGCTCAACTGTAGCAATGAGGAAAGCCCAGGGTCGTACCAGCTGGTGTTCCAGGGAAAGCTGGACTGCTGTAGGTAAAATGCTGCTGTGGGTACTGGTTAGAACCAGACAGGTGTTGGCACGGAGTGGATACTGGCTGGAACCAGTTAAATAATAAATAAAGCTTGAGAGCGATGCAATATAGATGAAATGTAGAATTTGAGAGCGGAGAAATAATAATACCGGTGGAGAGAGGTAAACTGCAGAAAGGACACCGGCCCTTTAAGAGAAGCTGTACACTGCTGGAAGCTGAGCTGGAAGCAGGTGATGTTGTAGCTGGAAACAGGTGAGTCCAGTATGGATCGGAGAGTCAGGCTACACCGCAGATGGAATGCTGGTGCGGGTCTCTATAGCAGAAGTCTGGAGACAGGAGCTGGAACCTGGAAGACATTCACAGGAGAGAGACAAACTGGAACAAGGTTTGACAACCAAAGCACTGACGCCTTCCTTGCTCAGGCACAACCTATTTATACCTGCAGCAAGGAAGGCATTGGCTAGGCAATTATGCAAATTAATAATACTGACAACGGATTGGTAGGAATGATCAGCTGACAGAATCCAAGATGGCTGCGCCCATGCAGACACTTGGAGGGAAGTTTGGATTGTAATCCATGCGGTCTGGAAAACAGTAATGGCGGCGCCGGCCACCGGAGACAGGAGACGCCAGGCTGACAGATGCACATCCGACCACGCGGACACAGCGGAGGCCGCGGCTGACGTAATCGCCACTCTGAATGCAGAAGCTCAGGGACGGCGGCGGAGGCCGCGGGAGACGCCATGCCAGATGTATAAGGCGTTACTGTGACTGCGTCCAGAGAGACAGGAGAGGATGCGGGAATGTGCACATCAGGATAACAGATGGGATCCGGTCCTGGAGTGCTGAGCCAGCCTTAGGAGGCATCTGATAGGTAAGAAATGGCGTCCAGATACCCGGATCGTGACAGAGCTGAATACTTCAAACCCACTACAGATTGTCTCAAAAACTGCGTCTCTTTCTCAGTATGTGACATCCTTGTTGAAATCTGGGATATCATTCCCCTAATAGAATCCACCCATGGGGGTTCGGATTCAGAAGGCTGAGACAGCACATTGCAGTCCTGAGTACATGGAATAGACTCCTCAGGAGAAGATACACACTCTGCAACACAGGACACAGAGTCCTTAGACATGGTAATGTGGATATACACACACACACACAGAGTATAAGGAGCCAGCCACACAGCGCCCCTGTAGGCAGTTACTATGATAAAAGCCCGGCGCTGACTGACCTTAATAGGGAGCGCTCCCTGTCAGTGTCCTAGTTCCTATGATCTGCAGGGAGAAAATGGCGCTGGTAAGTGCTGGATCCACTCTGAGAGGAAGCCCCGCCCCTTGTAATGGCGCGCGGCTTCCCACACAAATTGTTTATACTGGCCTGAGGATTTTAGTGATAACACGGGGATTAGCCCTTGTTAGCTGCGTGACCAGTGTAGGGTTTTCTGCACTGGCTCAGGACGCCCCTCAAAGCACCTACTGTGTGTTGCTGAGCCTTCCTGGAGCGCAGCCTGTCAGAGCTGCGCTTCCACCCTTGTGCCGCCATACCCTGCCGCTAACCGGGACGCCGGCGCTGTACTCACCACTTTTCTTCTGGCTTTGTTAGGGGTTGGCGGCCGTGCTGCGGGAGAGAGCAGTTGCCTCGTGGACTTGCGATCAGCAACCTCAGGAGCTCAGTATCCTGTCAGCGGAGTAGAGAACCATTAACTCTTTAGTAGTGATGAGCAGGTTCGGTTTCTCGGAATCCCAACCCCCCCGAACTTCACCCATTTTACACGGTTCCGACGCAGACTCTGATCCTCCCACCTTGCTCGGTTAACCCGAGCGCGCCCGGACGTCATCATCCCGCTGTCGGATTCTCGCAAGATTCGTATTCTATATAAAGAGCCGCGCATCGCCGCCATTTTCACTTGTGCATTGGATATGATAAGGAGAGGAAGTGCAGCGTTCTCTCAGTTTCTGTGCTCAGTGTGCTGCAAATATCTGTGCTCAGTGTGCTGCAAATATCTGTGCTCAGTGTGCTTGCAAATATCTGTGCTCAGTGTGCTGAAAATATCTACGTTCTCTGACTGAAAAACGCTCCATATCTGTGCTGCATTGTAGTATAGGAGGACAGTGCAGAATTTTGCTGACCAGTGACCACCAGTATTATATAGCAGTACGGTACAGTAGGCCACTGCTCTACCTACCTGTGTGTCGTCAAGTATACTATCCATCCATACCTGTGGTGCATTTTAGTTGTGCACAGTATATATAGTAGGAGCAGAATTTTGCTGACCACCAGTATATAATATATAGCAGTACGGCACAGTAGGCCACTGCTCTACCTACCTCTGTGTCGTCAAGTATACTATCCATCCATACCTGTGGTGCATTTTAGTTGTGCGCAGTATATATAGTAGGAGGACAGTGCAGAATTTTGATGACCACCAGTATATAATATATAGCAGTACGGTACAGTAGGCCACTGCTCTACCTACCTCTATGTCGTCAAGTATACTATCCATCCATACCTGTGGTGCATTTTAGTTGTGCACAGTATATATAGTAGGAGCAGAATTTTGCTGACCACCAGTATATAATATATAGCAGTACGGCACAGTAGGCCACTGCTCTACCTACCTCTGTGTCGTCAAGTATACTATCCATCCATACCTGTGGTGCATTTTAGTTGTGCGCAGTATATATAGTAGGAGGACAGTGCAGAATTTTGATGACCACCAGTATATAATATATAGCAGTACGATACAGTAGGCCACTGCTTTACCTTACCTCTGTGTCATCAAGTATACTATCCATCCATACCTGTGGTGCATTTTAGTTGTGCGCAGTATATATAGTAGGAGGACAGTGCCAAATTTGGCTGACCACCAGTATATAATATATAGCAGTACAGTACAGTAGGCCACTGCTCTACCTACCTATGTGTCGTCAAGTATACTATTCATCCATACCTGTGCTGCATTTTAGTTGTGCGCAGTATTATATAGTAGGAGGACAGTGCAGAATTTTGGTGATCACCAGTATATATATATATATATATATATATATATAAAGCAGTACGGTACAGTAGTCCATTGCTCTACCTCTGTGTTGTCAAGCATACTACAAAAGTTCAGTAAAATGACCCAAAAATCGAAATTAAAAGCATCTGATGAGAAGCGTAAACTTGCCAATATGCCATTTTTACGACACGGAGTGGCAAGGAACGGCTGAGGCCCTGGCCTATGTCCATGGCTAGTGGTTTAGGTTCACATGAGGATGGAAGCACTTATTCTCTCGCTAGAAAACTGCAGTGCCACTCCTAGGTGGGCCAGGTGTTTGTGTTGGCCACTTGGGTCGCTTAGCTTAGCCATCCAGCGACCTTGGTGCACCTCTTTTTTTCTTTGCATCATGTGCTGTTTGGGGACTATTTTTTAAATCAGCCATCCTGTCTGACACTGCAGTGCCACTCCTAGATGGGCCAGGTGTTTGTGTCGGCCACTTGCGTCACTTAGCTTAGTCATCCAGCGACTTTGGTGCAAATTTTAGGACTAAAAATAATATTGTGAGGTGTTCAGAATAAACTGGAAATGAGTGGAAATTATGGTTATTGAGGTTAATAATACTATAGGATCAAAATGACCCCCAAATTCTATGATTTAAGCTGTTTTTGAGGGTTTTTTGTAAAAAAAAAAAATTTAATTCAAAACACACCCGAATCCGACAAAACATTTTCAGGGAGGTTTTGCCAAAACGCGTCCGAATCCAAAACACGCCCGCGGAACCGAAACCAAAACACAAAACCCGAAAAATTTACGGTACACAGCACTACTCTTCAGGAACTTGGTTTCTAACCCCCCCCCCCCTTCCTCCGCCTAAGTCCCACGAAACAGGGAGGCTGTTGCCAGCAGCCTTCCTGTAACCTATCTCTAGAAAATAAAAAGCTAAGAAAACTCCTAGGAGCTCCCCTAGCTGTGACCAGCTCCTCCGAGCACATTTTCTAAACGGAGTCTGGTAGGAGGGGCATAGAGGGAGGGGCCAGCCCACACTATTAAACTTTTAAAGTGCCAGTGGCTCCCAAAGGACCCATCTATACTCCATGGTACTAAATGGACTCAAGTGTCCTCTAGGACATAAGAGAAAGTAGAGTATAACCTAGCAGATGATGAGGATTACAGGGTATTATATGGTGTATTGCATGTAAAGTACCTTGTTCCACACCTACTCTGCTGTAGCAATATACGTTATATAAGGGTGAGTAACACATGTACAGGCTTACCAGCGTATGAGTACACACATAAAGGAATGCTACCTTACCAATGCTTCCAGGAGTAACGTTAGGAGACATTTCTCTGATCCATCTGCTCATATGACTGATGTTATTGTTCATCTAGAATCTCCAATTCATACGATATGTTCCCCATCCATTGTTTTACATTGGTGCTGACATAGGACTTGGCGAGTGACTACATCTCCATTTATACTTCATGGTTAGTTACCAGTACAAGAGAGAGATATATCTAAGTCTTATTATAATATTACATTTGTTATTGTGAGTGTTCTCAGGAGGGTGGACACAATGATAGTCTGAGATACAATATTATAAAGCCTTCAGTAAAAGTTATGTTTTATTATACACACCCATTTACAATTAAGTGTCCCAGAGAGTCGTCTTCTCCTATTGTTTACAAGATTAATATTGTTACAGAAAATGTCACATTTCCATAATGTATTTTATTTCCAGCAGGTGGACACACAAGCAGGAATATCTCAGAAGGACATCTAATGTTATCCCCGGATTGTGACATAAAAGATAATGACAGTAGACAGGATTCTCCAGGAGATCACCCCATTACCCCAATTATACATCCAGCTCTATCAGCTGATCCCCCTGATCCTGGGAAATGTTCTCCTGATCACTCTGATATTGGTGCATCTGTTACAGCTCTGACAGTAGATACAGTGTTTCCGTGTTCTGTAGATACACAGAACACAAATCTTATTAACCCACACACAGGTAAGGCAGGTGAAAGGCCACTGATATGTTCAGAGTGTGGGAAATGTTTTACATACAAATCAGATCTTGTTACACATCAGAGAAGTCACACAGGTGAGAGGCCATTTCCATGTTCTGAGTGTGAGAAATGTTTTACAAAGAAATCAGATCTTATTAGACATCAGCGAAGTCACACAGGTGAGAAGCCATTTTCTTGCTCTGAGTGTGGGAAATGTTTTACACAGAAAGCAAATCTTGTTATACATCAGAGATGTCACGCAGGTGAGAAGCCATTTTCATGTTCTGAGTGTGGGAAATGTTTTACACAGAAAGCAAATCTTGTTATACATCAGAGAAGTCAAACAGGTGAGAAGCTGTTTTCTTGCTCTGAGTGTGGGAAATGTTGTGTAAGTAAATCACATCTTGTTATACATCACAGAAGTCACACAGGTGAGAAGCCATTTTCATGTTCTGAGTGTGGGAAATGTTTTGCACTTAAATCATATCTTGTTAGACATCAGAGAAAGCACACAGGTGAGAAGCCATTTTCTTGCTCTGAGTGTGGGAAATGTTTTACACAGAAAGCACATATTGTTAAACATCAGAGATGTCACACAGGTGAGAAACCATTTCCATGTTCTGAGTGTGGGAAATGTTTTGCACTTAAATCATATCTTGCTACCCATCAGCAAAGTCACACAGGTGAGAAGGCATTTCCATGTTCTGAGTGTGGGGAATGTTTTGCATTTAAATCATATCTTGTTAGACATCAGAGAAAGCACACAGGTGAGAAGCCATTTTCTTGCTCTGAGTGTGGGAAATGTTTTACACAGAAACCACATCTTGTTAAACATCAGAGATGTCACACAGGTGAGAAACCATTTCCATGTTCTGAGTGTGGGAAATGTTTTGCACTTAAATCATATCTTGCTACCCATCAGCAAAGTCACACAGGTGAGAAGGCATTTCCATGTTCTGAGTGTGGGAAATGTTTTGCACTTAAATCAGCTCTTGTTAGACATAACAGAAGTCACACAGGTGAGAAGCCATTTTCTTGCTCTGAGTGTGGGAAATGTTTTACACAGAAAGCAAATCTTGTTATACATCAGAGATGTCACGCAGGTGAGAAGCCATTTTCATGTTCTGAGTGCGGGAAATGTTTTACCCAGAAATCAAGTCTTGTTATACATCAGAGAAAGCACACAGGTGAGAAGCCATTGTCTTGCTCTGAGTGCGGGAAAAGTTTTACCTGGAAATCAAGTCTTGTTATACATCAGAGAAGTCACACAGGTGAGAGACCATTTCTATACTCTGAGAAATAAATCAGCTCTTGTTGCACACAATAGACATCACTCAGGTGAGCAACCATTTTAATCTTCTGGAGTATACCTATCATTGCCATGTGTTGTTCTTCAAGTTTCTTATCCTATCTCCTATGCTTTTTGCAATATACATGTTACCATTGGGTGAAATAATCAGATGTCATGCCCTCATCTACCATTGCTATACAGATGACCTGTCTTTGCTTCAGGTACTGAGAACCCAGTACCAATCCTAAATGGTTGTCTAGCTGAGCTCCAGGTGTGGGTGATGCCAGATGGCTGTGACTCAGTCCTGGTGAAACAGGTCCATATGGTAGGAGCTCACCAACAAAGGGCAGGGCTACAGTTCAGCTTTGCAAACCAACCAGACTTACACTTGGGGGTTCAGAGTTACAAAATGCTGATCATGTGCGGAATCTTGGTGTCCTGGATGGTGGAGTGACACTTAGACATCAGTATCTGCCACAATCAGATTTTCATCTGAGGAACATAGCCAGACTCCAACACTTTATTCCCTCAGATCTACCTACAGTCATACATGCACTTGTATTATCACGCATAGACTACTGCAATGTCCTCTACCTGGGTCACCTAGCAAAAGAATCGCACCGGTTGTAGCATGTACAGAATGTAGCAGCCAGGCTGTTACCTAACCAGCCCGTTCCTGCCACATAACACCCATTCTCTGCTCCCTTCACCGGCTGCCTGTAAGATGATGACTATTACATAATCTTACTGACTCTCCCAGCCCTACATGACCAGGGTCCATGGTACCAGAAGCAGCTTCTGCCTCGTTACTGTCCTGCTTTCTTACTTCCATCTGCAGATGATGAACTGTTACCAGCAGTACCAAGAATCCCCAAGCAGTGCTGAGATGTCGGGGGAGACAGGGTGGTGACACTAGTGCAGTAGTGGGGGCTGCCGGAGGCACGGTCTGTGGGTAATATTGTCCCCAAACAGTGCTGAGGTGTCAGAGTGGAGACAGGGCAGTGGCAGTAGTTGGAGGAGACAGGGCGGGTGGCAGTAGTTGGGGGAGACAGGGCGGTGGCAGGAGTGGGGGTAGACAGGGCGGGTGGCAGTAGCGGAAAGAGAGGGTGGATGGTCACAGTGCAGTACCAGGGGCTGCTGGAGGCAGTACAGAGGTGTATGATTCCTGCACAGAACCAGTTGATAATTAGACTTAATGATGAATATTCTTCCTTATTTCTAATTAATCCCTTGTATGTGTTGCTGTTATTTGCTGTGTCAGCCTTTATGTGTGTTCTGTGTAATAATCCTGAAAGTAGTGCTGCTACCGATCTCATATCATTTGTAGTAACTTGGAAAAGATGAGATATGAGGTGCACTCTGGAAGCTTATAGGGGGTTAAGGAAAGATGAACACAGATGTGACATCACGCAGCCCCCCCGGAAAATGGTCCCGGCCCACCCGCGTTCACCCCTCAGGGATGCGACCACAATGTGTGTGTCTGTGCGGCTGCTGCGTACGTGCATTTTGTCACCACCAGCAAACTGCTGCACGACGCTATTGCGGCTGGGTCTGAATGACCCCCATAGGGTTTTGGCTCTCCTGATATGTATCTGTTTTACTTGCCTGCAATACTATAATGTAACTTGAATTGTTTCTGTGCTTTAAAGGATATTTTATCCATGTTGTGCAGAGTAAAGTATTTTTTAAGTTTAAAATATAGAGAAAAATCTGTGTATTAAAGATATGAAATAAAGTTGTTTAAAACAAAAGATTTCCGTTGAGTCTTTTTATGTGTCTGTGTATTATCTTATTTCCAGATAATTGTCGCTATGGTGACAGAAACCATTTCCTGTTAATGTGTCACTTGTATTGTTACTTTTGTGTCCAGTGGGTGGGCTCGGAAATGTTATCCTTTTCCTCGCAGCCCCAGTTGCTGGAGAAAATGAAGGAGGAGCTGTTGACGGGTCACGTTCCGCTTGAGTTGACAATTTTCTCACCAGCAGGTCTTTCCACCTCTGTAGACTTGTGTCCGGAAAGAGAGATACAACGTAGGCTTTAAACCTAGAATCGAGCACGGTGGCCAAAATGTAGTGCTCTGATTTCAACAGATTGACCACCGTTGAATCCTGGCAAAGCGAATGAAGGTCTCCATCCACAAGTATTTCCAGGGAAGACGTTAAGTCTGAGGGACTATGCACAGGCCCAAATGATAATTATTTTATGATCCTTCTATGTATGAACCAGCCGATAGAGGGAATAATCCGAAAGTGTTAATACCAAAGATTAG
Source organism: Pseudophryne corroboree (assembly GCF_028390025.1). Lineage (NCBI taxonomy): Eukaryota > Metazoa > Chordata > Amphibia > Anura > Myobatrachidae > Pseudophryne > Pseudophryne corroboree. The sequence continues at coordinate 288,332 of NW_026967498.1, forward strand.
CTAATCTGGTTGGAGGTGCGCCATTAAGCAAATTGCGATGACTGGTTAGAGGGTTTAGAAAAAAACGCTCGTGTGCCGATATCTAAAGAAGCCTTAATGTGTGGCGCACTATTTTTTCTTTATGTTTCATGAATAAATGAAAACATAACTTTTATTATTTTTATTTAAGATAGATTTTTCAATAGGCATGACATAAGGCAATTGATTGTCAGCCTGGAAAGACAAAAAATTTATGAAAGATATAAAATAATTTATATACCAGCACTACCTATCTATGGGTATATGGGTGGAGCAATAACTGATATAAGCAAGTGAAATATAAAAGGGATTTAAAACACACTTTTTTTTTTAAATCAAATTTATGAGATCCTTTCACAACGGGATTGTGATCTCAGAAAAAAAATGTTTTACAGCTGTGCCCTGCAGAGCGTTACTACTGCATACAACCTAAGTGCTCTCTGCAGAGCGTTACTACTGCATACAACCTAAGTGCTCCCTGCAGATCATTACTACTGCATACAACCTAAGTGCTCCCTGCAGAGGGTTACTACTGCATACAACCTAAGTGCTGCCTGCAGAGCGTTACTACTGCGTACAACCTAAGTGCTCCCTGCAGAGCGTTACTACTGCATACAACCTAAGTGCTCCCTGCAGTGTTACTACTGCATACAACCTAAGTGCTCCCTGCAGTGTTACTACTGCATACAACCTAAGTGCTCCCTGCAGAGCGTTACTACTGCATACAACCTAAGTGCTCCCTGCAGAGGGTTACTACTGCATACAAACTAAGTGCTCCCTGCAGTGTTACTACTGCATACAACCTAAGTGCTCCCTGCAGAGCGTTACTACTGCATACAACCTAAGTGCTCCCTGCAGAGCGTTACTACTGCATACAAACTAAGTGCTCCCTGTAGAGCGTTACTACTGCATACAACCTAAGTGCTCCCTGCAGAGTGTTACTACTGCATACAACCTAAGAGTGCTCCCTGCAGAGCGTTACTACTGCATACAACCTAAGTGCTCCCTGCAGAGCGTTACTACTGCATACAACCTAAGTGCTCCCTGCAGAGCGTTACTACTGCATACAACCAAAGTGCTCCCTGCAGAGCGTTACTACTGCATACAACCTAAGTGCTCCCTGTAGAGCGTTACTACTGCATACAACCTAAGTGCTCCCTGCAGAGCGTTACTACTGCATACAACCTAAGAGTGCTCCCTGCAGAGCGTTACTACTGCATACAACCTAAGTGGCCTTTTCTGGTACCACTGCATACAACCTAAGTGCTCCCTGCAGAGTGTTACTACTGTATACAACCTAAGTGCTCCCTGCAGAGCATTACTACTGCATACAACCTAAGTGCTCCCTGCAGAGCGTTACTACTGCATACAAACTAAGTGCTCCCTGCAGAGCGTTACTACTGCATACAACCTAAGTGGCCTTTTCTGGTAACCACTATGTCTTACAATGACCACTTTGTTACTACCCATAGCGGATCACACGTTAAGACAGTGTTACTACCTATAATGTATAACTGTGGGATCGCTCTCACAGGCACAAAGAAACATATATGTTCAATTCAGCACTTGTGTAATAATATTGGTATTGAGAGGAAATGTTTTCCTATAACCAAGTATATCATTTTAAAACCCAGGCACCAATGTGATCAAGCAAACATGAAACGTACGTCATCGGAAGCTCAGACGTACACTGTCTCCGGTCATACGTGTCGGTGCATCATTATGATTATTAGCATTATCAGCAACATAGTAAGCACGGGATCCGGTGAGGATCCTGACAGTGTAAATACCTACACTGGAGTCCGACACTGCTTGGAATGCTAGTGTTGGTATTCCGAATAAGATTACAATCCCGGTGCCGGAATACGGACCGCCAGGATCCTGGATGTCTGTGTGGTGGGCCCCCGGAGAAGTAAGCTGCAGAGGGTGAAAGTGGGGGGTTGGAGGAGGTTAGGTTTAGGTTGCGAGGGGGGGTTAGGTTTAGGCTGTGGGAAGGGGGGGGGGTTAGGGTTAGGCACCGCTGGGGAGGGTTAGGCTGCGGGAAGGGGAGGTTAGGGTTAGGCACCCCTGGGGAGGATTAGGCTGCGGGGTGGGGTTAGGTATAGGCACCATTGGGGAGGGTTAGAGTTAGGCTGCAGCAGGTTGGGGGGGTTATGGGTTAGGATTAGGCTGCTAAAAGGGAGGGTTGAGGGGTAGGGTAAACATACTTTTCTTCCCGTCGGGATTCTAACTATTGGGAACACCGGCATATCAGCCCCAACCTGTAAACACAGACAGGGGTTCAACAGGTATATGACAGGAAGATGTGTGGGGGCATTGCTATTATTAGTAACTGCAACATGGTGACTTGATCACAGAGGTTCAGCAGGTAAATTACATCTTTGTGTCAACTTTAAAGCTGACCTCCACGCCAAACATCAGGCAGAGCACCACCAGCAGCAGGTTCATGTGCATGATATCTGGTCGAGAAGCATCTGCCGCCAGTTCTCCATCATCTGGCTTCCCCTTTTCGATTTTTCACAGAGACACCCTGCGGGCATTTGCAGGATATATATATATATAAAAGTAGAGGAAGAAACAACAGAGCGCCTATAGTGTAGTATCCTTTAGTGAAATTTTTGTCACACGCAAGAATAATATTGCGTACCGGATTACGGCTTGACACAATGCCTGTCGATCCCCTGGTCTTTTGAGTCCAATCTTCTGTCGGAGTCTATATAGAGTCAGGAGACAAGGAATCGCTATATAGCGCAGTAATTTACTCAGTAAGTATGGTCAGGTTTAGTATGTCACATACTACAGGCAGTGGATGTGTCCAGTACTCTTACTGAATCCAGGCTATCCTATGAAAACATCACTCTGAGAAGGACCAAGATAATATACACCAATACTGATATGCATGAATCATTGCTGTATCTGGTACGCATGTAAGCTTATGTGACATACTAAACCTGACCCCACTTACTGAGTAAATTACTACGCTATATAGCGATTCCTTGTCTCCTGACTCTATATAGACTCCGACAGAAGATTGGACTCAAAAGACCAGGGGATCGACAGGCATTGTGTCAAGCCGTAATCCGGTACGCAATATTATTCTTGCGTGTGACAAAAATTTCACTAAAGGATACTACACTATAGGCGCTCTGTTGTTTCTTCCTCTACTTTCAGATTTCCGTTTGGGTCACGAATACCTAGTGGCACATTTTGAAGAACTGAGCAGCCACCCGTTAAAACGGGGAGAGTGTGGACTTTTTGACTAATCAAACCTTGAACTAGTTGAACAAAACTTACTTACTGGACTGGTCATTTGACCTATTTATTCTGGACTGCAGATTGCACTTTTTACAGTGAGATATTACGTAAAATTGACGAGCGCACTGATCCACTCATCTGTAAATATATATATATATACAAACAAAAATTGGCGGCACTCACAGACTTTTCAGAAGCTAAAGGACCACAGAAGCCTTCTAGCGCTATATAAAACCAGCTCCATGAGTCTGGCACTCACAAGTGGTGACAGGTATACTTGCTACGGTGCCCTCCTAGGGCATAGAGATGACAGTTTGCAATCTGCAGACTTGTTAACAGTTTAAAAAAGTCCTTTATTCATACATTTCGGTCCTGCATCCATCGGCAGGCACAATATTTTGATTGATAATGGGCGCAAGGCCGAAACATAGAAATATAGGGTGTCTACAGAGGGCAAGCGGTCATCTTTATGCATATATATATATATTCTATTATGTGTACTATGGGGGTCATTCCGACCCAATCGCTCGCTGCAGTTTGTTGAAGCGCAGCGATCGGGTCAGAACTGCGCATGCGCCGGTACCACAGTGTGCTGGGGCATGGCAGCCGTCGTTGCCTAGCGATCACCTCTGAGGCTGAGGCGGTCGCTGGGCGGGAGCAGCGTTGACCGTTGCAGGTGCAGGCCGCGGTGGCTGTGTGACGTCACATGCAGCCGATGCGGGCTGGGGAGCGATGAGTAGCTCCCGGACGACACGCTAAATCTGCGCTGGTCGGGAGCTGCTCTTGAAGTGCAAAGGCATCGCCGCTGTGTGGTACCTTTGCACTTCTGTGGAGGGGGGGCGGGCTAACATGCGGCGTCCCCCCACATGTGCCCACGTCTTCCTATTATATATACATGTGTGTCTGTAAAGTCTGTCCAAGTCCATATATGTGTGTGTGTATATATATATATATATATATATATATATACACACACACATACGGACTTCACACACACACTCTCAGCACATCAGCCCCTTAACGAACACCCCATCTCTTACATATGATCCCCCACAGATTAAATATTTAATGATCCCACCTCCTCCCCACCTTGTATATATTTCATTAACAGCACTCACTATCACTTATAGAATATATTTAATGAACCCCCCTCCCCCGTGTCCTCATACACTGACCTCTGCTGACTGGAGTGCACCCAAAGTCAGGCAGCCTCCCGCGCTCCTCCTCCACAGCCCCAATGTCAAATGCACAGCGCCGGTGTCTTCTTGTAGTCACCGGTGCTGCAGTAGCACCGGATCACAGCGCTGCCTCCCGCGGCGGGTACAGGGCCGGCATCGGGATGATTCTCCTTTCCGCCAGGCTCCACCATCAGCAGCAGCTTCAACAGCAGCTTCCGCTGCTGCTGCTGGGAGTCTGCTGGATGATCCCTATACAGCAGCTCCGGGGAGCTCTTAGAGAGTAGGGCCCAGGGTACTTACCCCCTGGAACCCCCCTTAATCAGCACTGAGGAGGATACAGAGCTGTCCGCAGATGCGCAAGGAGGTGTCCAACCACAGCACTCCCAGTGCCAGCATGAGCGGGGGCAGAGGCGCTAGTACACATGTGCGTCACACCTAGCTGCCCGCCGCTCCTCTGCCCCAGTATTGACGCCTCTCCCATGTTTGGGGGGAGTGAGTTGCCCCCCCATTCCGACACCCCTGAGTGTGAACAAGTAATGCGTGTGGATGAGAGACACAGATCTTGTGCAGAGCGGAGAGGTCGGGTAGGTAAAAATTTTGAGATGAGTGAGGAGATGTATTTTGGTGCAGTTTGGTTAATAGCCTTGTATGTCAGTAAAAGTATTTCTGCAGCTGGGTACACTGGTATAGGCACAGGGAATAACATCGGGGTGTAGAGTTGGATCTTGTTCCGAGGCACCAGCAGGCTAAAACTTTGACTGTTCCCAGGATGCACCGCATTGCCTCCTCTATAGCCCCGCCTCCAGGCACTGGAGCTCAGTTTGTAAGTTGGTGCCTGCAGTGCAGGTCACTAACAGGTGGGGCTGCGCTAGACAGACCTGACGAAGAGCTTTTAGAAGACTTCAAGGGTCACAGCACTAGTTGTTATGATTCCCGTACTCCAGACCAGAGGAGATCTTATGGCAGAGGTCTGAGTACTGGGAAGATATGCTGGTTGTGGGAGCAGGAGAGCCTAGTAACCCCTGGCGCCCTAACTCCGTTGTCTCGCCCGTGTTATCAGAAATCCCTTGCGAGACTATGGTTGCTTGAGCCCATGGCAGCCGCGTTCGAAGGGCGGATTATGTCTGCCCAACCCCGATGCCCCCGCAGGTCTTAATGGGAGACAAAGGGAAATCCGAGACAGGGTGATAACAAGGGGCCCTCTGACTAAGCAACCAGGCCAGGGGTTACAAGCTAACTAACTTAAACAAACGGTATGTGCGGACTAGCCGCCAGGGAAAAGGACAACCAAAGATCCACTGATCCGTTACTCCTATCCAGCACCGCTGGATACCAGAGTGGATCTGTGGGAGCGGAATCCTCCGCAAAAGCTCCAGAACACAAAGATACTAAATAATAAGCAGTAAGCGGACAAGCCGCAACACACGGCTGCGCCGCGACTCACGAACACCACAGGATGTTACAGGTGCTCGGTCAGACTCCAGGAATAGATGACAAACTTCCGAGTACAGGATCACTGAGGACAGGAACAACCGGATAGAGCAGGACTGGAAACTCTCTGTAGCTGACACACAGGCAAACAGGAAGCTATCACCGGCGTCTGTAGGAAGCCCTGAAAGTGCCTTTATTTAGGAACCCTCCAATCAGGATCCAGACAGGGCAATCTCAGGTAATGCCATGCAGCTTGCATGCTGCACGGCCAGCACACCATAATATAATTAGAACAGACCCAGCAACGGGGAACGCGGCCGAACGTGGCGTCCCCGTTGCTAGGGTCAGAGCGGCTCCGTGCGCCCGGCGTCTAGCGTTGCCAGGGAGCCGGCGGCTGTACGCGCACGGCGTCCCTGGTTGCTAGGCGCCGGGCCGCACCGACGAGCGGACCCCGGCGCCTAACAGTACCCCCCCCTTGAGGAGGGGTCAAGGAACCCCTAAAGCCAGGTTTCTGAGGAAATTCTCGGAAAAATGCCCTTTTGAGCCTTGGGGCATGAAGATCCTCATCCAGGACCCAAGATCTTTCCTCTGGCCCATAACCTCTCCAATGTACCAAAAAATAAAGCCGACCCCGGGACAACTTGGAATCGAGAACCTTCTCCACCAAGAACTCCTGCTGACCCTGTACATTTACTGGTGATCTCCCCTGAGATATTTTACGAGGAAATCTACTGGACGAAACATATGGTTTCAGCAATGAGCAATGGAAGGTATTTCCGATCCGTAAAGTTTTGGGTAAACGTAACCGGAAAGCAACTGGATTGACTTTTTTGATAATGTGAAATGGTCCAATAAATCTAGGACCCAATCTGGCTGAGGTTTGTCGAAGTTTAATGTTGCGAGTCGACAACCACACCCTGTCTCCTACTTTAAAAGTGCACGGCCGCCGGAGCCTGTCAGAAATTTTTTTTTCCCGGAATGCTGCTTTTCTGAGAGCCAGGTGCACTTTTCTCCAAATAAGTCTAAGATGAGAGGTCAGGGCCAGAGAGGAGACAGAGGAATGTTGAAAAAATGAATTAGCTCTGGGGTGAAAACCAAAAACTGCAAAAAATGGAGACACATTGGTGGAGGAATGACAGGCATTATTATAAGCAAACTCTGCCAATGGAAGAAACTCAGACCAGTCATTTTGGAGTTTGGCCGAGTACAAACGCAAATATTGTTTTAGAGATAGGTTAACTCGCTCAGTCTGCCCATTGGATTGGGGATGATAGCCGGACGTTAAAGATAATTTCATCTTTAACGAAGCACAAAAAGACTTCCAAAATTGTGCAATGAATTGTGGACCCCGATCAGAAACAATATCAGTGGGTAAGCCATGGAGTCTGAAAACTTGGCGGAGGAACAAGACTGCCAATCCCTGGGCAGATGGCAATCGGGGAAGAGCAATGAAATGGGCCATTTTGCTAAAACGGTCCACTACCACCCATATGACTCGGCATCCGGCTGACAGAGGGAGGTCCACCACAAAATCCATGGAGATATGCGACCATGGCCTAAGAGGAACATTCAAGGGCATAAGTTGACCTATAGGCAAAGAACGGGGAACTTTATGCTGTGCACAGACCTGACACGAAAAAACAAACTCTTTAATGTCTTTGGAAAGACCAGGCCACCATACTGAGCGGGAGACTAATTCCAAAGTCTTAGCGATTCCCGGATGCCCGGCAACTTTGCTATCATGAAACTCCGTCAAAACAGTTGCTCTCAAAAACTCAGGGACAAAAAGACGACCAGCAGGAGTATTTCCAGGAGCTTGATGTTGAAGCAGCTTTAACTGGGTAAATACATCCTGTGTGAGGCCTGCCCGAATGACTGAAGACGGAAGTATGGGAGTAACAGGACTGTTGTCTTGAACTGGAAGAAAACTGCGTGACAGGGCATCTGCCTTCGTATTCTTAGAACCTGGCCTGAAGGTGATAATGAATTTGAAACGAGTAAAAAATAAAGCCCAATGAGCCTGCCGGGCATTCAGTCGTTTAGCTGATTCAATGTATTGAAGATTTTTGTGATCAGTCAAAACTGAAATGGTATGAGTCGCTCCTTCAAGCCAATGCCTCCACTCCTCGAAAGCCCATTTAATAGCCAGCAATTCCCGGTTACCAACATCGTAGTTGGATTCTGCAGATGAGAATTTCCTGGACATAAAGGCACAAGGATGTAATTCAAGGGAATCCGGATCCTTCTGAGAAAGGATAGCCCCTACTCCAACCTCCGAGGCATCAACCTCAACAATGAAAGGCAATTCTGGGTTGGGATGTCTAAGGACAGGGGCTGAGACAAAGGCTTGTTTCAAGGCCTGAAAAGATAACTCAGCTTCACGTGACCAATTGGTAGGATCTGCTCCCTTCTTAGTCAGTGCCACAATGGGAGCAACTAGGTCAGAGAAAGAGTGAATAAATCTTCTATAGTAGTTCGCAAACCCTAAAAAGCGCTGAATTGCTTTTAAGTTGGTGGGTTGCGCCCAACTAAGGATGGCTTGGAGCTTCTTTGGTTCCATACGGAATCCCCGAGGGGAAATAATGTACCCTAAAAAGGATACCTCCGTGACATGAAATTCACACTTCTCCAGCTTGGCATATAGGTGATTTTCACGTAATTTCTTTAGAACCTGACGCACCTGGGTAACATGTTGTTCTACAGATTCAGAATATATCAAAATATCGTCTAAGTAGACTACAACGAATCTTCCAAGAAATTCGCGGAGCACATCGTTAATGAGATCCTGGAAAACTGCCGGAGCGTTAGACAGGCCGAATGGCATAACCAGATACTCATAGTGGCCTGACTGAGTACTGAATGCCGTTTTCCACTCATCCCCTGACTTGATTCTGATGAGGTTATATGCTCCTCTCAGGTCAATCTTAGAAAAAATCACAGCTGAACGTAGCTGATCAAAGAGGACAGAGATCAGCGGCAGAGGATAAGTATTTTTTACTGAGATTTTATTCAAAGCTCTAAAGTCAATGCAGGGTCTGAGTGAACCATCCTTCTTCTCTACGAAGAAGAAACCTGCACTTAAAGGGGATTTAGATGGCCTGATAAATCCTTTCCCAAGGCTTTCTTTCACATACTCATTCATGGCCACAGTTTCAGGACCAGACAATGCATATAACCTTCCTTTAGGCAACGTGGCACCAGGAATTAGCTCAATGGCACAATCATAAGGCCTATGGGGAGGCAGAATATCCGCATTACCTTTGGAAAAAACATCAACAAAATCCTGGTATTCCCCAGGAATGGGTGCGGGAACGGCGGCAGCTACTCGGATAGGAAGCGTAATACATTCTTTATTACAGATGGTACCCCATTGTAAGATCTCCCCCGACTGCCAATCAATGATGGGATTATGAAAGGCCAGCCAAGGGTGACCCAGAACCACAGGAACTGCTGGACAATAGGTAAGGAAAAACTCAATCTTTTCAGAATGCAGAGCTCCTACCGAGAGTAAAACAGGAGGCGTACATAGAGAAATAACCCCATTGGACAAGGGACTCCCATCTAAACCATGCATGGTGACACACCTACCCAAGGTTAACTGAGGAATACCTAAGGCCTTGGCCCATGTTAAATCCATAAAGTTCCCTGCAGCTCCACTGTCCACAAAAGCAGAGACCGAGGAACAGAGGCTGCCAAAGGAAACTTTAGCAGGAACTAACAGTGAATTAATTGAGGAGATAAGCTGCAGACCAAAGTGAACCCCGTCACAACTCACTTGGTCAGGAAGTTTCCCGACTTGATCGGACAACTACGGGCAAAATGTCCCTTACCTCCACAGTATAAACAAAGACCAGAATTTTGCCTCCTGGTTCTTTCTTCAGGAGACAATTTGGAGAGACCTATCTGCATAGGCTCCTCCATGTCTACAGGAATGGAAAGAACACAAGGAGTAGACCCGACAGATGCCCCTTTTTCAGCCCTCCGCTCTCTGAGCCGACGATCTATCTTAATAGAGAGCTCCATGAGTTTATCGAGAGTCTCAGGAGCGGGATACTGAAGGAGACTGTCTTTTATAGATTCAGATAAGCCGAGGCGAAACTGACTGCGTAGGGCTGGGTCATTCCATCCACAGTCGTTCGACCAACGGCGAAACTCCGTACAATAATTCTCTGCGGGGTTCCTACCCTGTCTAAGAGCACGCAACTGACTCTCAGCGGATGCCTCTCTATCAGGGTCGTCATACAATAGCCCTAAAGATTTTAAAAAGGCGTCTACAGACGATAAGGCCGGATCGTCTGTCTTTAAACCAAAAGCCCAGGTCTGAGGATCCCCCTGAAGCAGAGAAATAATAATTCCAACCCGCTGAGCCTCCGTACCTGAGGAGACTGGTCTTAAACGAAAATAAAGTTTACAAGACTCTTTAAAATTAAAAAACTGTTTTCTATCCCCAGAAAAACGGTCAGGCAGATGCATTTTTGGTTCAGGGATGACCCTCGGGGAAGTCCGTAACAGATCTTCCTGTGACCTCACCCGGAGGGACAGATCCTGAACCATCTGAGTAAGTTCTTGAATCTGACTAACTAGAAGCTGGCCAGGATTTGGCCCAACACCGGCGGGATTCATGAGGCCGACAAAATCTCCCAACTGAATAAGTGAAAAAAAAACTAACTCCTGTTAATTTAAATTTTTTCTTTTGTCTGGCCGGTGATAATGTTATGATTCCCGTACTCCAGACCAGAGGAGATCTTATGGCAGAGGTCTGAGTACTGGGAAGATATGCTGGTTGTGGGAGCAGGAGAGCCTAGTAACCCCTGGCGCCCTAACTCCGTTGTCTCGCCCGTGTTATCAGAAATCCCTTGCGAGACTATGGTTGCTTGAGCCCATGGCAGCCGCGTTCGAAGGGCGGATTATGTCTGCCCAACCCCGATGCCCCCGCAGGTCTTAATGGGAGACAAAGGGAAATCCGAGACAGGGTGATAACAAGGGGCCCTCTGACTAAGCAACCAGGCCAGGGGTTACAAGTTAACTAACTTAAACAAACGGTATGTGCGGACTAGCCGCCAGGGAAAAGGACAACCAAAGATCCACTGATCCGTTACGCCTATCCAGCACCGCTGGATACCAGAGTGGATCTGTGGGAGCGGAATCCTCCGCAAAAGCTCCAGAACACAAAGATACTAAATAATAAGCAGTAAGCGGACAAGCCGCAACACAAGGCTGCGCCGCGACTCACGAACACCACAGGATGTTACAGGTGCTCGGTCAGACTCCAGGAATAGATGACAAACTTCCGAGTACAGGATCACTGAGGACAGGAACAACCGGATAGAGCAGGACTGGAAACTCTCTGTAGCTGACACACAGGCAAACAGGAAGCTATCACCGGCGTCTGTAGGAAGCCCTGAAAGTGCCTTTATTTAGGAACCCTCCAATCAGGATCCAGACAGGGCAATCTCAGGTAATGCCGTGCAGCTTGCATGCTGCACGGCCAGCACACCATAATATAATTAGAACAGACCCAGCAACGGGGAACGCGGCCGAACGTGGCGTCCCCGTTGCTAGGGTCAGAGCGGCTCCGTGCGCCCGGCGTCTAGCGTTGCCAGGGAGCCGGCGGCTGTACGCGCACGGCGTCCCTGGTTGCTAGGCGCCGGGCCGCACCGACGAGCGGACCCCGGCGCCTAACACTAGTAATGTCAGTCTGACATTCTGTGCTGTGACTCAATCACCTCCCTCCACAGCGCTGCATGCTCCCGCAGCCTAATTCCCGGGTACTTACAGCGGAGGCGCACCGGTTCCCATCAGGCGCACACAGCGCTGCTGCTCTCCTGGGGGAGGAGGTAAGAGGGTCCCCCAGGTGGGACCCGCCAAAATCGTGATCCGGTCGCGGTCTTAGGAGATGGACCGTGACGCTGGCATGGACACTGTGGCCGGGCAGGGCCCCACTATATCCACCGGGGCATGGGGCACAGGTCGGATTTATTCAAATCCTTTTATATTAGGCTCCACAGTACCCGGTGGTGAAGTCCAGCAGAGGGGATAAGGCTCTGACCTGTAGCCCCTCCCCCAGCCCCAGGCGCCATCTACAGCAGATGTTCCCACCCTAGAGCTGCATCCCTCCCTCTCCCTCTGCCTATCAGCGTTTGGGCACCATTACACAGAGTGGCGCTGATAAGAATAATTTATTGTCACTATAGCATGAACATGTATAGTGGAAGTACATACAGTTTTTTTGTCATAAATAAAATTAGCAAAGCTGAGAATTCAAGCCAATAATCACAGAGGGGAAGAAGCTATTCCTCAACCTGCTGGTTCCACATCCTAAACACCTATAACGTCTCCCCGATGGCAAGATGGAAAAACCACATTACAAGGATGACCCCTATCTTCAATCATCTTAATTGCCTCCTAGGCAAAGGTTGGCCAATGGTCCTCTCTGCAGATTTAATCACTCTATCCAAAGCAACAAGATCAGAACACTTGGCATTACCATACTACACCGTGATCGCGTACGCCAGCAAGCTCTCAATCACGCAGCGGTAGAAGTTAACAAGAGTCGATTGCTGCAGACCTGCTGCTCGGAGCTTCCGTAAGAAAAAAAGACGTTGCTGAGCGTTCCCGACCACAGACGTGATGTGTAAAGACCATGATAAATCCTCTGTAAATGTAATCCCCAAGAATTTCACATTGGTAACCCTGTTCACCTCCTCACCATTCAATATCAATGGGCAAAATGCTGGTTTTCTTAGATTTCCTGAAGTCTATCACAACCTGCTTAGTTTTCTTACCATTTAATAACAGGTTATTATTTACCCCCCACTCAGCGAGCCTTCTCACTTCCTCTCTGTAACCACTCTCATCTCCGCTAGTTATCAAACCCACTAAAGTGGTGTCATCCGCAGACTTTATCACAGAGATTGTTCCGAATTAGACTCACAGTCGGAGGTATACAAGGAGTATAAAAAGGGGCTTAAAACACAACCCTGCGGAACCCCTACATTTAATACCAATTCCAAAGACAAGTCAGAGCCCAGTCTGACTGTGGGCGATCCGTCAGGAAATCCAACAGCCAATTGCATATGGCCGTGTCATATCCGATCTCTAAAATCTTATTTATTAACACCGCCGGCATTACCCTGTTAAAGGCGGAACTGTAATCCACGAATAACAGTCTAGCATAGGAGTCTCTGTTTTCAAGGTGACAGAGTACCCTGTGAAGCACCATAAGAGCTGAGTCTTCAGATGATCTGTTCCGACGATAGGCAAACTGATTGGGGTCAAATCTCAATGGTATAACGTTTTTCAGATGGGCCAGAACAATTCTCTCCAAACATTTCATAATCAATGTAGTGAGATTGTCCTGGGACTGCTGGGCTCTGTCTCCTCTGTAAAGCCACCTGTCTCATCAGCGCTGTGCATTTACAGGACACTTACGTATTCTACATGTCATGTTAGACAGTGTTAGTTAAGAGCAAGTGTTCTGTTATCTGAATATTTACTACACATATTCTGTGATGCGGAGCGGTTCTTGGTGCTGGCAAGCAGTGCCTGCGGTTCTTGGTGTGGGCAAGCAGTGCTGTGGCCACAGTCACCCTGCAGGTGCCCGCCGCCTACCCGCACCTTGCTCCCCGGCTGCAGCAGATGCCGTGGGCTGTGTGGGCGTACGCTGCAGGCGGTGCACTTGTCAGATGCTAGAGGTCATTATTGACCTCTAGTGTCTGTGTGGCGCTGCTATGGGAGAGACATCATGACATCTTTCCCATAGAGAGGAGCCACAGGAGGCCAGATGGATGAAGCAGCAGCAGCAGTTGGGAAACAGGAGCGGGGCAGTGGTAAGTATTTTTTTATGTGTGTGTTTGTAAGCGGCTACTAAGTGACACAACTACTGGGGGCACAGTGACAGGGGGCATAACTACTGGGGCAAATCTACTCGTCGCAAATCTACTGGGGGCATGTCTACTGGGGGAAAATCAACTGGGGGGCACAACTACTTGGAGCAAATCTACTGGGGGCCCAGCTACTGGGCGCATATCAACTGGGTCGCACAGCTACTTGGGGCAAATCTACTGGGGGCACAGCTACTATAGGGAACAACTGTGGGCACACCCCTCCCCTATGAAGCCACGGCCCTCATTTTTTGCACGCGCCTTTGTTGCACACTAACTGTTTTACTGCAGGTGTCAGAGATAAGCCTCCTTCTATCAAGTCCCTTCAATTGTCTGTTCGATACCGTTTGTTTACCAATGCATTGGGAATCCCAGGAAGCAGACAACACACAGGGATATGTCGGCAAGATGAGACTAAAGCTTGTTTATTCAGCAAAGCATTATATAGCAAAAAGTTACTTGCATGGAAACTTGATACATGTCACAGAGTAAAACAAAATGCGTCTTTTCTCAGAAATCCTTTCTAGCTGGCCCCCTCCTTTGTGTCCTTCAGGAGAAGTCTAAAATCATGAGAAACTGTCTGATAACATATTTCCAAGACTATAGCTACAACCTTGCTTCTCACAGAATGTACTAACTATGAAATGTCAGCATTCTTATGACTTCTTAACAAAGCATCTTTCTTATTCACTACAACATGGCTGCTACTTATACAAAATGGCTGATATCTGCACAAGCTTAATAAATCTCTCTCAGTCCCTCCTTTCATAATAATATGACATTACAGTTGAGCTACAAGGCATCACACAATCTCTACCTAAAAGAGTCTAGGCAAACAGTCTAGCTATAATGGTGCTAAAGGCTATGTTCCTGTAGGATCGTGCTTGTCACTCTATCCCATGGAAGGTAAAGAACCGTTTGCTTCATATCCATTAAGATAGACTGCTCACGGCTCCTTCTTGCCAAGCTCTTCTGTATTTTCTTAAACTTGGAGGTTTAACATATTTGAGTTTACAGACTTCTTACAAGCTGAAAGGAAACAAAATAGCATCTTAAAACACAGATATATAAAAATTGCTAAGCCAACAATTTTTAATAAAAAAAAAACAATTTCATCCCATTAAACCAATTGGCAGGATTAACCCAGGAGAGGAAAACCATCCTCCCTTTCTACCAAGTCCCCTCCAGGAAGTTAGGGGTATTATGTTTGTTGGCATATGCCTACCTTTGAGTTTCCACTTCTTGGACATATTTCTAAACCATAAAACAAAAAGTGTGGGGTGGTGTATCTGGGGCGCCCTCCTTCTGTGGTCATAAGCTAGGACCAGAGTGATGGTAGCTTAACCAAACAAATGGTGGAAAATGCAAGAAATGTAGTATATTGGGAACATTCAAGTTAAAACATGTTACACAGGTTTAATACAATCTCATACATATAAAACAATATACACAATAAAAAGCATACCAAATTGGTAAGCTAGGAGCCGCAGGTGGTAATGATGCAGGGTGGTTCAAACTTCACCCTGCTCTGGCTCCTAAGCTTATAGCGGTCTTCTACCCTGGATGGTGTTCAAAATGTTCAGGAAAATTCAAATTGTGCTTAAATGAAAGAAAGCATACCGGAAAGATATGCTCCCAATATACTACATTTCTTGCATTTTCCACTATTTGTTTGGTTAAGCTACCATCACTCTGGTCCTAGCTTATGACCACAGAAGGAGGGCGCCCCAGATACACCACCCCACACTTTTTGTTTTATGTTCTAATTTTGGGGATAAGAGGAGAACCCCAGAGGTGTACCCTAGGCTTCCCCCTTTTCCTTCTTCCACCCAATAAGCTTTCCCACACCCTTCAGCAATATTTCTAAACCACTTCTTGTGCATTATCTATTCCATTAGTGATAAATGTACAACACATTCTTGGAGTTCTTTTCATACACATTTTAAAAATGTCACTCTATTTTGTAGTATGTATTTACTTCAAAGAAATCTAAAACCCCTATATGCTTCTATGTAGTGGGGACAAATGTGTATTACCCTCCTTTTCCAGGTGTGGGCCCATGTGATCCCAGCATCTCTTAACTAACTGGTATCATTGAACTTCTAGAGATTTCATGATCTTTACTTTAATTTGCTTAACACAAGATCTAGTGGCTTTGATGCCACACTTCTTACATACTAAACACTGGTGTGTAACGTTGGATTGATGGACATGCCAATCCCTGCCCTCTCCTATGAGGGATATAGAGTATATTCCATAAACAAAAAACCTTAAGGTTTCACATGTCCCATTGAGGCTTCTTACACATGATCTGGCATTTCAGAAACCTGTTGTAACTCTTCCACTCAAACTCCAAAAAGCAATGAAATTCCGATCATTAGGGCTGACGCCTTAATGGACGTGTCCCTTGCGCAATACAGATATGGTATGCCTTCACAGCCTGTGGGTAAGTGCAGATTCAGCACTCTCACAGAGTGACATTGCTGTCACTCACACAATGGTGGAGCTGCTCAGTCACAGATTTGTGTGCTCATTGGAATACACACATGCAGTCTATGCAACTGAAGGTCTGAGCGGAAGACAAAGCTGCTCGGATGAGGTAAGAGTTGTTGATTGGAGGGAGGAGACAGAGCGGTGTGGATGGGGAAACAGAAGTGTGTGGATAGAGGGAAGACTAAGCAGCACTGATGGGGTGACAAAGAAACACAGGATAATTCAGACTGCAGCAGCGATCGCAGTCTGAATTAGTTTGTTGGGTGCGAATGCGCAATGACTGCACTGTGCGTGCGTACCCCGGGAGCCCAGTGGGGGGAGGTGTAGGGCCTGACATGCGGGGCGGACTAGCCCTGTGCTGGGCGTCACATCGCATGTCAGAGTAAATGATTGTAGATGTGCGAAATTTGGCACATCTACAATCAATTCTGAATTGATTGTAGATGGGGGGGGGGTAAGACAGATGGGGGAAAGACAGTTGCACAGATGGTGAGGAGACAGCTGCATGGATGGGTGGACGGTGCCGTGTGGATGAGGGAGAAAAAGTAGCACAGATGTGGGAGGGGTAAGAGCAGTATAGATGGAAAGAAACGGCATGGATGAGGAAGGCAGAGCAGCATGGATGAGGGGAATACAGTCCCAACATCGGAGGGGATAAGTATTTTTACCTCCCCTTGGGGGGTGGCAGCTAGAGCTAATCTTTGGGTGGGGTGGATAGGGCAACCCCCCCCCCCAATAGTGATCCACGAAACGTACCTTCAGGATGACAGCTATATGAATAGGGTAAGAGTGGTGTGGATAGGGGTAGATCAAGCAGCAAGTATGGGAAGGGAGACGGGAAATGGTGCAGATGGGTTGAAAACACTGGCATGGATGGGTAGAAAACTGGTGCAGATGGGAGAGAAGACAGTGTGCCCTGTACTGAAGGAGGCAGAGTGACGTTGAAGAAGGAAACACTGAGCAGCACAGAGAGAAGGAAACTGTGGTACAGACAAGGCACAGGTGGGGAAAGACAGATGGTGCAGATAATTTAGTACAGACTAGCACAGATGGGAGAACACAGCAGTAGGGATTGGGGAAGACAGGGCAGCATGGGGGTGTATAGGGGAAGCAAGTGTAGATGCATAGACAGTAGATGGGGTATTATAGTTTTAGCAATTAACCAAGATATTTTGAGGGAGCTAAATGTGTATACTAAGGGGTAAATTTACTAAGATTTGTATTTTCCCGTTTCAGGTCAAAGTTCAATCACGAATGACATCGAAAGTGTAAAACTGCAACTTTTTGAATTTATTACGCCAAAATTTACTAAGCTGTCGTATTCGGGTTTTTCTTTTGTTCCGATGTCGATGTCATTCGTGTATTTTTTTCTATTTTTACGGCAGTGATTAGCAAAACACTGCCGACTTTTTAAAAATGAATCTCGGCCGGATCTGTGTGATCCGTGCTGGGGTTCATTTTTTTTTTAATTAAACAGTGTAAAATAAAAAATAAAAATTGCGTGGGGTCCCCCCTCCTAAGCATAACCAGCCTCGGGCTCTTTGAGCCGATCCTGGTTGCAAAAATATGGGTAAAAATATTACAGGGGTTCCCCCATATTTAAGCAACCAGCATCGGGCTCTGCGCCTGGTCCTGGTTCCAAAAATACGGGGGACAAAAAGAGTAGGGGTCCCCCGTATTTTTAAAACCAGCACCAGGCTCCACTAGCTGGACAGATAATGCCACAGCCGGGGGACACTTTTATACAGTGCCCTGCGGCCGTGGCATTAAATATCCAACTAGTCACCCCTGGCCGGGGTACCCTGGGGGAGTGGGGACCCCTTGATTGTCAGCGGTGACGTCACTTTAGGTCAACCGCAGGGCAGAAAGTTCCCACCATTGGTTACAATGGAGCGCATAGGCGCTACATTGTAACACTGCCGTGTGCCGCCTGTCACTCAGTACAGGAGCACACAGCCAATCAGGAGAGTGCTACAACGTGGCGCTCCCTGATTGGCTGAGGAAACCCACTTAGACAGAAGTCAGAATGGGTTTCTGGCATTCGGGGAAAGGAGTCCCATGTGAAAACATGGGGACCCTTTCAGTTCGTGGCTCGGGAATCCGTTTTGTTTTTTTATTCAAGTTCCTGGATTACAAATGGTTGCCCCGAGGACCCTGGATCTGGTGAGTAGAATTTATTCAACAGGTACCCCTTGGATTCTACTGGAGAAGAGGACCGACCTGCGTGTGAACATAAGGTAAGTATGTATGTATGTTTGTGTGCATGTATGTAATAAATCTTTACTTTCAAGGTGTGTGTCTTGTCTTTTTTGGGGTATTTTTTTAGTAATAGTACTACAGGTACCAGCGGGCCCGTTTTTCTGCCGCATGCTGGTACTTGTGGTTCTCCAAGTACCAGCATGCGGGGGAGGCTTGCTGGGCCTTGTAGTACTGCTACTAAAAACAATATCTTTTAATTTTAATTTTAGGGGTGACTAGTTGGATTTTTGATGCCACGGCCGCAGGGCACTATATAAAAGTGACCCCCGGCTGTGGCATTATCTGTCCAGCTAGTGGAGCCCGGTGCTGGTTTTAAAAATACGGGGGACCCCTACTCTTTTTGTCCTCCGTATTTTTGGAACCAGGACCAGGCGCAGAGCCCGATGCTGGTTGCTTAAATATGGGGGAACCCCTGTAATTTCCCCCCCCCATATTTTTGCAACCAGGATCGGCTCAAAGAGCCCGAGGCTGGTTATGCTTAGGAGGGGGGACCCCACGCAATTTTTTTTGGGAAAATAACCACTTTCCCACCCCTTCCCACTGATATACATGCACGGATCTCATGGATCCGTGCATGCCTATCCAATCACGGATATAAAAAGCAGGTCTGTTTTTTTTTAGCACTTTTTTGCGATTTGTAATTTTTCATGGCAGTGTTTTCCTCTTTTGAGATTTGCACTTTTTAGTAAATGACCGAGTTCTACTAATTTGCTGGCGTATTTTGACCGATGGTGTATTCATTCGTATTTTTTTACAACTACTTCCAAAAAAATACGAATGCCCTCATCACTGCCGTGATTTGAGTTTAGTAAATGACCGAGATGACACTTTGAAGAAAAAACGGCATCTCGGTCAAAATCGGGACCTTAGTAAGTTTACCCCTAAGTGAGATGGATGTATGGAGTGAGAAGCTGTTGTAACAAGGTGGGATTGTTGTGGTGACTGAATGGGATGGTTGTGGGCACTGTGTGGGATGGGAGCACCACAAAACTGCTCAGACCTTCAGTTGCATAGACTGCATGTGTGTATTCCAATGAGCACACAAATCTGTGAATTAGCAGCTCCACCATTGTGTGAGTGACAGCAATCTCACTCTGTGAGAGTGCTGAATCTGCACTTACCCACAGGCTGTGATGGCATACCATATCTGTATTGCGCAAGGAACACGTCCATTAAGGCGTCAGCCTTAATGATCGGAATTTCATTGCTTTTTGGAGTTTGAGTGGAAGAGTTACAACAGGTTTCTGAAATTTCGATCATGTCTAAGAAGCCTTAATGGTACATGTGAAACCGTAAGGTTTTTTGTCTATGGAATATATATATATGAATATGTGGATATATGAATATCTTGAAGATTGAAATAGATTTATATTTAATGTGATGGGTTTAAACTGATTATGGGTCGGGAACTCCACATCCCAAGTCCTAGCCATCGCCCACTTCTTGAACTAACCAATTGTCCCTGGTGCAGGACATGTCCCACCCCCTAACCAATGGAAGAAGAGCACACAGTGTCTATTGTATTATGTCTTGAGCTAGTGAATAAATAGAGCTTGCAGCAGGCTTGGTCAGACAAGACTCTGAAGGCTTTCTCCCTGATAACTGAGGACTGGATTCCAGGTTGCGCTGGCGAAACATTCTCACGTATGTATATTTCTCTGTAGCCATTGTTCGCCATTGTTCATGTTATTCTCTGTTATTATGTTAGATTTCTGTGTTAGCTTGTAGTGTATAACTTGTATTGTTTTTTCCCTTTTTCTCTGAATAATCCACGGCGGTGTTAGAGCTGCTGTGGTTTTAACCAAACTCGGTCTTGTGTTTTCACTTTTCTGCAAAGGGCTTTCTTAGCGTCTCAATCGCTCAAACAGCATTGACATTGTTAAGGTTTTTAAGCGTTACATCATTACATTACATTGACTACTAAGGTTTAGAGTATAAGCATATTCTTACTGTGTTTAATTAACAAGGTTTAAAGGTTATCAACTGTGTGTGTGCCCGCTGTGTGTATTCCGTACACTCAGCGCAGCGTGTGTATGCCAAGTGCGTACCACGGGGGTAATTCCAAGTTGATCGCAGCAGGAAATTTTTTAGCAGTTGGGCAAAACCATGTGCACTGCAGGTGTGGCCTATTTAACATTTGCAGAGAGAGTTAGATTTGGGTGGGTTATTTTATTTATTTTGTGCAGGGTAAATACAGGCTGCTTTATTTTTACACTGCAAATTAGATTGCAGATTGAACACACCACACCCAAATCTAACTCTCTCTGCACATGTTATATCTGCCTCCCCTGCAGTGCACATGGTTTTGCCCAATTGCTAACAGAATTCCTGCTGCGATCAACTTGGAATTACCCCCCACGTGCGGGACTCTGTACGCAAATAGCGTACAAAGTGCGTAGCACGTGCACGTGGTCTGGCGGCCATAGCGGCTCCAAGGTGATAGTATACAGCTTTATGTTTTAAGATAATAATTGACATTATCACATGCTACTGCCAGGTGAAATAGTCAGATGTCATGCCCTTCATCTATCACTGCTATGCAGATTACCTGTCTTTGCTTCAGGTACTGAGAACCCAGTACCAATCCTAAATGGTTGTCTAGCTGAGCTCCAGGTGTGGGTGATGCCAGTTGGCTGTGACTCAGTCCTGGTGAAACAGGTCCTTATGATAGAAGCTCACCAACAAAGGACAGGGCTACAGCTCAGCTTTGCCTACCAACCAGACTTACGCTTGTGAATTCAGAGTTACAAAACGCTGATCCTGTGTGGAATCTTGGTGTCCTGGATGGTGGAGTGACACTTAGACATCAGGTATCAGCCACAAACGGATCCTCATCTGAGGAACATAGCCATACTCCAGCACGTAATTCCCTCAGAAGATCTACCTACAGTCATACATGCACTTGTATCATCACACATAGACTACTGCAATGTCCTCTACCTGGGTCTCCCAGAAATAGAATTGCACCGGTTGTAGCTTGTACAGAATGCAGCAGCCAGGCTGTTACCTAACCAGCCCGTTCCTGCCAGATAACACCCATTCTCTACTCCCTTCACCGGCTGCCTGTAAGATGGTGACTCTATTACATAATCTTACTGACTCTCCCAGCCCTACATGACCAGGATCCATGGTACCAGAAGCAGCTTCTGCCTCCTTACTGCCCTGCTTACTTACTTCCACCTGCAGATGAAGGACAGAGAATCCTGTGTGTTTCAAAGTACGTTCTGACCAGCAAAAGTAACCACCTTCCAGTGGATAGAATATATAGTGTGATATCAATATACAATATATTATTATAATTTCATTATCACTGTAATATAATGTATATTGATTTTTTGAGCATGATATCCAATAACAGACCTTTAACTAATGGTATCAGGTTTTATTACTCCAGGATGTAGAATGAATCTACCTCTCTCTTGTAATATTGGGAGTTATTTGGGCACAACAGCCCTCTCCTAACTTCTCACATACAATATCAGGTTCAAAAACAATACTGAGCATATGGTGATTCTGCCACTCAATTGCTTGTATGTGTAGAGTCAGATATATTATTAATACATCTCTTATTGTTAGTATCAAGCATCTGATTCCCCCATATGGGTTATTACGGTGAGCATTCCTGTAGTTATATCTCCCATCAGCGAGATCACATATTCATGAATATTTGTACATTATATAAGTAGTGGTGCTTTTAAAAGCTGCTTCAGTAAGTCTTATCCCTATCAGAGGGAGTTTAGTATATATCTCACTCTATATTTTATCTAGAGATATTATTGAGACACACTGGATATGATCATATGATATGTTGTTAAATGAACACAATACGACACTAATCTCATATGACTGGCTAGTGTCCAGTTAGATGGCTGGTCATTGAGGCTGGTTCCAATATATATAGTATCCGTGGCCAGTCCAACTTAAATATCAGTATATGTGCGCTGACCTTAATTAATCCCTACTCGGGGTCAAACTGTGTCATTCTCAATCAAATCATAAGGGACCGTTTTGTATACGTATTCCCTGTAACCACGCTGATTGGGTCACGTATATCAACGCGTCCACACTAATATTCCTTTTACTAGAGATATGCAGGAGCGATCTTATTATCAAATTGAACAGGGCAATTGTATTTGTAAAATATGTGTGATGAGTCCGCTTGTGTTCTCTGTCCTGGATATCATGTACGATCGATATTACATGACTTGTGTCAACAGTTTGTGTATTATTAATCTAACATGTTTCTAGACATTATATTAATTATTCTGTGCTGGAATTGAACATGAACACTGAGGCTGTCTTATGCACGGGTTCCCTGTAATCAGGATAGTATACGGTCTAGAAAGAATACTGGCGAGAGAGAGAAGCGCATATATTATATATAAATCTCAGCATATATAATCCTTGTGGCATAATATATCTCTCAGTGCCGTGACTTAATAATTGAGTATGTCAGTACCTCTGTTAGTATCCGTATTAATTCCATCACAGAGAATATAGATAATATTCAGGTGGATTTGATACGGATTACCCACATGTATACTTGTCCTGTTTAGTGATCATAGCACGGCCCTTTGGTATTTTCAGCAAAGGGATCAACAGCAAAGGCGTGTCCGTATGCGGGTCCATACTAACCTGTGCTGTGTCCCAATGGCTAGTGGAGCGGCTGCGCTTTACAGGGGCCATGCTGGATCGCGATAACAGCGGGCCAAAGAGACCCCTTACCTCCCCTTGTACCTCCGCCAATGCGATCCCGGAGGGCAGCGGCGAGTGTGTGACTGACCAAGACACTGGAGCCTCCACTGTAGTTACCCGGCAATCAGGGCACGTGAGTATACAGAGCTGCTGGGGGAGTGATGGAGCTGCAGCAGGGGATGTCTAACTGACATCCAGTACAGCTGCAGCCCCTAAAGTCTTCAGATTTCTTCTTTCTTCTGAAATTAGCTTATACTATGGGTTGCAGGAGCAGCCCCCCTGTTGATTGGCTGCTTACTGCATGGCACCAACTTACAAACTGAGCTCCTGTGCATGGAGGCGGGGTTATAGAGGAGGCGGTGCTGTGCATTTGGGAACAGTCAAAGCTTTGAGCCTATTGGTGCCTCGGATCCTACTCTACACCCTGATGTTAATCCTTGTGGAGCCCAGTGTACCCTGCAGCAGAGTTTGATTTTGCTCTCATCTGACCACATTACATTCTCCCAGTCCTCCTCTGGATCATCCAGATGGTCACTGGCAAACTATAGGCCGGCCTATCCCAACAAGTCTAATTTGGACTTGTTGGGATAAATCCTTTTTGTGAAATTAAGAGGCAGCCACTGTACCAAACGAAGCACCAGGAAGACTCCCACCTACATATTACAACAAGAAGAAGAGAATTGTTTGGGCCAAGAAACACAAGGAATGAACATCAGACAAGAGGACAACTGTACTTTGGTCTGATGAGTCCAAATTTGAGATTTTTGGTTCCAACCACCGTGACTTTGTGAGACGCAGAGAAGGTGAGCGAATGGTTTCTGCTAGAGATGAGCGAGTTCTGTTTTACTCGGTTCTCAAAACCCCATCTTGTTGGGTCACGGACATCACGTGTTTGGGATAGCCAATAAGAAAAATCCGGATATAACCGAACTGGCTTTAATTCTGGCGTTACATCCGAACCCACTCATCTCTAGTTTCTGCATGTGTGGTTCCCACTGTGAAGCATGGAGGAGGAGGTGTGATGGTGTGGGGGTGCTTTGCTGGTGACACTGTTGGTGATATATTCAAAATTCAAGGCACACGTAACCAGCATGGCTACCACAGTATTCTGCAGCGCCATGCCATCCCATCTGGTTTGCGCTGACTAGGACCATCATTTGTTTTTCAACAAGACAATGACCCCAAACACACCTCCAGGCTATGTAAGGGATACCTGACCAAGAAGGAAAGTGATGGAGTGCTGCGTCCGATGACCTGGCCTCCACAGTCACATGACCTAAACCCAATTGAGATGATTTGGGATGAGTTGGACCACAGAGTGAAGGAAAAGCAGCCAATAAGTGCTCAGTACCTCTGGGAACTCCTTCAAGACTGTTGGAAAAACATTCCAGGAGACTACATCATGAAGCTGATTGAGAGAATGCCAAGAGTGTACAAAGCTGTCATCAAAGCAAAGG